>NC_087200.1:182020938-182044108 GCF_015104395.2 Macrobrachium nipponense | reverse complement strand
GGCGCAAAAGAATCTCCAAAGTTGTCAACGAAGGATCGTAAAAGGAGTTTATACCCCGACAAATGCTTGTCTTTTTCTGTAAGTCCTTCTCCTTCTTCCTCCAAATCCAAAGCTTCCTTCGACGAAACTGGCGAACATTCCATCGGAAGAGGAATCCTGTTCGGCGAAGTCACACCCTGATGCGTCCGAGGAGGGTGTGAGAAAGCAGGAGAAGACGTCTGAGCCTGTACTGAGACGTATCCGGGCGGCTGAGCTGGCGGCTGCGTTGGCGGCTGAGCTGGCGGCCGCGCTGGCGGCTGAGCTGGCGGCTGAGCTGGCGCTCGAGCAAGAGCCTGACGTGGCGCCATAGACGGAGTCAGGAAAGGAGTCCGACCAGGCGCCTGAAGTGGCGTCTGAAGAGGAGTCACATGGAGAGTCTGAGCCTGAAGAGGCGACTGCAAAGGACCCTGCGAAGAGGACTGCACAGTAGTCTGCGGAAGATGTAAGGCGGTCGGGAGCGCATTCGGGGACGAAAGAGACTTGCCAAAAAAGCTCCAAGATACTGCCTAACTTGGCATTCATCTGTTCAAACACCGAAGGTTGAGGATCCACCGACGTAGAAGGCGCGGGAGGTGTAGAAGGATGATCCACAAACACGTCTGGAGCCGCAGGAGTTATCGCTTGAGGAGGCTCTGGAGAAGGCTCCGAAGGAGTGTGCGTGTTCGGCTTCTCCACTTCTATGAGAGAAGGGCGATAAATCGAAACCGCCGGAGAAAAAGCTTCAGGCTCCTCCCAAAAACTACAAGAAGGTTCGGCAGCCGCCACCTTCTTGGGAACCGCAGCAGGCGAAACATCGCGAGACCTTTTCAGCGGTCTAGAAGTCTTATTACGCCAACCTCTATAAGAGGAAACATCTGAACTAGAGTCGCTTGACGAAAAACACTTCCTCGCAACACCTTTCCAATGGTGAGCGACAGCATCCTGGGATACGGCTACAGGATTGCTTGAGGGGCGGCTGTCGGGCGCAGATCCCGCTCGCCTCCCTTCGGTTTTCGGCATGCCTCCTCCCAGGATCTGGGGAGTTTGACAGGGGCCTAGACCTAGGAGAACGAACGGGCCGAACAACCACCTCCTCCACTACACTTGCACTAAGTAATTTATCACACTTTTCTACCACTTCTTGCACTGTCTCACCCATTTTCTGCATAGTGGTGAGGAAAGAGACAAATTTCGAGTCCATATCGGCTCGTAATACTGACACGGGATCGGGATCGGGAGATACAGATTTGAGGGCAGGAGCAACCACTACGGGGTTAATAGGAACAGGATTAACAGAATTCAGAGGAATATCCTGGCTACTCACAAACTTAGAAGAAGATCTCTGTGAAGCCTTTCTGATTCTATCTTTTTCTAACTTTCTCATATACTTTCCCAGTGCCTTCCACTCCTGAGATGTTAGAGACTTACATTCTTCACACGTATTCTCAAAAGAACATTCACGTCCCCTACAACTAACACAAGTAGAATGAGGATCAAGTGAAGCTTTAAGAAGTCTAGTCTTACACCCACTACTACACACCCTATACTGAACAGAGCCGGTGTCAGACATCGTGAAGAATTCAAAATAATTCCTAAAAAGGACAACAATATCAAAACCAAAATAATTATAGCGCTAGCAAAAAGATCAGTAAACTCAAGGTACATCACCAAAAGGAGAAAACCAAGATGATCAAATCCAAATTCCAACCAGCAGAGGAACCGTGTTACGGTTCACCGACGGCAGGAAACTTCTGATTTATGGTTGGAATGGTTCCCGGTACCCGTAGAGGGCGGGAGTAGAGGGATCACCTGTCAAACCATTAGCGCTACCGCGAATTTCAAATTCTGCCGTGACGTCAGGAGACGACAGCTATATGTAACCACCGGGTAAGTTATATAAGTGAAAAAGAAAAACCAATCGAGAGGAACCAACAACAATGTTGACGGTCCGGACGACAGAAGACTTCTGATTAGAAAACGGGAATGGTTCCTAGTCCTGCCACCCAGGGCAGGGCGGTAGATCACCTGACCTACCGGTAGCGTGTGCCGCGAAATTTGAAATTCTGTCGGGGACAATGGAGTCTATAGCTAAGTATATATCTGGCAGGGAAGTTGAATGTATAAAAATATCATTTTTATACATTCAACTTCCCTGTCAGATATATACTTAGCTGATTCACACCATTGGTGGTGGGTAAGAGACAGCTATTTACTGAATAGACAGGTAAACAACATACGTTGTAGGTAATAAACAAAACCTTGGTTCCTACTTGTGTAGGCGGAAGACTTCATGGCTACTGCCTCAAGAGCCTCAGCGAGGATGTGACCTCTGGCTAAGAGTTCTTGTGGGTCTGCCAATGGGGTCTTATCCACTTACTCGACAGAGCCTGATGGCATTTGTCAATGGGGTCTTATCCACTTACATGACAACACACCTTGCCTAGTGGCGTAATTAAGGAGCACAACACCGATCCCGATCACCTGATCCTAACACGAGGGTTAGTACTTAAATTGAAAAGAGTTATCCCCAAACTCCTTTAAACAACCCAAAGAAAAACTCGACGTTAAATAAAATTTAACTCACTAGTTAAGGATAAGTATCAGCTCCCTATCCCAGCAACGTATCCACAGACACGTATAAACCAAGAGAGTAGGATCTCTCGTAGGTTATCTTGACATCCTTCGGGTAATGGGAAGTCAACACAGAGTTGCATCTCCCGTATGTGACAGCTAATATGTCCTTTATGACATATTGTTATGGAAAGAACAAGAATTCGCAAAAGCTTGCACTTCATGCGCTTTTAATTCTCAGCTGTTTGAAGGAATCATCAAGGCACTTATCAAGTGCTTTGGAGATCATACTTGTCTCAAAGAAGGCCAGGGCGTTCTTTGATATGGATCTCTTCTGGATGAAGCCTGGAGCCTGGCAGGCACTTCTGGCTGGCGCATTACTCTCGGCTGGCGCCTGGGGCCCGTCTGGTGCTTCAGGCGCCTGGCGCTTTTGGCACCTGGCTGGCGCTTCTGGCGCCTGGCGCCCGGCGCCCGGCTGGCTCCTCCCCACTTGCTGTAGCTTCGAGCTTGGCTGGAGTCTCGAGGCTGGCTGGCGATGTCCACATCGGACACTCTGACCTGTACGATCTGTTCGCCTCTGGCGCATTTGCGCCAGGTTGGAGGCCCGCTCCTTCTCCGCATCAGACAATAAAAGCGTTCATTCGAGCTGTCTGCCTCTGGCGTTTTTCGCCTGTTTGGTATTTGGCGCCTGGCTGGCGCTTCGTTGCCCTAGGATCCTGAACAAACCACAATAGTTTATCAGGAGACTGGAGAAGGGTGGAAGGAACTCTTCTACCTGGAGCCTCTGGCCTAGGACGAGGGGAGGCGCTTGTAGCCAGTTACATCCAGTAGACAATAGGATATCTAAACAGGACGAGAGAGAAGAGTCTTCCTCCTAGGAGGATCCTTCGTGAGTACTTCCGTTGCTAACGAGATCTATTCCTGCCTGTTAAGGAGGTTTCTCGTTGCAGAATCTTCCCTCTCCTTGCCCGAAGGAGGGGAAGGAGCCTGGAAGTCGAAGAAGACTCCGAGCCGAAAGTGGGCGAACCCAGGGCTTTCTTGGCTCTTATCGTGTCCTTCTGAGGACCTTCTGGGAAGCGGTTCGAGCCCTCATCGCACCCCAGACTCTGTAGGCAAACGTTAAGGGGGCCGGCCGGAACCCCTATATACAGTGGTATAGGGCGAAAAATGCAAAGTCATGGAGCTTCATATGGCAATTGAGAATACGTATACGAAATATTTCGTCAAAATTCCTCTTACTTTCGTAGTTACAAGGTAATTAGTAAACATAACTCAATAAGCCTAAAACATTCATCCGTACAAGAAAATGCAATATTTCTTCTGTTATCGTAAATTTTGATAATTATTGGCATAGAAATTGTGAGAAATGGCATCTGTAGAGATTCCGTGGCTCGCAGAAGCCGCGTGAGAAGCGAGTATCTGGTTCAACCATGAATCAGTGCGACCATAGACTTCAAGTAGATTACACGTTCGAGTTCCACCTCGTGACTTTCGCTTGCTTTCACGTATGTTTATGTATGTTTCGGCAAGAAGTTCATCATGCCAATGAGGAAAAGACAAGGAAAACATCTCGCTAACATACAGACAAAGAAAAATCGCTCAAGCATTATTACAGAATATCATAACATACGCGTAGTTGTGAAGAGAGAGGGGAGGGTTGCTTAGTAACGCCCCCTTCTTGCCTGACAGCACACATCACACTATGCCCAAGGCTACGATCTATGAGCAAAGAGATCTTCATTTATGATAAATAACATAGTTTTGGTTTTTTAATACCCAAAATAGACTATGAAATTCATAATAATCATGATTTATTAAATTGTCTTTGTAAAAAGAGAGTACATCTTCGAGTTTCACCTCTGACATTCTCTTGCATTTATGTTTGTTTATCTTTGTTTCGGCAAGAATGTCATCATGCCAAAGAGGAAAATACAAGGAAAACATCTCGCTAACATACAGAAGAAGAAAATTCGCTGTAATAAGCCGAGTTAGTGAAGGGGAGAGAGGGGGTTACGTAGGAAGGAGTGCCCCATCTTGCCTCAAGCAGTGCCCCAGGCTACGATATATGAGCAAAGGGATCATCATTTATGATTAAATTATGATAAATAAAATAGTTTTGGTTTATTAATACACAAAAAAGAAATATAAATTCATAATAATCATTATTTATTAACATTGTCTTTATAGAAATACGAAGGAAAACTTTGAACGCCCGTATCTCAAAACTATACTTATTGACCTTCAAAGTCTATCTCCTCACTTAGTTTTAAAGCTATAACATTGGAATTTGGTATATAACTCAGAAAGACATTATAGAACAATCAAATAGAGCCCTTTTTTCCAATTTTTGTTTCGTCTTTTTTTTATACATTTTTTTTCTCATGATTTATAGGGTTTATTTTTTTACCATATTGAAAAATTCATATCTAGCAAAAAAATGACTTTTAGAAAAAAACTCTCCATTTGATTGGAGGTCTACATCAGGTCTATATATGGTAGTAATCCCAGGTCTTAATATTAAATATCAAGGGAGGAGATAGAATTTGAAAAGTGGTTATTTTCGGGATAAATCGCCCTGGCGTCACAAAACCGAAGGTCAGAGGCGAAAATCATATGCGGTTTGGAGATGTCCCAAGTCACCTTATTAAGTGGTATGAATGTCAAAGTCCTGTCGTTAAAAAACGGCATTAGCCGGCCGGCCCCCTTAAGCCATTTCTTCTGCTGAAGATAAAACTTACGTACCCTGCCTGGGCAAAGAGACCCTTCTATCTCTTCCCTTATCAATTGGGAAAGTCCCTTGACTTCCAAGCTCTGAGCCAGGATTAGAAGGGTATTAGTTCTTTGCCTGACATACTATGCTGGCAAGAACCAATCGCCAAGTCTCCATTGAATCTGATGCGAGATTCCAATACACAAAAATTCACTTGTCCTCTTGGTAGTTGGTAGGGTCAAGAGAAAAAATGAATTCCCTCATAAAATTTCTAAAAGAAGCTTGATGAGGAGAGGTTCCAACGTGTCGGAACACAGAATTTGCGGGCCACGAAAAGATCCCAACTCGAAGTACATGATATCCTACTCTTGGTCGTATTGAGGTATCTTATAAGATCCTGAAGATCTTAGTCCTCTGCTATCTCTAAGTCCCTTTGTAGAGACAGAGTATAGCCTGCTACTCTATTCTTTGATAGCAGATATATATACAAAGGTGATTCTTCTCTCAGAAAGGGAAGAAAAACCGCCATGTGGGTCACAGAGGTATCGGAAGAGGAAAGTTTCCTCATTCAACCCAGCACGATCTGCAGCACTTCTTTGTCTTGGCCATGACACTTGTCATTCACCTTGAAAAATCCTCTCATTCATGTCAACTTCTCGTCAGTCTGCACGCAGACAGACTCAGAGTGGAGAGGTTCTTGAGGTCCCTTTCTAAGTGAGGCTGATAGAGTAGACCGACTCTCTTGGGAAAGCCTTTAGAAAAGTGCTGTAAGAAGGACGTGACCTCTGTGAATCCAGCCTCTCGAAGGCCAAAGAGGGGCGAAAAGCATCATCCTCTCTTCCTCTGACGCCAGTAATTATCTTAATACATCTGTTAAGAATTTATATATAGGGGAAAAAGACTAATGTTTATTCCCCTTTCAAACTAAAGGATGGCGTATATTGCTACCGCTCTTGGATTGAGAATAAGGAAGCAGTCTAGAGGAAGCCTCTTCGTCTTCAACATTGCGAAGAGATCTAAGACGACGACGTCTCGCAGGTTTCCACAACTCTCTTTCCAACTAAGATTAGACAGACGTCAATAGTTATTATCGTCGATCGAGAAGGTTCTCATGGACGTGCAACATCGTGAAGCGAACCTCTTAAGGATCGTTACGTTCCGTGTCTGTGTTCCAAACAGGTTCTCTCTTGTTAACGCGAACAGGGGCGAAATAAGAGATTCTCGATGCTCCTTGAGATATGAGAGAGCTGTGGAATTGGCCTAATCGATTTAAAAAAAAAAAAAAAATCATTTCGTCCCTCCTTGGGATCGAACCCCCCTCCAGTTAGACGGGGAACGAAATCAGGAACGAACCGTGACATTACCGAGCCTGCTGTCAGAGAGGCTACTGAACCCTTCGGTTAACAACTCGCTATATCGAGAAATGTCAAGTCCACTAAATTGCTTGCAATTCTTTAGACTATGTGCCAGAACATCTGTACCTCTGTCATGGTACCCGGCACCCTCTCATACGTTATTTCCGTTTCTTGGTAGGAAAAACTTTATAGGCGTAATATAGTCCTTTCAGGTAAACAAAACTTCTGCCGCGAAGAAAATGGTTCCCATCAGACTCATCCATCTTCTCACTGAGCATGCTCCGTTCTCTACAAAGGCTATGCTTTCGTAAGCATGAGAGCATTATATAATACAGTACGTATAGTGCTCTGCCGCGTTAGAATCATCTATAATTCTGTTACATTGCGGTAAACAGCATTGAAAGGTTGCAAGAGATCTTTCTATTGAAAGCTTCTTAGCAAAACGCAGACAATGTTATTCATGTTTGCCTACACATCCCCTCAATTCGAGGCTAAGTCCGTGATTGTAGGGGAGACATACGGTTAGCCAGTCAATCCCGTAGGAGAGAGAGATGTAACCAACCGCTCATGACCGGGAACTAGATGATACTGTGTTGGCCTACAGTGACAGCAGTCTTCGTTCGCTGTCTCGCCGTATTCTTCCTGAGTTGCCAGTTACTCCAATCAATGAAGGAATATGATAAAATTATTATTGAGCCTAAGGAAGTTCTCAGTAATGCATATTTAAGTGAAACAACCTTCGTTAAATACAGAAGCTGAGTCGGTGTTGTCGTAACAAACCCTTTAAGCGTAGTCCTTACCTAGGAAACTCCTGGAAGGATACAGGGAATTCAGTTGCCAACCATAGAGGTAACTACGGTATGCTCATATGACTTGACCCTACAGTAGTCCTATACACCAAATTCTCTACTACATTCTTTCCTCGCCGAGGCAGAGAGAGAATGGAAAATTTACTATCTTCGTTCTTTTCGTCAATAGAACGAATTAGTATTAGCCGAAGGAGATCCCAAGTGAGAACCGAGGATCGAAGAGAATCTCTCAAGCTTCCTTTTCTCTTGGACATAAGGACGTATTCTATGTGTCTATTACCTGGAAGAGCCTCTAATCAATGAATGAGAGCTCCTCCGAATCTTGTCCAGGAGAGCTTTTATGCTTACGCAACAAGATGTATTGAGATCTTTGTCAATGAGAACTAACCCATTAAGATACAAAGAGTATACATTTTTTTGTCAATTATGTGTTATGCACTTACTTGACAATACGTTTAATATCTCCCTAAGGAAAGAAGTTAATCCAGGAATTCGTTAAGTCTTCGTGATTTCCACAGAAATCACGGAAGGGACAGGATTCCTGTTCAGATCTTGAGCTTACGGAAGGAAGATTGATTTTCCCTTTCCGCAGTCATTCCCGAACGCCGAATAGATGAGATTCTTATTAAGAAAACTCCCGTAGCTCTTGCCTCGTCATAATGAGGGAAGAGTATGAATGAAGGAGAGAGTCCACGCTGAGAGGAACTGCCTGTTACAGCAGTCTTCTGAATATTGGAGAAGGGCTTCTCTCAGTATCGGAATCATCCTGACAAAAGCGACGGCCGCCTGTGCGACATCTTGCGCCTTTGCCAGGAAAAGGCTGATCCTGCTAAAAACTAAAAAGAGAAGCCTCACAACTGACCTCTCTCTCATAAGGCAATTTGGGATATCCTGGCGCCTCGCGCCCGGAAAGTTCCGCACGCCAGGAACGTTCCGCTTGTGTGGGAGGTTCCGCGCGTCTGGAAAGTTCTGAGCGCCTGCTAGGCTCCTCGCGCCTGGAAAGATCCTTATGCCTGCTAGGCTCTACTTGCTTAGAAGGCTCCTTTCACGCTTCTTGGAAGATTGCGGATCAGCAGACAGGAACTCTGGCGCTTCGCGCCTGGCTGCTGGAATGCGGCTCGCGCCTGGTTGCTGGAACGCGACTCGCGCCTGGCTGTTGGAACGCAGCTCGCGCCTGGCTGTTGGAACGCGGCTCGCGCCTGGCTGTTGGAACGCGGCTCGCGCCTGGCTGGAACCTCATCGGTTGGCTCATGGCTCCTGGCTGGTGCTTCGCTCCTGGTTGGCGCTAGGGTTCTCTTTTTCCAGAGAACGCGATTGATCGTCCGAACTCCAAACATGTCCATTCTTTGTCTTTTTGGATGTAAGATGAAGAATCGGAAGAAGAGACGCACTTTTTAAGGATGCCTTTGCAATTGCGATCCTTGGCAGTCTGGGATGCTCCAGATCCTGCCGAGGGGACGCCTGATCGGTGGGGATTCTCTGTAACCTCCGTAAGGCTTTCGACATTCCTTCTCCTCTGGGCCTGGGAGCTTGGAAGAGGTCTAGGCTTGGGAGCGAGACAGAGCTGATCAGACGCACCCTCCACTGCACTGGGAACACTATATTCACTTCTTACCTTTTTTAAGAGCTCACATTTTGAGCTCCCTCATTTATTCTTCAAATTTGCACAAGATGAATTTGTAGTTTCTGTGAGGTAAGAAGGTGATTAGGATGCAACAACTACTAGTACTGTTAATACTCTAACTGCTCATTAACGAGACTTATTAAAGCTTCTGAAGGAAGCGTTTCTAGTCATATGCTTTTCTGACTTCCTTAAGTAGGAAGTTAGAGTGTTTATATTTCCTCAATCAAGTTTTAACACTTCTTACACGTATTAGTGAATAGATATTAATATTTCCCTTTATTGCAAAATATGTGAGTGTCTACCGAAAAAATTGGTAGTTTCACGTAAAATTTTCTTCGAAAATTCGAAGCCAAATTCATTAAAAAGTTACTAAAAGCGTATGCCAAACCAAAGACCCAGTACTTCCCTGCAAAAGACAGCCCGGAAGATCGATGGCGATGAAAAACGAAAATCAAGTCAGGAGGTACCAACAACGATGTTGTAGGCACCGGCGACAGAGAAAATCTGATTAGAAAACAGGAATGGTTCCTATTCCTGCCCCCCCGCGGCAGGGCGGTAGATCACCTGACCTACCTGTAGCGTGTGCCGCAAAATTCGAATTTCTGTCTGGGACGACGGAGTCTATAGCTAAGTATATATTTGACAGGGAAGTTGAATGTATAAAATAACACTGCCATTCTCAGTTGAAAATATGATTTGCCTATATGTTTCACTGTGTGCTTGGAATGTTCCTGAGGTTAATTTAATTAGCAAATGAGTTTTCGAGATGTACTGGGCTTCCTTTGTATCCTACAACTTGGAGGACCACAGTGAGAAAGTGGGAATTTCAAGTGTGGAATACATTTAAGGATTGGGTAAAAACGTCAACTGCCATAGTCTAGCTCACTGCGGAATACCGGCTTAGATCTACCAAGGATTGATTTAGTCAAACTAATCCTAACAACAACAAAACTTGTAGGGGGGGGGGGGGGGGGGGGGGGGGGGGGGGGAGGGTTCCCTTACCAAGGTGGCCAGATCTTCATCTTCCTTGGACTCCAAACTTGACCCAGCATAGGGACCAAGTCTTTACCTAGCTAGGGAGGGGGAGTGGGTGCTCCCTGGAATCCCCCACCCAACACAACCTAGGGGCCACTGTAAACCAAAATAACTTGGTTGTGACCTAACCTACCCACCCCTAAACTAACATAACCTAAGGTGCCAGGTCCTGACCAGACCCTCCCTTAATATAACCAATGTTACCATGTCCTTACTTATCAAGGTCATAGTCACTTGAACACCTTCAATAACCCTCACCTTAACCACAATCAGAACTAATGATAGATTTACTCATCCTACAGAAACACTGGTTTCTCAGGTGGTCTCCAGAAAACTAGGCCAAGCTATCAATTGCCTACAAAATGATCATCAATCAATAACTTTCGAAACACACACTTTAACATAGGAAAACAACATACGTATTATGCTCCAGAACATAAAAAAAATGATGTTATTATGATATAACAAAGTTTCATGTATACTTACCTGGCAGGTATATATATAGCTATATTCTCTGTTCGCACTGGCAGAATTTTCAAAACTCGCGGCAACCGCTAGATCACTGGTAGTTCAGGTGATCGCCACCCCGCTCCCGTGGCGCTGGTGCTCGGAATCATTCCCATTTTCGTCAGATTTTTCTCTGAACCCTGTCTCCTGAGGGGAGGTGGGTGGGAATTTAATTATATATACCTGCCAGGTAAGTATACATGAAACTTTGTTATATCATAATAACATCATTTTCATGTATGACACTTACCTGGCAGGTATATATATAGCTGATTGACACATTTGGAGGTGGGTCAAAGACAGCAACATTGTAAGAGTTTTAAAAATTTAAAATTTAAAATACTCTTAGATTCCTTACCTGCTAAGGTAGCTGACTTCAGCATTCCTGCCTCTTAGCCTGCTAAACCTTAGTAGCTTCCAACTAGGACGTGACCTATTAGTTGATGAAGCTAAATACAAGGGTCTGACAACTGGACGGGACCAATTTGTTGACAGGAAACCCTAGCCCTCTCTTACCACGGGCATTCATGCTAGGATAAGTTAGACCACCTGAACCACACACAAAACTAACCTAACACACTACACTTCACAGACTGAAGAGGAAATCACCCTCTCAGACAACCGTAAAAACAACACCACTTCATTAAAATACCTAGCATGTTAGTAAGTTATGGGGTGGAAAATCCTTTGCCCAATATTGCTCCTGAGGATACATATGGACCCAACGTTTGACAATTGTCAAACGTTGTTTTGACGTTTCTAAGGTAATGACTTGCAAACACTGAATTAGTCCTCCAAACGGTCGTCCCCCCCCTTTCAATGATATCTTTGAGGGCCACATTTCTTTTTAAAAGCCAACGAAGTAGCTACTGCTCTCACTTCGTGCGCCTTAACCTTAAGGATGCCGAAATTTTCTTCTTGGCATAACATATGAGATTCTTTAATTAGTTCCCTAAGGAAAAAGGCAATAGCATTTTTGGTCATTGCTCTGCTAGGATCCTTCACAGAGCACCACAGTGATTCTGAAGTTCCTCTAATCTTACTGGTTTTCTCCAAATAATAGCGCAATGCCCTTACTGGACAAAGAACTCTCTCTTGTTCCTGTCCTAATAGATCTGAAAGACCCATAATTTCAAACGACCTTGGCCATGGATGAGCTGGATTCTCGTTCTTGGCCAAGAAACCCCTCCTGAAATGAGGCAAACCGCTTTGTCATGTTTCCAACCAATATGTTTGCTAATTGCTTGCAGCTCACTCACCCTTTTAGCTGTGGCCAAGGCCACCAAAAAGATGGTCTTTTTTGAGATATCTCTCAACGAAGCTTGATCCATCGGTTCGAACTTACTAGTTCCTAAAAATTCAGGACCACATCGAGATTCCAGGAAGGCGTTCTGTATTGGGGCTCCTTCCTTGTTGCAAAGGACCTTATGAGGTCTCTCAGATCTAGATTATTTGTAATATCTAGACCTCTATGTCTAAATACTGAAGCCAACATACTCCGATACCCTTTAATCGTCTGAGTTGACAATTTTATTTCCTTCTTTAAGTATAAAAGGAAGTCGGCAATTTGGGTCACAGAGGTACTGGATGAAGAAATCTTCCGACTCTTGCACCACTTGCGAAAGATTTCCCACTTCGCCTGGTACACCTTAATAGTAGAGGCTCTTCTAGCTCCGGCCACCGCTCTGGCCGCCTCTCTAGAAAACCCCCTCGCTCTGACAAGTCTTTCGATAGTCTGAACGCAGTCAGACCCAGGGCGAGGGTGTTCTTGTGGTACCTGTTGAAGTGAGGCTGTTTGAGTAGATCTACTCTTGCTGGAAGTGTCCTTGGTACATCTATTGTCCATTCCAGTACCTCTGTGAACCAATCTCGGGCCGGCCAGTATGGAGCTATGAGAGTCATTCTTGTCCCTTGACTCTCCCTGAATTTCTTCAAAACCTTTCCTAATATCTTGAACGGGGGAAAGGCGTAGACGTCTAGCCCCGTCCAATCTAGAAGAAAGGCGTCTACTGCGACTGCTTGACGGTCTGGGACTGGAGAGAAATAAGTCGTCAATCTCTTTGTCATTGCTGTCGCAAACAAGTCCACCACTGGGCGACCCCATAATTTCCACAGACTCTGGCATACTTCTAAATGAAGAGTCCATTCTGTTGATAGAAGTTGACCTTCCCTGCTCAACAGGTCCGCTCTCACATTCTTCTCCCCTTGAATGAATCTGGTGAGAAGGGTTACGTTTTCCTTCTCTGCCCAAAGAAGGATCTCCTCCGCCAACTTGCAAAGAGAGATTGAATGTGTCCCCTCCTTGTTTGCGGATGTACGCCAGAGCTGTGGTATTGTCAGCGTTGACTGTACCACCTTGTTGCGAATTACCGCGTTGAACTCTTTCAAAGCCAAGAAAATCTCCATCAGTTCCTTCCTGTTTATATGCCAAGCCGCTTCCTCCTTGCTCCAACGACCTGAAACTTCTTGAAGTCCGAGAGTCGCTCCCCAGCCTGCGTCCGACGCGTCTGAGAACAATACCTGGTCTGGGTTTCTTTTTGCTGGAGAGACGCTCCCTTCGCTAACTTCCCCCGGAGTTAGCCAACCACCTCAATTCCTCTTTGATCTTGCGAGGAATTCGAAACAGGAAGGAATCTGGTTGCGATTTTCTTGGCCAGACTTGGTTCAAAAATATTTGTAGGGGTCTCATGTGAAGCCTTCCTAGCGAAACGAACCGTTCCAGGGACGAGAGTGTCCCCAGTAAGCTCATCCACTCTCGTGCTGAACATTGTTCTTTCTCTAGAAAGGCTTGCACTTTCCGGATGCACTGCTCTTGTCTGTTGGGAGACGGAAAAGCCCGAAAAGTCACTGAGGAGATCAGAATCCCCAAATAAACTAGCTCCTGACTTGGGGTCATATTCGACTTTTCTAAGTTCACCATCAACCCTAACTCTTTCGTTAATGTTAACGTCATTTCTAAGTCCTCCAGACATTGCTTTCTTGATTGGGCTCTTATGAGCCAATCGTCTAGGTATAGAGACACTCTTATTCCTAGAATGTGTAGCCACTTCGCCACGCTCGCCATCACTCTTGTAAAAACTTGTGGGGCTGTGCACAGTCCAAAGCAGAGGGCTTTGAACTGAAAGACCCTGTTCTGGATCACAAATCTCAGGTACTTCCTGGATCCTGCATGAATTGGGATATGAAAATATGCGTCTTTGAAGGTCCAGGGTGACCATCCAGTCCCCTGGACGTACCGCTGCCAGTACTGAATCGGTCGTCTCCATCGTAAATTTTGTTTTCTCCACAAATAAATTGAGTTGACTTACGTCCAGTACTGGTCTCCATCCCCCCGAGGATTTCGCTACTAAAAACAGCCGGTTGTAAAATCCCGGAGATAAGTGATCCAGAACAGGTTCTATTGCTCCTTTCTTGAGCATAGAAAGAACTTGATCTTGTAGTGCTTCTTGTTTCCCTGGATCGCTGTAGTGAGCTCCAAGCTCTCTTGGCGATGTCGCAAGAGGTGGTCTCTTCAGAAAAGGGATCTTGTAACCTTCTTGGCTACCTTGACTACCCAAGGATCTGCTCCCTTTTCTTGCAAATCTCCCAAAACTTCTGGAGTCTGGCACCTACTGATGTCTGAAGGACTTGTTGTTCATTGTTTAGTACTGGGTTTCGAACCCCTCTTGGACGGAGCTCTTCTTGCTCTGAAGGCAGGACGAGAAAAGGACTTGCCTCGAAAGGGCTGACTAGTTTGCCTTGATTCCTTAGGGGTCTTCTTAACCACCTTGTTGGGTAAAAATTTCCTTACCGAGGAAGTTAACAGATCCTGCGTCGCCTTCTGAGTTAGGGAAAGCGAAATATCCTTGATAATATCCGCAGGAAACAATTGATCCGAAAGTGGGGAATAAACCAATTCGGATTTCTGGGCGTTAGAAACGCCCTTAGCAGCAAAGAGCATAGGAGTGACCTTTTTCTTTAAAACTCCTGCGGTGAAAAGAGATGCTAATTCATTCGCGCCATCCCTTAAGGCTTTGTCCATGCAGGACATAATACTGCTTGGGAGTTGAGAAGCCGTTGATTCATTATCTTCCACTGTTCGTCCCAGAGCCCCCAAGGACCAATCCAGAAAATTAAAAACCTCGAAGGTCCGAAAAATCCCTTTCAAGAGATGATCTAATTCTGATGGAGACCACCACACTTGGCCGAATTCAGGCATGTCTGCGGGAACTGTCAACAATGTTGGAAAAATTCCCCCTGGAGGAGGCAGGAACTCCCAGGCCGAGATTTTCCCCCGTCGCATACCAAATTCCGGACTTCGATGCCAATTTGGCAGGAGGGAAAGAGAACACAGTCTTGCCCGCTTCCCTCTTCTCCTTCAACCACGTATCAATTCTTTGAAGAGCCTTCTTAGCCGTAATCGAAAACTTCATCTTCAAAAACGAGGACTTCTTCGGAGTTTTATTCTTGGAGAATTGAGAAAGGGGTGATGTCGGAGCTGCCGGCTGAAAATCCCCTTCAAAAAGTGAAAGAAGGCAATTCGTCAATTTCTTATAGTCTGAAGAAGGTGCTTCACCTTCTTTTTCTTCCTCAGATTCTAAGTCTTCTATTTCCTCTTCTGCCGAAGACACATCCTGTAAACCCAGGTCTTGCTGCAGAAAATCTTCTCCAACCTCGCGGGAAGAAACCGGCTCCTGCCGCCTGCGTCCTGCGTCCTTCTGAGATCCGAGGTTGCGTCCTGCGTCCTGTTCCGGAAGCTTGCGTCCTGCGTCCTGCTCCGGAAACTTGCGTCCTGCTTCCTGTTCTCGTAACTTGCGTCCTGCGTCCTGCTCCCGTAACTTGCGTACTACCCGAGACTCCGAAGTATGACGAGAAGGAGGCAAACCATCATGCGTCCTCTTAGACGACTTGACTGGGAGAGATGCGTCCTTACGCCTCGTAGGAGGATGTTCCGATGTTCCCCACGATTTAACTAAATCGGCTAACCTTCCTTGCATCTCTTCAAGGAAGTTCCTAGTCTCTGCTTCCTGGCGGGAATTCTGAGCAAGCGGAGAACGAAGACGAGACGGATCATCAAGACGAGAAACTCGATCTTGAGTTCTACGATAAGGAGAAGATAACGGAGAGACTGCTCCGTATTCAGAAGGAGGGCTCCTATCCAGAGAACCGTCGTACACATGAGGTCTTGCGTCTTGTCTTGACTTAAAGGATCTCCTCCTTTTAATCGGAACCACCTCTTCCTCATCACTAGAAGAGAAAATCTCGGGACTACTCCACCGTTCTTGAGGGTAACGCTCATCTTGAGAAGACGTAGGTCTATGCGTCCTCTTCAGAGGACGCGAAACTTCCGCATAACGTCCATACCTGCCTGACGCAGCACTATCTGTAGAGGGAAAACACTTCCCAGTGTCGCCTTTTCTATGGCGCACTGCTGCAGCCTGGGACGCAACAGGACTGCCTGAAGGGACGACTGATCGTAAGGGAACCCCTCTCGCCTCCCTTCGACTGTCGACATGCCTTCTCCCTTGGGTCTGGGAGCTTGGCAGAGGCCTAGGTCTAGGAGCACGAGTGAGACGATCAGCCGCCCCCTCCACTACACTGACACTTTCAATCGTACCCACTTTGTCTGTAAGACGCTGAATCTGATCGCCCATTGATGCAAGGGCGGCAAACACTTTCACAATATTAGTATCCTCAGAAACAGCAGCGGGCTCAGGAGAGACCTGAGGAGAAGGATTAACAACTTCTACTTGGGAAGAAGGGGGAGAAATAACAGAAGTATTCAAGGCCTTACTAGAAGAACCTGACCTCTCACTCCGAGACACCGATCTTCTTACTCTATCCTTTTCAAGTCTCTCAACATATTTGGTGAAAGTCTTCCACTCCTTCTCATTTAAACTTTCACACTCATTACATCTATTATCCCAAGTACACAAAACCTCTCTACACTTCTTACATACTGTGTGAGGGTCTACCGAAGCTTTCGGCAGTCTCACCTTGCACCCTTCTTTCATACACACTCGAAATACTATACCAGAATCAGACATTATAATAACTTCCAATCGCGATTGCCAATCCAACTTTCCAATACGATACCCAAAAAACCATCCAAGTACAGCGAAAGTCAGCTAACGAGTTTCGAATTCTAGCAGGGAACCAACAACGATGTTGCCGGTTCAGTGGCAGAAAAAAATCTGACGAAAATGGGAATGATTCCGAGCACCAGCGCCACGGGAGCGGGGTGGCGATCACCTGAACTACCAGTGATCTAGCGGTTGCCGCGAGTTTTGAAAATTCTGCCAGTGCGAACAGAGAATATAGCTATATATATACCTGCCAGGTACTAAGTGTCATACATGAAAAGGTAGATCTACGTAACTAATAACTAAGCGAAGGGTATTTCTTTGGAAATTACAGTTTCCTATAGTATTTGGGTTGCTTATTAGAATTTACCATTATTTTTGGGGGGTCGACTGTAATTAACCCCAAATGGATAATACTAAACACAGCGAAATACATTGGACACCCCAATCCCAAGTGGCTGTCGTATTCGCGGGACCGCTCCTTGCAGTCCATGCGGAGTTATTGCTAGAATTACCGAAAAAAGTCCAACAATATACCTAGTTCACTAAGTAAGCAGAGTAGGGATGGGTAGGCATTAGTTTTATCTGAACCTACTACGGTTTTGATTAGGTCATAGCCAGTGCCAGTGCCAGACCACATGCCCGAACAGATATTTAACCTTGCCGATCTGTTACTGATCGGGGGAAAAACCGCCTTGGATCCATCGTCATCGGGTGGATCTGCCTTAATAACTCAATATTTAATTGGTGAAACAAGAATACAACTACATTTTTAAGCATACCATTCAAATGACTGAAGTTTTGTCAACATAATGGGAAATATGAAAGCACCATACAAACTAAAATAAGCATGTGAAGTCTTCGTAAAATATGTTTTCAAGGCAGTTTTTAAATCCAATATGGCATCAACCGACTGAGGTACCGTTTGTAACCAGCATGGATCTCATGTCCTTCACAGCCTTCCCAGTGCTCATTTGAACAATATTAGCATATATATGTGACGTTTATTGGTCTTACTCAAGATTGCAGTTGTAATCAGCACAATAAAATAACATTTTGTTGCCTATATTAGTGAAAGTATGAAACTTCCTATTCCCGGGGTCATGGTTTGAACTGAAATTCATTTTTACCTTGTAATCGGTGGTTTTATCCTTACTGCCATCACAACTGAAACTCCAAAGTACTTATTTGATTGTAATTATACACATTTGATCTTAATTCACTCCAAATTGCACTTGAACAACGTTGCTGTTCCTGGTTCCTAATCGCTCACTCCACAAACACAGTTGCGGGCAACACATGATTACACTGTTTATGAGGTGCAAATCTTCATTCCCTTAATAGTTTACCTTAATCATTATTTAGTTTAACTTTACTATCTTACTTCAAAATGTTTATTTTAATTCATGTCTATTATCCGTTTTTTGCAACCAAATGAAAGGTTACATATATTTATGAAGCAGATACGAGCAGATGACAGCAAAATTTCATTGCCAATTAAGTGGAGCTTCCCACATACGCCGATGCATTTACCAACTCTTTCCATTAATTCTAGTTGTCTTAGTGATGCAATAATGAGGAAATTGCTCTAATATGTGTATATACTACAAATAAGATAAGGTAATTTCACTTATTTCCCCGGTTTTGTGTAAGTCTTATAACCAGTTTGGAGGGTAAACACATACCAATTGGCAACACTGATAAACAACAGAAGAGCGCGAACAACGCCGTAGGTACTGTTCACAACAGAACTGATAATATTTGAGTCAGGAATCTAGTTACTTTTTCATCATTTAATATTTTAAAATTAATAATCATGAATATGTAAAAAGTTTATGCAATTCATCACCTTAAACTGCTGTTTAACTATTTATTTAAATAATTATCTAGTGCACGCTTCTTCTTCTTTGTACTGAAAAAGCGTCAGTTTTCTTGGATCCCAGACGGGCATCGTCATTGTTGACGATTGTTGTGAAGAAAGTGCCCCAGCATCTATGGGTACAAGTGGTGTACGGATTTAGCACATGGAATGGAAAGTTTATTGGTACAAGTTGACTCCGCAAACATCGAGATGGCGTAAATCTTCTACATTTTTGGCGTTGTAAATAAAAACTTTGAAAGCGTCATGGAGGTATGTTTGCACTGCGCATGGCTAAACATTCATTAACCCTTAAACGCCGAATGGACGTATTAAACGTCGAGACAAAATGTCTCCCATATGCCGAATGGACGTACCATACGTCGACTCAAAAATTTTTTTTTTTTAATTCGCGGAAAAATACTTACAGGTACTATCCTACTTACAACCAAGTTTGGTTCCGACCCACTGGTTGTAAGTCAGAATGGATGTAAGTCGAACCTTAGAAAGTGGCC
Organism: Macrobrachium nipponense; assembly: GCF_015104395.2. NCBI lineage: Eukaryota > Metazoa > Arthropoda > Malacostraca > Decapoda > Palaemonidae > Macrobrachium > Macrobrachium nipponense. The sequence goes on along the minus strand of NC_087200.1, from coordinate 182,025,044 downwards.
AACATACTGGGTAGGGTATACTATCAAACCTTTGCTATATAAAAGTGCCTACTTATTACTGTAATGTAATGTACAATCATTATTTCGATCTTTTTACCATAATGTACTTCTACTAATACATTTTAATCATTTATGTAATAGTATATATTATGTACAATCAGGCATTGAGTTACAATGGGGTTAGGTTCTTGCATGCATGTCAGAAGTCGATTCTTACGTAAATTGGTTTGCAATTCAGTCTACGGTACAGTTAATACCAAATGATGCTGCAGATAGGGCAAGATAACTCAAACTGATGCTGCCTGAGTGATGAGAGTTCTCATGCCTGAGTGATGAGAGTTCTCATGAGATGGCGCAGTGCCAAGTACCTCAATGGTCAACTGTCTGAAGTAAGGTTGTAAGTACGAGTGGTCGTATGTCGAGTAGGTTGTAAGTCGGATAGTACCTGTATAGGCCTACCAGCCAAAAACTTTTGAATCACGCCTTGGGGGATGCTGGGAGTTCACGGATCAAGGTGTTGTTTTGTTTACAATCGTTACGCAGGTGCGCAAGCGCGAATTTCTTACTTGCCGCACTAAAAAGTATCTGCGATACATCTCGGAAATTATTTAGTCATTTTGACATAATTTTTGTACCATTTTACATTAGCCGTTACATGGAGTATTATATATGAAAATGTGCGCATTTTTATGTAGAATACAACAAAAAAAAAAATACTCATGATTGTAGCTTTTATCAGTTTTGAGATATTTGTATATAAATAATGATAAGTGCCAAAATTTCAACCTTCGGTCAACTTTGACTCTACCGAAATGGTAAAAAACACAATTGTAAGCTAAAACTCTTATATTTTAGTAATATTCAATCATTTACCTTAATTTTGCAACTAACTGAAAGTCTCTAGCACAATATTTCGATTTACGGTGAATTTATGAAAAAACTTTTTCCTTACGTCCGCGCGGTAACTCTTCCGAAAAAAATCTTACATGCGATTGTGGTAATGTTTGCACCATTTTAAAATGATATTGTTATAATACAATAAAGTTTCATACATACTTACCTGGCAGATATATACTTAGCTAAGACTCCGTCGTCCCCGACAGAAATTCAAATTTCGCGCCACTCGCTACCGGTAGGTCAGGTGATCTACCTGCCTGCCCTGGGCGGCAGGACTAGGAACCATTCCCGTTTTCTATCATATTTTCTCTCTTCCACCTGTCTCCTGCGGGGAGGCTGGGTGGGCCATTATCCGTATATATCTGCCAGGTAAGTATGTATGAAACTTTATTGTATTATAACAATATAATTTTCATACAATGAACTTACCTGTCAGATATATACTTAGCTGATTGGCACCCTTTGGTGGAGGGTCAGAGACAGCTAATATGAAATAGACAGGTAAACAACATGTTATTGTTATAATACAATTAAGTTTGTTCATACTTACCTGGCAGATATATATATAGCTGTATTCTCCGAAGTCCGACAGAATTTCAAAACTCGCGGCACACGCAGTGGGCGGCCAGGTGGTAGTACCCATTCCCGCCGCTGGGAGGCGGATATCAGGAACCATTCCCATTTTCTATTCATATTTTTATCAGTGCCACTGTCTCCTGAGGGGAGGTGGGTGGGCACTTAATTATATATATCTGCCAGGTAAGTATGAACAAACTTAATTGTATTATAACAATAACATTTTGTTCATGAAACTTACCTGACAGATATATATATAGCTGAATCCCACCTTCGGATGGTGGGAAGAGACAGAATAGGATTTGTAGGAAACTTAAATTAAGTAGATGATATACACCTTGGTTCCTCACCTGTTAGCAAAGTAGACTCTGTGATTACTGTCACTTCAGCCTGCTTGTCTTAATCAGAGTTGCCAGCCAGGTGGAGACCTGTAGTGCTGGGTGCGCTCTGGATGCTCTGTCAACGGGGATGTGACCTCAATGTGACAAGAGCATAGAGCCATACAAATGAGGGCAACGAAGCAACTGACCACCACCTGACCAACTATCCAAGACCCCCTGAACACTAAGCTAAGAGATGGGAGGTCTTCACCAAAGCCTCACCACAACCAAAAAACACAACAACTAAAAACTAACCTAAACCTAACTAAGGGATAGGGAGAGAGCTACCTTCAGCCCCAAGACTGTGTCTGCAGAAACGTATGGCCCAAGAGAACAACAGTCCTTGTATATCGTTCTCACATCTCTCAAGTAGTGTGAGGCAAATACTGAATTGCTCCTCCAAAAGGTGGCGTCAAGGATGTCCTTGATCGACATGTTCCTTTGGAAGGCAAGCGAGGTTGCGACAGCTCTGACCTCGTGAGCTTATTTCACTCGCAAGAGGCTCCAAATCGATCTCTGTTGGTAAGACGAATGAGCCTCTTTAATGACGGTCCCTCAGAAAGAACGCCAAGGCATTCTTGGATAATGGTATATCGGGCCGTTTAAAAAAAACCCGTTTAAAAAAACCGAACACCAGAGATTATCTGAGGGACCTCGTACTTCCTTAGTCTTGTGGACATAAAAACTTTAGAGCCCTGACAGGGCACAGGACTCTCTCAGGTTCTTGCCCACAAGGCTTGTCATACCCTTGATTTCAAAGCTCCTTGGCCAGGGTTCGACGGGTTTTCATTCTTTGCTAAGAAAGTGGGACTCAAAGAGCAGACCGCATTGTCACCTTTGAAGCCCACTCGCTTACAAATGGCTTGAATTTCGCTAACTCTCTTCGCCGTCGCCAGAGCAGTTAGGAAAAGAGCCTTCTTCGTCAAGTTCCTAAGAAGACGCTTCATGGAGAGGTTCAAAAGGACTCGACATTAACAGTCTAAGGACTAAATCCAAGTTCCAAGAAGGAGGCCTCGCCTGAGGTATCTTGGATGTCTCAAATGATCTCAGGAGATCGTGAAGATCTCTGTTGTCAGACAGGTCTAGTCCTCTGTGTCGGAAGACTGCTGACAGCATACTCTTATATCCCTTGATGGTCGGGACAGCCAGCTTCTGCACATTTCTTAAAATAGCAGGAAATCGGCTATCTGGCTCACAGAGGTAGTGGAAGAGGAAATTCCCTCCTTTCTACACCATGCCCTGAAGGAAGCCCACTTCGACTGGTAAACAGCTCTCGAGGAAGTTCTCCTAGCATTGGCGATCGCCTTTGCAGCTGCTTTAGAAAAACCTCTCGCTCTGGCCAACTTTTCGATAGTCTGAACGCAGTCAGACCCAGAGCGGAGAGGTTTCGGTGATATCTTGCGAAGTGGGGCTGTCTGAGTAGATCTTTCCTCCAGGGCAACGTCCTCGGAAAGTCTATGATGAAGGACATTACCTCCGTGAACCATTCCTTCGCGGGCCACATCGGGGCGATCAGGTCAACCTCGTCCCCTCCGATGCCGCGAACTTCCTTACTACTTCCCCCATGATCTTGAATGGCGGGAAGGCCATACAAGTCCAGGTTCGTCCAGTCCCAGAGCAGAGCGTCTATAGCGACTGCTCCCCGGATCCAGCACAGGGGAGCAATAAAGAGGCAACCTCTTTGTTCTCGCGTCGCAAATAGGTCGACTAACGGACACCCCACCAGTCTTCCAGAGCTCTCGACAGGCGCCTGGTGCAACGTCCATTCCGTCGGCAGGATCTGATCCTGTCGGCTGAGAAGGTCTGCTCTGACGTTCTGGACTCCTGCGATAAATCTCGTCAGGATCCTTATCCGTCTCGCATCTGCCCACAGCAGAATCTCCCTTGCTAAATAAAAAAGAGGACGGAGTGTGTACCTCCCTGCTTCTTTAGGTACGCAAGGGCTGTGGTGTTGTCCGAGTTGACTTGGACTACTTTCTCTGCAACCTTTTGTTGGAAGAACTGTAGCGCCAGAAAAACCGCCGCTAGTTCCTTCACATTGATGTGCCAGGACACCTGTTCCCCCCTCCAGGTGCCTGACACTTCCTACCCTCCCAGTGTTGCCATCCATCCCGACACCCGAGGCGTCGGAAAACAACACTAGGTCGGGCTCAGAAGCTTTAGGGACAACCCCTCTCAAAACTTCCCGAGGATCTAACCACCATCCTTAGATGGTTCTTCACCGATTTGGTGATGAAAAGGGTCGCATTCAGA
>NC_087200.1:182006257-182020438 GCF_015104395.2 Macrobrachium nipponense | reverse complement strand
GAAGAAATCTTCCGACTCTTGCACCATTTGCGAAAGATTTCCCACTTCGCCTGGTACACCTTAATAGTAGAGGCTCTTCTAGCTCCGGCCACCGCTCTGGCCGCCTCTCTAGAAAACCCCTCGCTCTGACAAGTCTTTCGATAGTCTGAACGCAGTCAAGACCCAGAGCGAGGGTGTTCTTGTGGTACCTGTTGAAGTGAGGCTGTTTGAGTAGATCTACTCTTGCTGGAAGTGTCCTTGGTACATCTATTGTCCATTCCAGTACCTCTGTGAACCAATCTCGGGCCGGCCAGTATGGAGCTATGAGAGTCATTCTTGTCCCTTGACTCTCCCTGAATTCTTCAAAACCTTTCCTAATATCTTGAACGGGGGAAAGGCGTAGACGTCTAGCCCCGTCCAATCTAGAAGAAAGGCGTCTACTGCGACTGCTTGACGGTCTGGGACTGGAGAGCAATAAGTCGTCAATCTCTTTGTCATTGCGGTTGCAAACAAGTCCACCACTGGGCGACCCCATAATTTCCACAGACTCTGGCATACTTCTAATGAAGAGTCCCATTCTGTTGATAGAAGTTGACCTTCCCTGCTCAACAGGTCCGCTCTCACATTCTTCTCCCCTTGAATGAATCTGGTGAGAAGGGTTACGTTTTCCTTCTCTGCCCAAAGAAGGATCTCCTCTGCCAACTTGCAAAGAGAGATTGAATGTGTCCCTCCTTGTTTGCGGATGTACGCCAGAGCTGTGGTATTGTCCGCGTTGACTTGTACCACCTTGTTGCGAACATCACCGCGTTGAACTCTTCAAAGCCAAGAAAATCGCCATCAGTTCCTTCCTGTTTATATGCCAAGCCGCTTCCTCCTTGCTCCAACGACCTGAAACTTCTTGAAGTCCGAGAGTCGCTCCCCAGCCTGCGTCCGACGCGTCTGAGAACAATACATGGTCTGGGTTCTTTTGCTGGAGAGACGCTCCCTTCGCTAACTTCCCCGGAGTTAGCCACCACCGCAATTCCTCTTTGATCTTGCGAGGAATTCGAAACAGGAAGGAATCTGGTTGCGATTTTCTTGGCCATACTTGGTTCAAAAATATTTGTAGGGGTCTCATGTGAAGCCTTCCTAGCGAAACGAACCGTTCCAGGGACGAGAGTGTCCCCAGTAAGCTCATCCACTCTCGTGCTGAACATTGTTCTTTCTCTAGAAAGGCTTGCACTTTCCGGATGCACTGCTCTTGTCGTTTGGGAGACGGAAAAGCCCGAAAAGTCACTGAGGAGATCAGAATCCCCAAATAAACTAGCTCCTGACTTGGGGTCATATTCGACTTTTCTAAGTTCACCATCAACCCTAACTCTTTCGTTAATGTTAACGTCATTTCTAAGTCCTCCAGACATTGCTTTCTTGATTGGGCTCTTATGAGCCAATCGTCTAGGTATAGAGACACTCTTATTCCTAGAATGTGTAGCCACTTCGCCACGCTCGCCATCACTCTTGTAAAAACTTGTGGGGCTGTGCACAGTCCAAAGCAGAGGGCTTTGAACTGAAAGACCCTGTTCTGGATCACAAATCTCAGGTACTTCCTGGATCCTGCATGAATTGGGATATGAAAATATGCGTCTTGAAGGTCCAGGGTGACCATCCAGTCCCCTGGACGTACCGCTGCCAGTACTGAATCGGTCGTCTCCATCGTAAATTTTGTTTTCTCCACAAATAAATTGAGTTGACTTACGTCCAGTACTGGTCTCCATCCCCCCGAGGATTTCGCTACTAAAAACAGCCGGTTGTAAAATCCCGGAGATAAGTGATCCAGAAACAGGTTCTATTGCTCCTTTCTTGAGCATAGCAAGAACTTGTTCTTGTAGTGTTCTTGTTTCCCTGGATCGCTGTAGTGAGCTCCAAGCTCTCTTGGCGATGTCGCAAGAGGTGGTCTCTTCTTCAGAAAGGGATCTTGTAACCTTCTTTGGCTACCTTGACGACCCAAGGATCTGCTCCCTTTTTTTTCTTGCCAAATCTCCCAAAACTTCTGGAGTCTGGCACCCTACTGATGTCTGAAGGACTTGTTTGTTCATTGTTTAGTACTGGGTTTCGAACCCCTCTTGGACGGAGCTCTTCTTGCTCTGAAGGCAGGACGAGAAAAGGACTTGCCTCGAAAGGGCTGACTAGTTTGCCTTGATTCCTTAGGGGTCTTCTTAACCACCTTGTTGGGTAAAAATTTCCTTACCGAGGAAGTTAACAGATCCTGCGTCGCCTTCTGAGTTAGGGAAAGCGAAATATCCTTGATAATATCCGCAGGAAACAATTGATCCGAAAGTGGGGAATAAACCAATTCGGATTTTCTGGGCGTTAGAAACGCCCTTAGCAGCAAAAGAGCATAGGAGTGACCTTTTCTTTAAAACTCCTCCTGCGGTGAAAAAGAGATGCTAATTCATTCGCGCCATCCCTTAAGGCTTTGTCCATGCAGGACATAATACTGCTTGGGAGTTGAGAAGCCGTTGATTCATTATCTTCCACTGTTCGTCCCAGAGCCCCCAAGGACCAATCCAGAAAATTAAAAACCTCGAAGGTCCGAAAAATCCCTTTCAAGAGATGATCTAATTCTGATGGAGACCACCACACTTTAGCCGAATTCAAAGCATGTCTGCGGGAACTGTCAACAATGTTGGAAAAATCCCCCTGGGAGGAGGCAGGAACTCCCAGGCCGAGATTTTCCCCCGTCGCATACCAAATTCCGGACTTCGATGCCAATTTGGCAGGAGGAAAAGAGAACACAGTCTTGCCCGCTTCCCTCTTCTCCTTCAACCACGTATCAATTCTTTGAAGAGCCTTCTTAGCCGTAATCGAAAACTTCATCTTCAAAAATGAGGACTTCTTCGGAGTTTTATTCTTGGAGAATTGAGAAAGGGGTGATGTCGGAGCTGCCGGCTGAAAATCCCCTTCACAAAAAGTGAAAGAAGGCAATTCGTCAATTTCTTATAGTCTGAAGGAAGGTGCTTCACCTTCTTTTTCTTCCTCAGATTCTAAGTCTTCTATTTCCTCTTCTTCCGAAGACACATCCTGTAAACCCAGGTCTTGCTGCAGAAAATCTTCTCCAACCTCGCGGGAAGAAACCGGCTCCTGCCGCCTGCGTCCTGCGTCCTTCTGAGATCCGAGGTTGCGTCCTGCGTCCTGTTCCGGAAGCTTGCGTCCTGCGTCCTGCTCCGGAAACTTGCGTCCTGCTTCCTGTTCTCGTAACTTGCGTCCTGCGTCCTGCTCCCGTAACTTGCGTACTACCCGAGACTCCGAAGTATGACGAGAAGGAGGCAAACCATCATGCGTCCTCTTAGACGACTTGACTGGGAGAGATGCGTCCTTACGCCTCGTAGGAGGATGTTCCGATGTTCCCCACGATTTAACTAAATCGGCTAACCTTCCTTGCATCTCTTCAAGGAAGTTCCTAGTCTCTGCTTCCTGGCGGGAATTCTGAGCAAGCGGAGAACGAAGACGAGTAACTCGATCTTGAGTTCTACGATAAGGAGAAGATATCGGAGAGACTGCTCCGTATTCAGAAGGAGGGCTCCTATCCAGAGAACCGTCGTACACATGAGGTCTTGCGTCTTGTCTTGACTTACAGGATCTCCTCCTTTTAATCGGAACCACCTCTTCCTCATCACTAGAAGAGAAAATCTCGGGACTACTCCACCGTTCTTGAGGGTAACGCTCATCTTGAGAAGACGTAGGTCTATGCGTCGTCTTCAGAGGACGCGAAACTTCCGCATAACGTCCATACCTGCCTGACGCAGCACTATCTGTAGAGGAAAAACACTTCCCAGTGTCGCCTTTTCTACGGCGCACTGCTGCAGCCTGGGACGCAACAGGACTGCCTGAAGGGACGACTGATCGTAAGGGAACCCCTCTCGCCTCCCTTCGACTGTCGACATGCCTTCTCCCTTGGGTCTGGGAGCTTGGCAGAGGCCTAGGTCTAGGAGCACGAGTGAGACGATCAGCCGCCCCTCCACTACACTGACACTTTCAATCGTACCAAATTTGGTCTGTAAGACGCTGAATCTGATCGCCCATTGACGCAAGGGCGGCAAACACTTTCACAATATTAGTATCCTCAGAAACAGCAGCGGGCGCAGGAGAGACCTGAGGAGAAGGATTAACAACTTCTACTTGGGAAGGAGGGGGAGAAATAACAGAAGTATTCAAGGCCTTAAACTAGAAGAACCTGACCTCTCACTCCGAGACACCGATCTTCTTACTCTATCCTTTTCAAGTCTCTCAACATATTTGGTGAAAGTCTTCCACTCCTTCTCATTTAAACTTTCACACTCATTACATCTATTATCCAAGTACACAAAACCTCTCTACACTTCTTACATACTGTGAGGGTCTACCGAAGCTTTCGGCAGTCTCACCTTGCACCCTTCTTTCATACACACTCGAAATACTATACCAGAATCAGACATTATAATAACTTCCAATCGCGATTGCCAATCCAACTTTCCAATACGATACCCAAAAAACCATCCAAGTACAGCGAAAGTCAGTGATCTAGCGGTTGCCGCGAGTTTTGAAAATTCTGCCAGTGCGAACAGAGAATATAGCTATATATATACCTGCCAGGTAAGTGTCATACATGAAAACAAGAAATAAAGCAAAATAATCTATAGCAATCAAATCCGAGCAGATCTTTCTTGTTTGTCTGCTCTAGGTGGGGGTGGGGTAGGTAGGGGAGACATGACACATCCACCCTCCTCCTGCAAACCTGTTTGTCCACCGTGGGAGGGGGGCAGGGTAGGGAAGACATGATGGGGCAGTGCCGGGTTCGAGGGCAGCGTAGCATGCGCCATCAAGCTCGTTGTTGTATAACAAGCTTTTAATTTTATAATTAACAGGGCATTGTAGATAAAATATAGATTTACTTTCATACTTTTTACTGAGTAAAGTCTAAATAACAAAAAATGTAATATTCTGAACATTTGAAAATGTAGCAATGATAGATACAGGCACACATTTATCCTTTTGTAATTGAAATTACCTAAGGGAACTCAGTTATATTTTAGAAAATTTTCTTCTACACTAAACTGTTTACACATTACTGTATTGGTAACTGTGATATGGAAGTCTGTTCCTTTTTAAAAATTAGTATCCTCACTTCACTTTTTAATATGACATCAATGTCAATTATTTCTCTCCCTGTCTGTATATAAGAAGTCCCTGGTTATCTGCGGACTCTGTTATCGCTGATCCGGTTTATGACCCAGGGTGATACCACAAGTTCTAAAATATTAATTTCGTTTTTGTTATCTCATTCCTGTATGTTACCTGTGATGTCACATCACATGTGCAAGTGACAGTGGTGTCATGATGTTTCAGGAAATTTCTTTCCAGCTCAGCAAAATGGTTACTATGCCTTGTCAAGTGTGCATAGTCTTGTTAAGCCTAAAAACCCAAGAAAGGATGTAGCTTCTTGTCATGAATTAAGATGTATCGTTTTTAATCTGAAATATGGCTTTCTCATAATTTTGATGTGAATTTGGCATTGATTTCTGATGCAAATTTTTATTTACCTATTACAGACCCTGCAACTTAACAATAATTCAAGATCACAGTGGGTAATCATAGCTTTGAGATTAGGTTAGGTTGGTGGGGATCCAGGGTGGAGGAAGGTGGCTGTGAATCATACTCTCCATAACTCAGAGAACCATATTTTTTACTTGTCCCCTATTACTGCCATATACATGGTTGTTACACAGGATTAATCAAGCACATGCCATCACAGGAAATACCATCAGACAACTCATATTTCAAAAGTTTTAGCAATCCAACTATCACCTACTAGCTCTTAAATGAGCCTTGGTAATACTATGGTATTTTAATTTCTCATCAACATGATATTGTTATTTTACAATAAAGTTTTGTACATACTTACCTGGCAGACATATACTTAGCTTACGTCTCTGACGTCACGACAGAATTCAAAACTCGCGGCAACGCGACAGGTAGAGTCAGGTGATCTACCTTACCCGCCGCTGGGAAGCGGGTGTAAGAACCAACATACCTTTCTTGCCAGATTTTTTCTCTCTTATACCTGTCTCCTGAGGGGAGGCTGGGCGGGCCATCAATCGTATATGTCTGCCAGGTAAGTATGTACAAAACTTTATTGTAAAATAACAATATCATTTTTGTACATGAACTTTCCTGTCAGACATATACTTAGCTGATTGACACCCTTGGTTGGAGGGTACAAGACAGAAAATAACAAAGAAAAGGTAAAAGTAAACACACCTGTTGTAGGATAAAAATAACCTTTTGGTTCTTACCTGTTTAGGCTGAAGACTTCATAGATACTGTCTATTAGTCTGCATAGCCATAAGAGCTACAGCGAGGGCGTGACCTACAGCTGAAAAGAATCTTTGGTACTACTAACGGGACTTGATATCCGCTTACTTTAGTAGAATCCAAGTCGGATCATGTCAATGGGGGTTCACCCTCTTCTATGACAGAACCTGTCCACCACCAACGCTGGGAGCTTCAAACCAAATCCGATCACCTAACCAAACTAAAAGTTATTAGTATTACGAAACGAAAAAGATGCCTACCTGCATCATTTTTCATACAAACCATATGAACTCAATTAACAAAAACAAGGGAAAAAACTACTAAGGATATGTTCCAGCTCCCTGCCCCAGCCACCGAATCCGCCGATACGTACGGGCCTAACGCGAAGCACTCGTCATACGTAATACTGACGTCTTTTAGGTAGTGGTTGGCGAATACTGAATTACATCTCCAGAATGTAGTTTTCATCAGATTCTGAAGAGACATATTCTTCTTAAAGGCCAAGGAAGTGGCAATTGCTCTCACTTCATGAGCCTTGACTTTTAGGAGCTTGAAATGTTCTTCATTACAAGATCTATGTGCTTCTTTCACAACACTTCTAATGAAGAAAGGCAGCGCATTTTTCGACAATGGTTTGCTGGGGTCCTTTACAGAGCACCATAGTCTGTCCCTCAATGCCCTTAAGGGTTTTCTTCTTCTGAAGGTAGTATTTTAAACTCCTAACAGGGCAAAGAGTTCTTTCAGGTTCTTCCCCTACTAGGGCAGATAAACCACGAACCTCAAAGTTCCTTGGCCAAGGATTTGAGGGGTTCTCATTTTTTGCTAGAAACGAAGGAAGGAAGGAACAAACCACGGAATCTCCTTTGAAACCTACCCTTCCTTCTAGGGCATGAATCTCACTAACCCTTTTAGCGGATGCTAAAGCCATGAGAAAGAGAGCTTTCCTCGTGAGATCTTTGAAGGAGGCTAAATGTGGTGGTTCAAACCTAGCGGACCTCAGGAAACGAAGAACCACGTCCAGATTCCAAACTTGGAACTTCGTCGAAGTTTTCTTGGAAGATTCAAAAGATCTTAATAGATCATGAAGATCTTGTTATTCGAAAGATCTAAATTCCTATGTCTGAACACCGCAGCCAGCATGCTTCGGTATCCTTTGATAGTAGATACTGCCAAAACCGCATTTTTCTCTGAGGAAAACTAGGAAATCTGCTATCTGAGTCACAGAGGTACTGGAAGAGGAAAACTTCTGGTTCCTGCACCACCGGCGAAAAAACGTCCCCGTTCGACTGGGTAGACTTTAAGGGTCGAAGGTCTTCTAGCTGAGGCGATAGCCTTAGCAGCTTTTGTCGAAAACCCCCCCTTTGCTCTGACAAGACTTTTTGACAGTCGAAAGCCAGTCAGATTGAGAGCGGGGAGGTTTTCTGTGATACCTGTCGAAGTGGGGTTGTTTGAGCAAATCTTGTCTTTGTGGAAGTGCTCTTGGAAAGTCCACCAACCATTCCAGTACCTCTGTGAACCAATCTTGGGCGGGCCAGAACGGAGCTACTAGCGTCATTCTTGTCGTCTCCGAGATAGCAAATTTCTTGAGGGTTTGTCCCAGTACTTTGAAGGGGGGAAAGGCGTAGACGTCTAGACCTGTCCAATCTAGGAGAAACGCATCCACTGATACTGCTCCTGGGTCTGAGATCGGGGAGCAGTAAAGTTCGATTCTTGCGTTCTTTGCTGTTGCAAAGAGATCGATGTGAGGTCTGCCCCATCTTCTCCACAGGTCTTGGCATACCTCTGAGTGGAGGGTCCACTCGGAAGGCAGGAGTGATTCTTCCTGCTCAGGAGATCGGCCCTGACGTTCCTTTCTCCCTGTACGAATCTGGTGAGGAAAGACTGATCTTCCTTGTTTGAGACCACAGCAGAAGATCCCTTGCTGTTTCGTACAGGGAGAAGGAGTGCGTCCCCCCCTGTTTTTTGATGTACGCCAAGGCTGTTGTGCTGTCGAATTGACCTGCACTACTGCATTTCGGACGTGGGGCTCGAAGGCTTTCAATGCCATCCAGACTGCCATCAACTCTTTCTTGTTGATGTGCCAGGACACCTGATCCCCTTCCAGGTGCCTGACACTTCTCTTGTCCCCACCGAGCGTCGCTCCCCAACCTGCTTCCGATGCGTCGGAAAACAACACATGGCTGGGGTTCGGCATGCAAAGAGACATTCCTTCCACAAAACGAAGTGGGTTGTTCCACCACCGAAGGTCTCTCTTGATTCCCCTTGAGATCTTGAAGGAGAACTCCAGATCTAGGGAGAGACGCCTCCAGTTCTGGTATAGGAAGAACTGTAGAGGCCTGAGATGCAACCTTCCTAGAGAAAAGAATTGCTCCAACGAGGAGTGTGTCCCCAGCAGACTCATCCACTCCCTCGCTGTGCATGCATCTTTCTCTAGGAAGGTCGTTATTTTCTCGTAGCAACGAGCTATCCATCTCTGGCCGACAGAAAAGAAAAGGCCCGAAAAGCCAGAGAAGCTATCCGAATCCCCAGATAGATCCGCTCTTGACTGGGGATTAATTGAGACTTCTGGAAGTTCACCAGAAGTCCAGAGAACTTGCCAATGTAAGGGTCTTTTGAAGGTCCTCCAGACATCTTTCTTGAGACTCTGCTCTGATTAGCCAGTCGTCGAGATAAAGCGACACCCTCACTCCCTCCGCAAACTGTAACCACTGCGCCAACATTTTGTTTTGCATTAACCCCGTGAAAACTTGGGTGCAGTCGATAGGCCGAAGCACAAGGCCTTGAATTGGAAGATGTTTCCTCCCATCATGAATCGTAGATACTTCCGTGAAGAGGATGGATCGGCACATGAAAGTAAGCGTCCTGAAGGTCTAGAGACACCATCCAGTCCCCTGGACGAAGAGCCGCTAACACTGAGGAAGTTGTCTCCCATGGCGAAAATTCCTCTTTTCCACAAAGACGTTCAGGGCGCTTACATCCAACACCGGTCTCCATCCTCCTGAGTTCTTCGGAACTAGGAATAGTCTGTTGTAAAAGCCCGCAGAGCGGGGATCTTTCACTAGTTCTATAGCCTCCTTCTCTAGCATGAGATCTACTGCTAGAGAAAGGGCTTGATTCATGATGGGGTCCTTGTACTTGGCTACCAACTCCCTCGGAGTTGTCGTCAATGGTGGTCTTGACGAGAAGGGAATGAGGTATCCTTTGCTGACAATCGATAGGGACCAATTGTCTGCCCCTTTGTGGGCCCAGACGTCGGCAAATCTCAGTAGTCTGGCACCCACTGATGTCTGGAGTCCTTGATCGCTATTTCTTCCCTCTGACTGACCTAGAGAAGGTTTTCCCTCTCTTAAAAGGTCTAGTCCCTCTGGTTGCCGAACCTCTGACAGCGGGTCCTCATCGAAAGGGCTCCTGTCTCAGAGGAGTCTCTTTCTTGGCCTTGGGTTGGAAGACAGAGCGAGGTTTCCTGGCCGCCTGGGCTAACATGTCCTGAGTAGCCTTAGCTGAAAGGGCACTCGAGACATCTTGAATAATCTTCTTGGGGAACAGAAGAGGAGAGAGTTGAGCATACATAAGCGAGGCCCTTTGCGCATGTGAAACTGCCTTCGTGAGAAACGAACAGTAGACACCGTTTCTTAATAACTCCAGCTCCAAACAGTGAGGAGACTTCACTCGATCCGTCTCTCACTGCTTTATCCATGCAAGTGAGGACGCAGTTAAGATCTTCAGGAGACAGAGAATCTGGGGTCTGGGTCTTATTAGCCAGAACACCTAAAGACCAATCAAGGAAGTTGAAAACTTCCAGGACTCGGAACATTCCCTTCAGTAGGTGGTCAAGTTCGTTCATTCCCCACGTAGTCTTGGCGGACAAGAGGGCGGAACGACGAGCAGAATCCACCAATGAAGAGAAGTCCGAGTCCGCAGACGAAGGGAGAGCGAGGCCTAAAGGTTCTCCCGCCTTCGTACAGAATCCCAATCTGCCAGTCAGTTAGACGGAGGAAAGAAAAAAAACCGTCTTCCCTTTCTCTTCCTTTAGAAAGGAGCCATTCCCCAAAACCTCTAAGCGCCTTCTTCATGGAAACAGTAGGTTTCATCCTTACACAAGTCGAAACCTTCGACGTCTTCGAAGTGGAGAATAACGAAAGAGGAGAAGGAGGAGCCACAGGAGAAAGGATATCTCCAAACTCTTGCAGGAGTAACTCTGTCAGCCTCTTATAGGAGGAAACAGAGGAGTCTTTTGGTCCTTCTTCTTCTGAGGGGTCCTGTTCTTCCTGAGCTGAAGAGCCCTCATGATCCTTAGAGGCGCGACTATTCTTAAAAGAGTCTCTAGAGGAAGTAAGACGTATACGTCTTGGAGACAATGCTTCAGAAATGTGTCTACTTGCAACATCCTTCTTGTCTGGAGGAGTGCGTTTCCCAGATTCTTGGAGCCTAACAGGAGTAAGTCGGCTGTCAGGCGCAGAGCGCCTGTTTGAAGAAGAACTTCTATCAGGCTCTTGGCGCCTATCCAAAGGAGAGCGGCTACCAGGCGAACAGCGCCTGCCATACGAGAAGCGCCTACCAGGCTCTTGGCGCCTGAACCGAGGCGAGAGGATCTCTGGCGACGAGCGCCTACAAGGGGAGAAGCGCCTGCAAGGCTCTCGGCGCCTGACTCGAGGAGAGTGAAAGTCAGGAGAAGAGCGCCTGCCAGGAGAAACGCGCCTAACAAGCTCTTGACGCCTGTCCAGCGAAGGGCGCCTGTCCGATTTAGGGCGCTTGTCAACCGGAGAGTGGAGGCGAGACGAGGAGCGGCTACGAGGCGAGTAGCGCCTACTAGGCTCTTGGCGCCTGTCAAGGGGAGCGATCCTGTCTCGAGAAGAGCGTCTGTAGGGTGAAGATCTCCTACTCGCAGTTTGCTCCTTGTCCGAAGGAGAAACCTGTCTGTCAGGCGAAGGGCGCTTGGACGCAGATGTGATCTTGTCCGAAGCAGAAAGTCTCCTGCGAGAATCCGAACGCACAGGTGAGCGCGCCACTTCCGTCGAATAGCGAGAGTCAGGAGAGGGGAGCCTGGACTTCTTTACAGGAAGCGAGACGTCCTTCCTACGACGAGAAGACACGCAAAGAGAGAGCCAGCCAGAGCCGAAATCTGCGCCTGAAGGTTAGCCACACCCACCCTTGCCGGAGAATTCACAAACTCGTGAACAGGTGACGAGGCTCGATCTCCGCTCGGGGAACGATACTCCTGAGATCTCTTACGCTTCTTCGTTTCCACCTCAGGCTCTTCCGAAAAAACTTCAGGGCTGGAAGGGCGGGCGCAGGGAGCGGTCCAGGCTCTCTTCGAAGGGCGCGAGGCTTCCGAAGAGCTCCATCCTCGTTTAGGAGAAGGCGAAGGCGAAGACGAGAAGCATTGGCGCAATATTTCTCTCTTGGAGCGATCCAAGGTAGCCTGGGAACGATCAACAGGAGCTACCGAGGGGACGCCTGACCGTTGGGATGCTCCCTAACCTTCCTGCGGCTTTCGACTTTCCTCCTCCACTGGGACTGGGAGTCTGGAAGAGGTCTAGGCCTGGAAGCATTAGGGAGCCGATCAGACGCACCCTCCACTGCACTGGGTTCACTGCACAAATCACTATTGGAATCACTCTTACCTTCTAATTGTTTGATTTTCCTCTCCATACTGCGAATGGTGGCTTTCATGGAGGCCACTTCCGAAGGCGCATCTTCGGCTTCGGTGCAGGGAGCAGGAGCTGAAACTGACAAAGGAGCTACTTCTAAAATAGGATTATCTATATCCAACTCGCTAATACGAGATCTACTACTGCTCCTGGAAGAAGCTTTCCTAACTTTATCCTTTTCAAGCTTCCTCAAGTAGGAAGACAAAGACTTCCATTCATCCTCATTCAGCTTTTCACATTCATTACAAGGATTATTAAAGGTGCATTCATTCCCTCTACACTTCAAACATACCGTGTGAGGGTCTACCGCAGCTTTCGGTAGCCTCACCTTACACTCAGTCATACAACAAACTCTAAACATAGCAGTTTTCTTAGTATCAACATCAGACATCATGAATCCAAAAAGAAAATCCAAAGAAAAGTCCAATAAACTGTCCCAAACAAATCGCGAATGCCAGGCCAAAAGATCGGGTACTTCACCAAAAGTCCGTAGAAACAATCCAGGGCGAAAAATCGAGAAAAGAATCCAACTGTCAAGAGGTACCGACAACAGGTGTGGTCGACACCGACGACAGAAAAAATCTGGCAAGAAAGGTATGTTGGTTCTTACACCCGCTTCCCAGCGGCGGGTAAGGTAGATCACCTGACCTACCTGTCGCGTTAGCCGCGAGTTTTGAATTCTGTCGTGACGTCAGAGACGTAAGCTAAGTATATGTCTGACAGGAAAGTTCATGTACAAAAATGAGAATTACTATCAGAAATGATTGAATGATAAATTTTTTTTTTTTTAGGATATTTGAGGATAGGCTATACAGGCTATACATATTTACCATTAAAAATATGAACACTTGTATTGTATTCTAAGCCCATTGTTGATGTTTGAAGTGTTCCTTAACTTATATGAGTATTGACTTGGAAGTATTAATCACTCGTAGCAAGAGCACAATATTATTTCATTATTACTTTCACATAATGCCAATTTTTCTCATCAATTCCTGGACCTCTTCCGACTCCTAGCTAACAGCTATAATACAGTATTTACGGTTCAACAACGGCTGCCTCAAGTATAATTGCTAAAGGCAAGGGTAGTAATCATTACTGCATTCGCCAAATCGACAGCAAGAAGCTCTTTCATCCTGGAAATTGTTAACACTTCTAACTGAACTGAATTACCAGGAATGAAACAAATATGAACTTTTTAGCTGTACCTCCCAACCTTAATCCAGGGAATGTGTGTTGAATGCTTCAGAATGCACACCCTAACAAGGTCCTGTTGAGGAAGGTTAGGTAGCAATGAGTTTTGACTATGGAAAGTGGTAACACTTCAGAACATTTGTGCACGTGTTGTTCTTTTATACATGATGTCACTTTGGGGAGGAAGGTTCCGAGGAGGGAAGCTCCCAAGCCAGGTCAGGGCACGGCACCATAGCCTAAGATGGATTAAGTTAGGATGCAGCCTTGTTGAAATATGTCAATGATACAGTACACAGACATTCCCGGTAATCGGCAGACTCGGTTATCAGCAATCTGGTTTTTTGTGGCGCAAATCGGCAATTTAGGCCCCATAACATAATTAACAGAGGTGCCAAAAACTGCAGTTTTGGTTAATGGCGGTTTTTGCTTATCCGCAACCACCCACTGGGAACGGAACCCTGCCAATAACCTGGGACTACTTGTAGTTTTAAGCAGGCCATGAGGTCCAGGATGGACCCAATGCCCTACATTAAGTCAGGCAAAGTTAGAATACATTCCTGTAACATAAACCATACATTTGGTAGATCTAGGGTACCTATCCGCGGCGGCCCAGACTATGGCAGTTGCGGTTTTTCTATGCAGTTTTACGTACTGAACAATAATTTTAAGTAATATTTATTCGGACGTCTGTTATTAACCCCCAGGGTCCAGTACTAAACACGGCAAAATACATGGGACGCGCCAATTCCTGGTGGATGTCGTATCCGCGGTTACACTTCTTGCAGGGTAATTCTAAAGAATAGTTCCCTACGAACTGCAAGGAATGTAACCGCGGATACGACATCCGCTAGGGATTGGGGCGTCCAATGTATATATTTCTATGTGTTTAGTACTGGCCCCTGGGGATTAATTACAGTCGTCCAAATAAATATTACTTTAAATTCTTGTTCAGTAAGTAAAATAACATAGGAAAACGTCAATTGCCATAGTCTAGGCCACAGCGGATTGCTTCTGTAGAAATACCATA
>NC_087200.1:181976257-182001257 GCF_015104395.2 Macrobrachium nipponense | reverse complement strand
TTTTCCTCATTTGTGCACAGGGCCTATCCGTTCATGATTCAGACCAGTAATTTACAGTTTCGATTCCCTCCCCCTTTTTTTTATCAACTCTCTCTCTCTCTCTCTCTCAAGGAAAATTGCTGCCATTACTCTTTCAGAGCGCCAATTTCTTTTCAGAATGTTAAATGCTCTGTCGCGGAGTCTTGCCTTTTCATTACAAATTCAACCAATGGCATCGGGAAATTTCCTAACATACCTTCCCCCACCCTCTACCCATCCAACCCCCAAGCCGTTCTTTGCAGGAGTGGCCATATTTACGATCCCCCGCCAGCGCGCTATATATCCCATTGCAGTATTTCAAACGCTTTATCGTATGTGTGTATGTGTGTGTTTTTTTTTTTATGGAGAGGATAGCAGCTGTTGTTGCGTTAGTGCATTATCATATGTATGTAAGTTTACGTATATATATTTATAGTATATATACAAGTATACCTTATGAGTTGTGAAGGAATCTTTTCTATCTGTGTAATATACATATTTGTGCATCTTCTGCAATATCATACGTATGTATGTTTACACACACACACACACACACACACACACACACACACACACACATATATATATATATATATATATATATATATATATATATATATGTATATATATATATATTATATACATATATATTAATGTCTATATGTATATATATTTAATACATGTATACTTCATGAGTTTATGAAGGAATCTTTTCTATCTGTGTACATGCACATTTGTGCATCCTTTACAGCGAAGTTACATAATTATATACACGGTTTCCCAACACTGCTATGCACGCACAGTTTGAAATTCGTAGTGTACTTCTACACCTCTTCTACACATAGTAGTTTACCTTACTGACGACACAGCATTCCCAAAGACGAACGTCAAACGGTGATATATATATATATATATATATATTATATATATATATATATATATATATATATATTTGCGGGTAAGGAAAATATCACCGACATGCACTTCCGCGGTGATTCCGTCCGCATTTCCGCACCCCGCAGGTTTAATCAAGGAAGAGGCCTCGTGTTTGAAGAGGAAATATGATCAAAGCTATCGGCTGGAAACGGGGGACGCGAATGAGACAGGTATGTAATTAAGTCAGTCGCTCCGAGGAACCTATACGTCAATCCACGGCGTGGAGATGATCGCGAAATTTAACGGTTTAGTAGTAGTAGTAGTAGAAGTAGTAGTAGTAGTAGAAGTAGAAGTAGTAGTCTTGTACCCAAGGTCTATAATAGACCTTATAGACCTTTTGGTCTTCTTATATACCTGTATAGGCGTCTGTCAGTGGTCATGTTCCTGGTCCGGGATCTATCTATCACCAGGATTCCTTTAATTCTCAATGTATGCATGTATGTATGTATGTACGTATGTACTGAATATTGATTAATATTTACTGTCAGGTAAATGTGTAATTGGCTTAGCGAACATAAGGAATTAAAGCTTTACTCTGTTTTCAATGTAAGTTAAGTTACAGAGAGTATATATGTATGTACTGAATATTAATTAATGTTAACTGTCAGATAAATGTGTAATTGGCTTAGGAAACATAAGGAATTGAACCTTTACGCTGTTTACAATGTACGTTAAGTTACACACACACACACACACAGAGAGAGAGAGAGAGAGAGAGAGAGAGAGAGATTCTCATCCTGACATCGTTGCGATCACTTCCTGTTCTCTTCCCATGGCGTCAGTATCATGAAGCAGCAGACAGATTCAGATCGCTCTGCATGTCAGTTATATCTCTCGCCATTTGAACGGTCATTGATGATTATCTCAGGAGGTAATTCGCAATCTTTGTAATTACTTCTCGTAGCTAGCAGTTAGAATAGCAACGTATACGTAGAGGAAGACAACGTTGTATTTTCATGTGGTAAATGCTTATACAGATTAAATATTCTATACTAAACTAAAGAGAAAAGAATTGTCACCACCACCAGCTATCCAGCTTTAACAGAAACCTAAGCCGCTCACTCCGGATTTCAAAAAGTGTAGGATGTGTCTAGACAGAAAGCATTCGGCCAGGCTGTTACAGGAAAATCTGGCATTGTATTATGCGTCTGGCAGCGCGTTACGTTCAAGGAGGGTGTGGCTTGTACCCGAACTTAATCTGGAACAGACCCCTGTCCCAAATTCGTATATATAATCCCTTGCATAGTAAGTTCCGAAAATGAAGAGCGAGCCAGTGATTTGATGCATCAGCTTGAATCTCCAACCACGACGACATTAAAGAAACTGAAAAAGAAACAAAAAGACTGTGTATAACGTGTTCACTTATAAGTATTTACATTTTAATTTACTCAACGCTCGAGTACTTTCAGGCCCTACTCGAGTGTTGAGTAAAATAAAATGTAAATACTTATTAGTAAACACGTTATACACAGTAATTTTGTGGATTTCTTTTTCATTCTTCAGAAGAAAACTGAAAGAAGTTTTGTGTGAAGTTGAAGATGTGAAAGTTTGTATATATTGGAGAAACAAATTCACAGCTATGTGTGCAAGAATAAATCTAGATGGAAAGGGGAATCGAACCGATTCCGGAAGTTTTTTTTTTTTGGTTAGATTTATTTTGAAATTTATTTGTTCCCATACGAAACTGTGGATTTGTTTGTCCATTTCAAGACTCATGCTATTTTGAGGATTTTTTTTCTATTTTGTATATTACTGTTATTAGACTGACTGTTTCCTGGAACTGCTTAAAACAAATCTATTCAGGTAAATACAAATGAATACCTGCAGGTGGTGGGGTTTTCATTGCTTTGTCATCTATCGATTATGTACGTATTGATTTATTCGTTAGTTACGACTGCTCCTGGAATTGAATGAAAGTATCCTACCAGCAACCATTCATTCAGAAATTTTTGCCTCTTTTCTTTGTATATTTTGTATATATGCACAGTGTACAGACAGGAACCCCAGGTAGGATTCCAGAGCGGGATTGGACAGTTTAGATAATAAGCATTACCATTAAAAACTTATGTTTATGCTGATGCATTTTTCGAATGAAGTACCTGCTAGTTGGTCGACTGTGAAGAGTCGCAACTAGGAAGGAAAGGTCGTGTTGCTATAGCAATTTCATCCCAAAATACTTGCTTTGAATTGGAAGGCTAGCACCATCTGGTAGTACCACTATGCGGGGGATGGTGGGGAGGGTGGGAAATATAAGGGAAAAAAGGTGCAAAGTCATCCTTTTAGGATGAGGTTGCAAGCCTCACGCCCTTCTTTATGTTAGCTTCAACCCACAATTGACCAATTACCAGGTATGTAATGCCCTGCTTTTGTCAAAATATATAATGGGTTCAAATGGAACAAGCCTGAACTATTCCCTCCTACTCGGGATGTTGTTGGTGTTATCGATGAGCTAGCCTTATGCCAGCACGGGCTCTTGCTTGGCAGTTGGACCTGGGCTGTCATATTGGCGAAGCGAGGGTCTGAATCACTGGGTAAGAGGACTTGTCTTTTGTGTTCCTGACTTTCAGAAACCAAACGGCAGCTTTAATTTGATGCTTTCATCACATTAAGAAAATAAATAATTATTTTGTTTATTCTTTATGGTAACATAGAAACGTTGCTCATAGGCTACTGGGTGAATCGATATATTTAAGTAATGTATCACAAACGGTTATATTATTACATTACTTCATTTTGGTACGTTGGTATGAAATGAAATTATATATATATATATCTATATATATATATAATATATATACTATATATATATATATATATATATATGTAAGTATTACATAACAAAAATATGGAATGTTATTCCATATATTATTATAAAATATATATATATAATTCTATCTTATATATATATATATATAAAAACTAAAACTAAAGAGGTCAACCAGATTGCTTGCAGGAATGTGATCAGACCAGAGACGATAAAGATGACGTATACTATAAAGTAGGCTAAGATAACATGCCGTCACCTGTAGTCATTCATTTGTTTATAAACTTTAGTCCAAGTTTCCTGCTTGAGACAAACACCGTGACCAATAGCTCAAGCGGCCTACATGATTAGTAACTATGTCATCTGATTGTATGTTCGTATGTTCGAGCTACTGTCTGCTTCCTTTATGACTTGTAACCGAGATGGTAGTCAGAACAGAGTGGAATTAGCCATCATCGTGGGCAGAAGCGATCAAGCCATCGTCATTGGCAGACCTGTACAACCCTGTCTGATATTCATCATGTAATCTCAGAAGAATAGACGTATTTTTTATACTTCGTGTTTTCTACTAGAAACCTCACATCAGAAAAGATATCATCATGAGTTTAACACATCGTCGTCATAACCACTTCGTAAGTTATCAGCAAACCCCAAGACACTCCAATGAGTATGGAAGTGCATAACCAACCGACTTAGCGTAAGATTATCGCAAGTCTAACATTACCTCATAGGGCACCTTATTATACAAGGCAACAGCCCTGATATTGGTGGCAGACTACTACAAGAACTCTACAACGTCTTCCGAAGAAAAACTAGAATAATAAATAATGTATCATATCAGAAGTCAATGACGACGAAAGCAAGAGATTCTTCAAGCAACTTAGTATCATTGTTTAGTGAGCGACTTCAGAAAACAACAAGAATTCTTCAACGTCTTCCGAAGAATAACGAATAATGTATCATATCAGAAGTCAACGACGACGAAAGCAAGAGATTCTTCAAGCAACTTAGTATCATCGTTTAGTGAGCGTTTCCAGCACTTCAAGAAACAAACCGAACGCGTCTTCAGCATCGGATCTTCAAAGGACACGACTCATCCAAACAACGCGCACGGGGGAAACTCAAGCCAAAAAACCAGGTCATCCGCTAAACAGAGAAGGAGGGCCAAGGTCACATCGTTATCGGAACACCGTGACTTCCCACAAAATCAAGCTAAGTACAATTTTTTTATTCATTTGGAGTAACTGAGTGTTTCGTTTACAGGTCGAATTTTCGTTATTCCCGTGGCTGAAGTTACGAGACATTCTTAATCTTACTTTTTTACAGAAATTATCTACATCATTTAGATTTCGCTACTGCGAGTTTTTATCTTTGAGTTTCTGTTTCCAGAAGTTCTACCGAAATATCATAATCATATACTGTGTTAATTTTTTCATTTTGGGTGATTATTAATCCTTTACGTAACAAATCATATTAAACAGTGAATATGCGTTTACGCAGTGGACGTCTGTATTTATACAGATGCATGGATAGGGTCGTTAGGCACAGTAGTGATAAGAAAACGCACAAAAACAAGTGGAACACCCGTACAAATCTAGATAGATTAGAGGTAACACTATTTCGGGTCAGGACAATAAAATGCTCCTGTGCAAGGTCCCGATTGCAGTTTTAGCCTTGAGTTTTTTGAGTTATATGCATAAAATATCGAACCTCAATGACTCAACTTGACTTTAAAAATACGGCTGGATTGCAAGGAATAACATGTCTGTAAAAAACTTTCATTAGGCTAAATGCGCTGACCAGGATCCCTCACTATTTCAAATTTTAGCAAAAAATGAAGTAAACCACAGCAAGTACAGGATAACGCAGTAGAGATAACTTATTTTAATAGAAATCGCTCAATTCTTTATAGTTCGTCATTCATACGTTCGTTGCTTTATACGTAACTAGCAGCAACATAATGCTAAAAACATACAATACGTTGCCAATGGTAAATAAAGAGAAGAATCCTAATTATTACAAAAAGAAATAGGTAAACAGTAGCCCTTTCAGAAACAAACAAATCGTGCTTAAGCAAACTTGGTTACTGTGTCATCCAGTCAAGCGGTCAGGGTCAGTTAAATCTGCCGAGTGTTCAAAGCATAGCACATTCCACACAATAAGCGACTCTAGCAAGCGGGGAAGAGTGATGTTGGAAAAATTAAAAAGGAATTTTCCTATGAATCACACGACCGTATCAAATAATCAGAGCAGGTTCTCGTAATTTTAATACATAAGTTATTATAAGTAGTGGTGGATTAAGCCCGACTGTACGCGCCGTAAAAATTAAAATATCTTGTTTTATTCCTTTAGTCCACGTAATATCCTGTATTTACGGACTCACCGGTTGTTGTTCGAACTTCCCTAATGAGAAGTCTGGATAAGCGAGCGCTTATAGATACCTCTATAGTTATAAAAAACATTGATCTGTATCTAGCGTAAATGTAAGATATCCATCTACATGTATACAAAACATTATACGTCCTGCCAAATAAGGCGTGTTTATCAAAGGAAAATTCTATAAACCTTCAAACATATTAAAATCCGTTCTGAACAAAAAGAGACAGTTAATCAAATAATAACTTATATAGAGGAACCAATAATTTGTCTCATAAATCGTGATATTGTTCAACGACCCAACAGAATTCTCCCACAACTGCCGTCGGAGTTTGCACGCAAAAATCTTGAGACGCATGCACCCTCGAATGTCTTAGTGCGTGTAAAAAGACTTTGCTGGGAAATGAAATTTTAATCCTTCCCGATACTCTGAAATATAACGATTTCCGCGAACAAAGCCCTAGACACGGTTGACTCGCAGCAACAAGTTAATCAAGTAATCCACAAAACCTATACATACAAATATCGCATTTTTTTTTTATTGTTGCTAATTTTTAATCACGCCCAACCAGTCGTAGATGAATCTCTCTTATACTCTATCTAAAGTAATATCCGTAAAGTCATTCAAGCAGAGGTGATTCAGAAGAATTTTTTTTTATCTTTTATCTGAATACCAGGATATTTCTCCACTAGCGAGTGATCTCTGGGGAAAACGGATGTCATTTAACAAAAAATACGGTCCAAGGACAAACATAAAGCTATATACGCACCTTCGTATAGACTCCCAATGAAATTTCAAAATAGAGGTAAATGACGAAGTTGAAAAAATGTTAGTAATAGGAGTCATTAGGAAATCAAATAGCCAATTTTTCCCTTAAACTTCATGCCAAAAAAGATCGGACTTGGCGTATCGGCGTAGATTTATGTCGTTTAAACAAGGAAACGATTCCTGATCGTTTTCCCAGTGCCATGTACCGACGATATCTTATCTTTGTTAAAAGCAGAATAAATTTTTCACCAGCTTTGACTTACTTAAAGGCTTTCACCAGATACCATTAGCTAAGTGAGTGTACCTCATACACCGTTTTCAGCACACTCAGGGGACATTATCAATTTTTACGTATGCCTCCGGCTTACGTTGCGCCCCAATTACAATATAGTGTTTGGAGACTTTTAGGGGATACCCTACATGCCTATATGGTGGTCTTGTAATCTTTTCTAATACCTTAGAAGTACATTCACATAAACTAGAGCTAGTGCTACAGAGACAAAGACAAATAATCTCAGAGTAAAATATCTAAATGTGAGTTTTAAAAACCGAACATGTTTATTTACATTTTGTGTGTCTAGTCAAGGTCTTAAAGTAGTCCATGGTAAGGTGTCGGCTATTCATAACTTTCCGGTACCTATTAACGTAAAAGGGGGATACAGCACTTTTGCGCTGTAGTGGGTATTACAATCGTATGTAAATATGTAACTCTTCAATCATGCCAGCTCCTTTAACAGAACTTACGAAGGGCGTAGATTTATTATGGTCTGAAAACCATCAAAAGGCGTTCGATATCTTAAAATTGTAATTATGCAGTTAACCTATCCTAAAAATCCCTGATTTAAATAAGGAATTTTTTTTTTTTTTTTTTTTTTTTTTTTTTTTTTGCAACAGACGCCTCAGACCAAGGGGTAAGAGGGCACTACTTCAGCAATATGATAAACAGTTCTTCCCTATAGTTTTTATTCACGTAAACTAAAGCCCTCTGAAAGTAAATATGCAGTAATAGGCAAGGAAGGGCTAGGGATCGTTAACTTACTAGTACATTTCAAGTTCATAATCTACGGCTATCCTGTTAAAGTCCTTACTGACCATAAGTCACTCACCGAGTTTTTCAAAGGCTTTAATCATAGTCCCAAAGGAACTCGGCGGCATATGATCATTTAGGTCTTTGGAGCCAAGTTAAGATATCTACCTGGGAAAGCAAATATCATAGCTGACGCATTATCCCGCAATCCCGCACCATACTGCAAAGAACCATTAATTGGACTAAAAGATATAGAAACATCCGTGCCTATTGTTAAAACCGTATCTAAACAAGAAAATTCCTTAACCCAAGAGATCGCGAGCATTGAATAGCTGGGTTGGAGCGCCGAACTGTTACAAACTGAACAAAGCAAGAGTCAACAGCAATAAGCAAAACAATAAACACTTCGAACGGTAACAGGGTCAGCAACTAAGCAAAACAATAAACACTTCGAACGGAAACAGGGTCAGCAGCTAAGCAAAACAATAAACACTTCGAACGGAAACCCTAAAGCAAAATATATTTAAAGTATGTGTATCAGAATTATGTAATCAAATGTAATATCATATGTTTTAGGGCTTGTTGCCTTGTATAATAAGGCGCCCTATGAGGTAATGTTAGACTTGTGATAACCTTACGCTAAGTCGGTTGGTATTGCACTTCCATCTTCAATGGAGTGTCTTGGGGTTTTGTGGATCACTTACGAAGTCGGGGATTATCTTTTCTTGTTTATGACGACGATGTGTTAAACTCATGGTGAGGAGGTTCTTGTAGAAAACACGAAGTATAAAAATATATATATTCTTCTGAAGTTTTACATGCTGAAGATCAGATATGATTGTACAAGTCTTCTAATAACGATAGCTTGATCGCTTCTGCCAATGATGATGGCTAATCCTATTCCTCTACATGATAAAGCTTAGGTAAAGAGGTACAGGTCTTCTAATGACGATAGCTAACTCTCTTCTGCCCGTTCTACATCTCTGTTACAAGTTTATGAAGGAAGCAGATAGTAGCTCGAACATATGAACTACTATCAAGATGACATAGTTACATACGAACACACAATCAATGAGACACGCTACAGATCACGTAGGCCGTTTGAATTATAGGTCGGGGTAGTTTGTCTCAAGCAGGGAGCTTCGGACTAGAGTTTATAAACAAATGAATGACTACAGGTGACGGCATGTTATCTTAGCCTACTTTTATTGTATCGTCCATCTTTAGCGTCTCTAGTCTGATCACATTCCTGCAAGCAATCTGGTTGACCTCTTTAGTTTTTAGTCTTTTATATATATGGACTAACATTCCATATTTTTATTATGTAAACACTTACATTAGCTCGGTCAGCTACCAAAACCAACTACTGAATATTACTCAAACTTGACTTGCATTTGACTTATAGGAGTGTGATACAGCACTATGTGAATATTATATATATAGTAAATAAAAATTCATGGTTGTACATGAATTGATTCAAGTAATAAAATATAAAACAATGATATTGGTAAATAATAGTGATCACGTGATATATACTGATACAGTTTTTCACTTCATCTCATTAAGATACATATGCTACAGAAAATACTAATGTACTCTGACAATTGCATAGAATGAAGATTAACATGATAAAAATCATATTTTAACTGATAAAAATTTCATATATGAATTGATAACATTATTAATGTTTATGCTGATTGATTCGTTGATTTTTATGCTAAATGTTATACATCTGATTCATTAATCCATATACTAACTCATATATAACTGCAGGATTTGGTAAGATAAAAGGTAAGAACAGATTGATTATAGGCTACCTGATTTTGTATCATATTGTATATGGATTCATATAATTATGATTAATATATGTGCACTTTAAATAGATTCCTATTGCGTACACGCAAAGATATATTTCGATTCCGTTATTTATGATCATTTATATATAGATTCCTAGTGCGTACACGCAAAAAAATATATTTCGATTCTGTTATTTATGATCATTTATATATATAGGATACATGACCGAGGTTATACTACTTCACATTTAACTAGCTTTCGAACAACTTTTCGTCCATTACACAGTTCCAGACAACCACCTATAGCCAAATGAAACGGCCTATTTCAATGGTTAAAACAAGGGGAAAATTTGCCTGGGCGGGTCCAACGTTCTATTTTGCGCTCATACTTATTCTCTGCATCCTAAGCTACACGATTACGTTCGCGATGAATAAAAAAAAACATCCCCAGCACGAGTCCTTCGCCAGCAAAGTAGAGTTGAATATCCTTCGGGTCGTAATTTGTCGGAAGTATGTCCCTTTTGTAGTCGATTCCGACAGCCGCCGGAGCGTTCCGCTTAAAACGAGATTAACGACGAGATACGGTGTCGGTCGAAGAAGTCCATGATGGTGCTTATTCCTTTCACATTGTAGGCGGTTGTTACTCGACTAACGTCGTCCGCAGCGACGAACGATTTTTTGAAGTTGCGATGTGAAACTCTCGTACTGCAGGATACTGTAACAGGTTCCATTAATCAGCCTGCAAGTGAAATTATACTTGTCACAAGGGCAAAGTAAATTCAGACGACATCCAAATACAGGGGAGGGGAGAGAGCCATTTAGACCAGACTTAACCCACATGAATTCGCTGATATTTTGGAATTCAAAAGAGTCAGCTGTACAAACTTTTTTATCCATGGCATTAACAATGAGTGAACCTATCCAGGTCTATGATGACTGTAAAAATATCCATAATCATAAAAAATAAACAGATATCAATACAAATCCCAAAGAAAATTCGATATTACTGGTAGTAAATTACTAGACAAAGAAGTGGAAAACGGAGCTATTTGTAAGATTGCCAGGCAACATAAGAGTCAAAGAGAAGATTAATCATGATTCTGTATTTCTCTATGCTAACTGAAATTAAGTTGTGATAAAAATCTGATCCTATGTGCCCTAACAAAAGTTTCATATTCAATTTTCTCGCGCGCATCCTCTGAGGTTAATTTTAAAAACTTTATTAATAGGTAGGAGGTGCAACGAAAAAAACCCACTATGTAACTAATTTCTAAATAAACTTTGGGTTTTTCAAGAAAATGGGACATTTTCCCATGAATGTTTTACTTGAATTGTAATAGGCTAATGTTGCAGGTAAATATTTCTTATACATATCTTGATACTTCTAAATGTCTATGAGGTTCAGAAAAAATTAATTCATTTTGTTGTTATAGAAATTCTATTTGCTTATTTTGTTATTAATTTTAAAATGATTGCAACTCCTTAGTTGCATTGCGCATACGGATAGAAACAGTCTGCCTTGCCCATGAGAAGTTCGGGCTAAGCATTCCTTTCTCCAGTCAATCTGCTTTGCAAGCGCGAGATGAAGCCTGTGCAAGCAGATATTTGAGGTTAAAGGAATCAATGCTGATACGGCAAACGCGACAGACCTTCTAGAACTGATGACGTCGTCACCAGCTTAAGAGTTACGTTACTTGCTGTAATAAATACGACTTTAGGATAAATTTTTTGTTTTTTAATACTCGACCCACATGAGAAGAATGTCTGAAAAAAAAAAAAACAGTACCAAAATTGAACAATATATTAGTTTCATGTTGGAAATCTGCATAATTGTAATTAATGTTTACAATAATATTCCTTATTCAAACTATTGAAAAAGGTTTCCATACAAATTCTATATATATTATTAGCCCTGTATAAGATTCATATAGGATTATTCCATAGATAACATTTTCACTTCTAGACTTCCTGACTTTAAAATCTCTTTTATTTTATTTTATTTATTTATTTATATATTATTATTTTTTTTTTTTCATTGACTACGAATATAAATTACCGGGACAGACAATATGTCAGTAGGTTTTGGATATGTGTTTGAACTTTTAGCTTATTTGTCATTACTAAAGCGTTAAGTTAGAGTTCAAATCTTTACGCATATATATTTGGATATTTAATTAACCTATGGTTACGTTTTGCTTATTGATTTTATCGTGATTCCTTTTTTATTATAAATTGTAACCCTTCCGACTTCTTACGGAGTGTATTATATTGACTCCATTTGTATCCATATTTATTTTATTTTTTATATTTATTTAATTATTTATTTCTTTTATGTATATTTGATAAATTAATGGTTGGCTTGAATATGTGGAAAAGTGTTCTAGCGGCGTACCGTATAAGGCTACTTGCGGCATCAATTCTTATAGATACAAGATATAAATGATAAAGGTATTTAAAACCGTGAGAACCGCTATAATCCAGTTCGGATCCAATATCACGAGTTGTAACTCGTAAGACATTGACACTTCCTATTTAATTATCCGTTATTCTACCAAACCGATTGACTCTGGGTGATAAAATATATTATTGGTTTTCTTAATGGAAAGGAATTCACACAACATGTTAAGGAGATTATTATTGATTTACACCACCCGAGTCACAGATTATTATGTGTTGAATTCCATGTTTACTGATTTAGCACTCATAAATATTCCTAACGCACTCAATTGCGGTGTTTGTTTTTAGTGCTATTAATTCTATATAACGTGTCAAGGAACTATTAACACTAAGAAGTGTTTTATTCCTCTGTCAGACTCGTAATTCTGTTAATAATTCTACGTATATTCTTTCAAGGATTGATTTGGCACAGGATAGGCCCTTAACTGACAGATGTCTTAGTGTGTCCCTTGTTTTCATGACACGTGTTACAATCAGTTATGTGCTTTTTATATCTGTAAGCATTGTAGGCCAGTAAAACAATGATTTGGCTTTCTGTGACATAGTAGGGAAACCTGGATGACGGAATGCAACCAGTTTATGACGATTGGTATGAAAGATATTATTACTACTACCTGGTCGTTAGTCATCTGCTGTGTTCTTCGGGTTTTCCTCGTCACGGACCCACATATAATATTACATTTGATTACATTATTCTGATACACATACTTTAAATATACTTTTGCTTTAGGGTTTCTGCTCGAAGTGTTTATTTGTTTTTGCTTAGCCGCTGACCCTGTTTCCATTCGAAGTGTTTATTGTTTTGGTGTTTTATTGCTGCTGACTCTGTTTCCGTTCGAAGTGTTTATTGTTTGGGTTATGTCTGTTGACTCTTGCTTTGTTCAGTTTGTAACAGTTCTGCGCTCCAACCCAGATATTCAATGCTCGCGATATCTTGGGTTAAGGAATTTTCTTGTTTAGATACGGTTTTAACAAAAGGCACGGATGTTTCTATATCTTTTAGTCCAATTAATGGTTCTTTGCTGTATGGTGCGGATTGCGGGATAATGCGTCAGCTCTGATACTTGCTTTCCCAGTAGATATCTTATCTTCGCTCCAAAGACCTGAATGATCATTTGTCACCGAGTTCCTTTTGGACTGTGATTAAAGCCTTTGAAAAACTCGGTAAAGGACTCATGTTCAGTAAGGACTTTATCAGGATAGCCATAGATTATGAACTTAAAATGTACTAGTGAGTTAACGATACCTAGCCCTTCCTTGCTTATTACTGCATATTTACTTTCAGAGGGCTTTAGTTTACGTGAATAAAAAGCTATAGGAAAGAACTGTTCATCATATTACTGAAGTAGTACCCCTCTTACCCCTTGGTCTGAGGCGACTGTTGCAATAAACAAAAAAAAAAATTCCTTATTTAAATCAGGGATTTTTTTTTTTTAAGTTAGGTGAGCTGCATTATTCCGCTTTTAAGTATCGAACGCCTGTTGATACTTTTTAGACCATAATAAATCTACGCTCTTCTTCGTAAGATCTGTTAAAGGAGCTGTCATGATTGAAGAGTTACATATTTACATACGATTGTAATACCCACTACAGCGCAAAAGTGCTGTATCCCCCGTTTACGTTAATAGGTACCGGAAAGTTATGAATAGCCGACACCTTACCATGGACTACTTTAAGACCTTGACTAGACACATAAAACCTAGATAAACATGTTCGGTTTTAAAAAACTCACATTTAGATATTTTACTCTGAGATTATTTGTCTTTGTCTCTGTAGCACTAGCTCTACTTTATGTGAATGTACTTCTAAGGTATTAGAAAAGATTACAAGATCATCCATATAGGCATGTAGGTTATCCCCTAAAAGTCTCCAAACACTATATTGTAATTGGGGCGCAACGTAAGCCGGAGGCATACGTAAAAAATTGATAATGTCCCCTGAGTGTGCTGAAAACGGTGTATGAGGTACAATCACTTAGGTGATGGTATCAGGTAAAAGCTTTTAAGTAAGTCCAAGCTGGTGAAAAATTTATTCTAACCTAACAGAGATAAGATGTCGTCGGTACATGGCACTGGAAACTATCGGGAGTCGTTTCCTTGTTTAAGCGACAGAAATCTACGCAGATACGCCAAGTCCGATCTTTTATGGCATGACGTTTGAGGGAAAAATTATATGGGCTATTTGATTTCCTAATGACTCCTATTACTAACATTTTTCAACTTCGTCATTTATCTCTATTTTGAAATTGCATTGAGAGTCTATACGAAGGTACGTATATAGCTTTATGTTTGTCCTTAGACCGTATTTTGTGTTAAATTACATCCGTTTTTCCCAGAGATCACTCGCTAGTGGAGAAACTTCGTGGTATTCAGATAAAAGATAAAAA
Source organism: Macrobrachium nipponense (assembly GCF_015104395.2). Taxonomy (NCBI): domain Eukaryota; kingdom Metazoa; phylum Arthropoda; class Malacostraca; order Decapoda; family Palaemonidae; genus Macrobrachium; species Macrobrachium nipponense. The sequence continues at coordinate 181,986,728 of NC_087200.1, read as the reverse complement.
AAGTTTCTGCTGAATCATCTCTGCTTGAATGACTTTACTGATATTACTTTAGATAGAATATAAGAGAGATTCATCCACGACTGATTGGGCGGGATTAAAAATTAGCAACAATAAAAAAATGCGATATTTATAACTTCCGTATCCACGATATGTATACGTTGTGGATCACTAGATTTAACTTGTTGCTACTAGTCAACCGTGTCTAGGGCTTTGTTCGCGGAAATCGTTATATTTCAGAGTGTCGGGAAGGATTAAAATTTCATTTCCCAGCAAAGTCTTTTTACACGCACTAAACATTCGAGGGTGCATGATTCTCGAGATTTTGCGTGCAAACTGCGACTGCGGTTGTGGGAGAATTCTGTTGGTCATTTGAACAATGTTATGATTATGAGACAAATGATTTGTTCTTCTATATAAGTTATTATTTGATTAACTGTCTCTTTTTTGTTCAAACGGATTTTAATATGTTTGAAGTTTATAGGATTTTCCTTTGATAAACACCGCCTTATTTTGCAGGATGTAAGATAATATTTTGTATACCCTAGATGAATCTTACAATTACACTAGATACAGATCAATGTTTTTTATAACTATAGAGGCATCTGTAAACGCTCGCTTATCCGGACTTCTCATTAGGGAAGTTCGAACAACAGACGGTGAGTCCGTAAATACAGGATATTACGTGTACTAAAGGAATAAACAAGATATTCTTTAATTTTTACGGGCGCGTACAGTCGGGCTTATCCACCACCCTAATTATAATGAAACTTACGTATTAAAAAAAAACGAAAACCTGCTCTGATTACTTTATACGGTCGTGTGATGCATAGGAAACTTCCTTTTTAACTTTAAAAAAGGTATTTGGGATGTCTGATCCAACATCGCTTTTCCCCACTCTGCTAGAGTCGCTTATTGTGTGGAATTTGCTATGCTTTGAACACTTTGGCAGTTTTGACTGATCTTGACCGCTTGACTAGGAGACACAGTCACCGAGTTTGCTTGTTTGGAATTCTGAAATACGGGCTACTGTTTCTATTTCATTTTTGTAATAATTTAGGGATCCTTCTCTTTATTACCATCGGCAACGTATTGTGGGTTTTTTAGCATTATGTTGCTGGTTACGTATAAAGCAATGAATGACGAACTATTAGGAACTGAGCGATTACTATTAAGACAAGTTATCACTACTGCATTCAATATTAACTGTTTGTACTTCATTCTTTGCTAAAATTTGAAATAGTGAGGGATCCTGGTCAGCGCATTTAGCCTGATGAAAGTTTTTTACAGACATGTTATTCCTTGCAATCCAGCCATATTTTTAAAGTTAAGTTGAGTCATTGAGGTTCGATATTTTTATATAACTCAAAAAAACTCAAGGCTAAAACTGCGATCGGGACTTTGCAAAGGAGCATTTATTGTCATGACCCGAAATAGTGTTACCTCTAATTTATATAGATTTGTACGGGTGTTCCACTTGTTTTTTGTGTGTTTTCTAATCACTACGGTGCCTAGCGACCCTATCCATGCATCTGTATAAATACAGACGTCCACTGCGTAAACGCATATTCACTGTTTAATATGATTTGTTACGTAAGGGATTAATAATCACCCAAAATGATAAAGTTAACATAGTATATGATTATGATATTTCAGTAGAACTTCTGGAAACAGACACTCAAAGATAAAAACTCGCAGTAGTGAAATCTCAATGATGTAGATAATTTCTGTAAAAAGTAAGATTAAGAATGTCTCGTAACTTCAGCCACAGGAATAACGAAATTCGACCTGCAAAGGAAACACTCAAAGTTACTCCAAATGAATAAAAAATTGTACTTAGCTTGCTTTTGTGGGAAGTCACGGTGTTCCGATAACGACACACGGCCTTGGTCCTCCTTCTCTATTTAGCGGATGACCTGGTTTGGCTTCAGTTTCCCCCAGTGCGCGTTGTTTCGATGATTCGAGCCCTTGAAAGATCCGATGCTGCAGACGCGTTCGGTGTTTGCTTGAAGTGCCGGAAACGCTCACTAACGATGTTTTCTTGAATGATTCTATGAGAGACGAAGCTTGCGTTGCCGTAGGAAAAAGGACACGTCGGGTTTGTTTCTTGAAGTTATTCACTAAACGATGAGACTAAGTTGCTTGAAGAATCTGTTGCTTTTGTCGTCGTTGAAGAGTTCTTATATGATACTTCATTATTCTTGTTTTTCTTCGGAGAAGTTGTAGAGTTCTTCTGGTACGCATGCCACCACTTTTAGGGCTTGTTGCCTTGTATAATAAGGCGCCCTATGAGGTAATGTTAGACTTGCGATAATCTTACGCTAAGTCGGTTGGTATTGCACTTCCATCTTCAATGGAGTGTCTTGGGGTTTGTAGATCACTTACGAAGTCGGGATTATCTTCTTGTTTATGACGACGATGTGTTAAACTCATGGTGAGGAGGAGTTCTTGTAGAAAACACGAAAGTATAAAATATATATATTCTTCTGAAGTTTTACATGCTGAAGATCAGATATGATTGTACAAGTCTTCTAATAACGATAGCTTGATCGCTTCTGCCAATGATGATGGCTAATCCTATTCCTCTACATGATAAAGCTTAGGTAAAGAGGTACAGGTCTTCTAATGACGATAGCTAACTCTCTTCTGCCCTGTTCTACATCTCTGTTACAAGTTATGAAGGAAGCAGATAGTAGCTCGAACATATGAACATACTATCAGATGACATAGTTACATACGAACACACAATCAAATGAGACACGCTACAGATCACGTAGGCCGTTTGAATTATAGGTCGGGGTAGTTGTCTCAAGCAGGGAGCTTGGACTAGAGTTTATAAACAAATGAATGACTACAGGTGACGGCATGTTATCTTAGCCTACTTTTATTGTATACGTCATCTTTAGCGTCTCTAGTCTGATCACATTCCTGCAAGCAATCTGGTTGACCTCTTTAGTTTTAGTCTTTTATATATATGGACTAACATTCCATATTTTTATTATGTAAACACTTACATATGTAGGTCCGTGACGAGGAAAACCTGAAGAACACAGCAGGTGACTAATGACCAGGTAGTAGTAATAATCTCTTTCATACCAATCGTCCTAAACTGGTTGCATTCCGTCATCCAGGGTTCTCTATTATGTCACAGAAAGCCAAATCACTGTTTTACTGGCCTACAATGCTTACAGATATAAAAAGCACATAAATAATTGTAACACGTGTCATGAAAACAAGGGATACATTAAGACACCTGTCTGTTTAGGGGCCTATCCTGTGCCAAATCAATCCTTGAAAGAATATACGTAGAATTATTAACAGAATTACGAGTCTGACAGAGGAAATAAACACTTCTTAGTGTTAATAGTTCCCTTGACACGTTATATAGAATTAATAGCACTAAAAACAAACACCGCAATTGAGTGCGCTAGGAATATTTAGTGAGTGCTAAATCAGTAAACATGGAATTCAACACATAATAATCTGTGACTCGGGTGGTGTAAATCAATAATAATCTCCTTAACTCGTTGTGTGAATTCCTTTCCATTAAGAAAACCAATACTATATTTTATCACCCAGAGTTAATAGGTTTGGTAGAACGGATAAATAGGAAAGTGTCATGTCTTACGAGCTACAACTCGTGATATTGGATCCGAACTGGATTATAGCGGTTCTCGCAGTTTTAAATACCTTTATCATTCATATCTTGTATCTATAGAATTGATACCGCAAGTAGCCTTATACGGTACGCCACTAGAACACTTTTCCACATATTCAAGCCAACCATTAATTTATCAAATATATATATATATATATATATATATATATATATATATATAGTATATTATATATATATATATATATAAAAAAATAAATATAAAAAATAAAATAAATATGGATACAAGTGGAGTCAATATAATACACTCTGTAAGAAGTCGGAAAGGTTACAAATTATAATAAAAAGGAATCACGATAAAACAATAAGCAAAACGTAACCATAGGTTAATTAAATATCCAAATATATATGCGTAAAAAAAGATTTGAACTCTAACTTAACGCTTTAGTAATGACACAAATAAGCTAAAAGTTCAAACACATATCAAAACCTACTGACATATTGTCTGTCCCGGTGATTTATATTTGTAGTCAATGAAAAAAAAAAAAAGAATAAATAAATAAAATAAAATAAAATAGATTTTAAAGTTAGGAAGTCTAGAAGTGAAAATGTATATCTAGGAATAATCCTATATGGATCTTACAGGGCAAATAATATATAGAATTTGTATGGGAAAACCTTTTTTTTCATTAGTTTGAATAAGGAATTTCTAATTTAACATAATTACATTTATTTACAATTATGCAGATTTCCAACATGAAACTAATATATTGTTCAATTTTGGTACTGTTTTTTTTTCAGACATTCTTCTCGTGTGGGTGGAGTATTAAAACAAAAAATACACAATTTATACTAAAGTTGTATTTATTGCAGCAAGTAACGTAACTCTTAGCTGGCTTAGAGCAATCTCCTGCCAGGTGACGACGTCATCAGTTCTGAAGGTGCATGGCGCGTTTGCCGGATCAGCATTGTTCCTTTTAACCTCAATAAACCGCTTGCAAAGCAGGTTGGCTGGAGAGAGGAATGCTTATCCCGAACTTCTCATGGGCAAGGCAGACGTTAGGTACAAGTGTCTATCCGTATGTGCAATGCAACTTTAGTTAAGGAATTGCAATCGTTTTAAAATTAATGAACAAAATAAGCAAACAGAATTTCTATAACATCAAAATGAACTAATTTTTTCTGAACCTCATAGACAATTAGAGTCAATAATTCAGCTTATGACATTGGTAAACGGACATTTAGAAGTATCAAGTCATGGATATGAAATATTTACTTGCAACATTAGTCTATTACAATTCAAGTAAATCACATTCTTGGGAAAATGTCACATTTTCTTGAAAAACCCAAAGTTTATATAGAAATTAGTTACATAGTGGATTCTTTCATAGCATCTCCTGCCTAAAAATTAACCTCAGAGGATGCGCACGAGAAAATTGAATATGAAACTTTTGTTAGGGGCACATAGGATCGGATTGTATCACAGCTTAATTTCAGTTAGCATAGAGAAATACAGAATCATGATTAATATTCTCTTTGACTCTTATGTTGCTGGGCAATCTTACAAATAACTCTGTTTTCCACTTCTTTGTCTAGTAACTTACTACCAGTAATATTGAATTTTCTTTGGGATTCGTATTGATATCTGTTTATTTTTTATAATTATGGATATTTTTACAGTCATCAGAGACCTGGATAGGTTCACTCATTGTTAATGCCATGGATAAAAAAGTTTGTACAGCTGACTCTTTTGAATTCCATAAAATATCAGCGAATTCATGTGGGTTAAGTCTGGTTCTTAATGGCTTTCTCCCTCCCGTATTTGATGTTGTCTGAATTTACTTTGCCCTTGTGACAAGTATAATTTCACTTGCAGGCTGATTAATAGAACCTGGTTACAGTATCCTGCAGTACGAGAGTTTCACATCGCAACTTCAAAAAATCGTTCGTCGCTGCGGACGACTGCAGTCAAGTAACAACCGCCTACAATGTGAAAGGAATAAGCACCATCATAAGTGAACAAGCTTATATCATGGACTTTTTCGACCGACACCCGTTTCCACGTCGTTAATCGCGTTTTAATGCGGAATGCTCCGGCGGCTGTCGGAAATCAACTACAAAAGGGACATACGTCCGACAATTACGACCAGAAGGATATTCAACTCTACGTTGCTGGCGAAAGACTCGTGCTGGGGATGATTTTATTCATCGCGAACGTATTCGTGTGGCTTAGGATGCAGAGAACAAGTATGAGGCCAAAATAGAACGTTAACGTTGGACCCTGACCAGGCAATTTTCCCCTTGTTTTAACCATTTGGAATTGGCCATTTCATTTGGCTATAGGTGGTTGTCTGGAACTGTGTAATGGACGAAAAGTTGTTCGAATGCTAGTTAAATGTGTAGTAGTATAACCTCGGTCATGTATCCTATATATAAAGTATCATGTATCCTATATAAAAATGATCATAAATAACAGAGTCGAAATATATCTTTGCGTGTACGCACTAGGAATCTATTATATAAATGATCATAAATAACAGAATCGAAATATATCTTTGCGTGTACGCACTAGGAATCTATTTAAAGTGCACCTAGATTAATTACTTAGATTAGTCGTTTATGTGAATCAGTTGTATTAAGTGCACATATATTAATCATAATTATATGAATCCATATACATATGTATAAATAAATCAGGTAGCCTATAATCAATCTGTTACCTTTTACCTTACCAATAACTGCAGTTATATATGAGTTAGTATATGGATTAATGAACCAGTTATATAAAAGTCAGCATAAAAAATTAATCATTTTTATCACTTCATATATGAATTTTTATCAGTTAAAATATGATTTTATTCTATGCAATTATCAGAGTACATTAGTATTTTCTGTAGCATATGTATCTTAAAGAGATGAAGTGAAAAACTGTATCAGTATATATCATGTGATCACTATTATTTACGAATACCATCATATGCATATTGTGTCTTATATCTTATTACTTGAATCTGTATTTGTGTACATCATGAAATTTTTTTTACTTATAAGTATTTTCTATATATCTATATATATTCACATAGTGTCTGTATCACACTCCTATAAGTCAAATGCAAGTTAAGCTTGAGTAATATTCAGTGGTTGGTTTTGTAGCTGACCGAGCTTTTATGTAAGTATTACATAACAAAAATATGGAATGTTATTCCATATATATAAAAAACTAAAACTAACGAGGTCAACCAGATTGCTTGCAGGAATGTGATCAGACCAGAAACGATAAAGATGACGTATACAATAAAGTAGGCTAAGATAACATGCCGTCACCTGTAGTCATTCATTTGTTTATAAACTTTAGTCCAAGTTTCCTGCTTGAGACAAACACCGTGACCAATAGCTCAAGCGGCCTACGTGATTAGTAACTATGTCATCTGATTGTATGTTCGTATGTTCGAGCTACTGTCTGCTTCCTTTATGACTTGTAACCGAGATGGTAGTCAGAACAGAGTGGAATTAGCCATCATCATGGGCAGAAGCGATCAAGCCATCGTCATTGGCAGACCTGTACAACCCTGTCTGATATTCATCATGTAATCTCAGAAGAATAGGTGTATTTCTTATACTAAGTGTTTTCTACTAGAAACCTCACATCAGAAAAGATATCATCATGAGTTTAACACATCGTCGTCATAACCACTTCGTAAGTTATCAGCAAACCCCAAGACACTCCAATGAGTATGGAAGTGCATAACCAACCGACTTAGCGTAAGATTATCGCAAGTCTAACATTACCTCATAGGGCACCTTATTATACAAGGCAACAGCCCTAATATATATATATATCTATATATATATATATATATATATATATATATATATATATATATATATATATATATATATATATATATATATATATATATATATATATATATATATATATCTTGAACGAGTTTTTAGAACCAAATGATACTCGTTTAGACAAATGAACGAAACTGCTAACAAGAAACTGCCTACCCTTGATCTGTGGCTGAAACTGAAATGGAAGACTAGGTTAATAAACCCTCGTAGATACAAAAATATACTTTTTATTTCCCAAACTAGCTAACATTAACATGGAACAAAATGAATACATTAAAGTGGAATTAAATGAATAAAGTCTGACCCCCCTAAAAAAACCGTAAACTGTCATTTTCCTCTCCTGAACCAGGTTTAAGTAAGTACCCCCATAAATCTCACTGTCTGATTAACTACATCATTTTTAATAGTAAAGTAAGTCTCAGAGAACCCATTCTCTTATATGGCGACATAGAACCCATCTGAAATAAAGAGACCATACTTAATTCACAACTTGACATGTGAAAGTTAATCAAAATGAATGTGTACTCACCACACTTCTCTTTCTCACTTCACTTTGGTTACTTTTTTAAAGTCTTATCTTATGTTACCTTATTCGATGGCCTTTCTCAAACCTCTTCCAGTGTGTTCTGCACTGACACAAGCAGTCAAAGAGTGTCCTCTCTTCTTTTCATCACCTATCATCAAGCCCATATATCATACGCTACGAACACACATGCAGACACGCCTTGCGGAGTGCCTAGCAACGATGGGTGCCGCATGTCCCAAGCATGTGATCTCTGAGGTGATGCCCATCTCAGATTGCATTGGTCATCATTCCTGGCTGTTTCTCATTTCAGCATTCTTCAAGGAGCCTAGCGCTTGTCACTAAGCGCCCTGTCTCTAACCGGAAAAAGCTGAGATTAACAATAATTCATTACCACACCGTTTTTAAGATATATATATATATATATATATATATATATATATATATATATATATATATATATAAATCACCTGTTGAACTGTTCTGTAACTGCTGTACTGGTTTTAACCGGACTTTGAATATCTGTGTTTCAATTTTTTCAGCTGTTACTTTTTACTTTGTTAGATCTTCTCGGTGATTCTTGGTACTCCTTTTATTTTTCCTGTTGCCTTGGCTAAATGTATTGTTGCGCGCTTTTTAATGACATAAGCATATATACTATATGTGTGTGTGTCCGTGATAACTGTGTATGCAAAATCTTGTTTCCTTTGAATGTCAGCAGTCATGGCTATTATGACTTTCATCTCTCCATTAATTCTCGTTTTCATGCGCGTCATGTGGGAGTGCATCAACGCTTTGTCTTCGATCTCTGCTGAATCTGCTCTGTTGGTGATTATGACGACGAGGAATTGTTAGTCGAAGCGGAGGGACCGCGTAAGTGCGTGGTGGTCTTCTGTGGGAGTATTTCAAATGTCTCCATTATGCTCAGTAAACCACCATTATCGCAACGTCGCTTTGTATCCCAGCGAAATGAGTGTGTTTGTCACAAAAGAAGTTTTCGCTCATGAGTATCCACTGGGGACTGTGGTTGTGTGAAATATACAGTAATTAGGATTAAGAAAAAAATTGATGTTGATGCGAATGGTTCAACTCGAAGAGAACTTAACCAAAATATTGTTTATCGACGAAACGTTTCCGATTTTCAGAGGTCTCAGAAAACCCGGAATACAGCATTGTAAACATATAGAACTTATGTCCATCGTAAACACACAAAAGTCAAGTCTACTGTAAACACACACAACTCAAGTCCATTGTAATTATAAAGAAAACTCAAGTATATTGTAAACATATAAAACTCCAAGTTCATTGTAAACACACAAAACTCAAATCCATTGTCAATATACAAAAGTCAAGTCGGGGAAAGGGAAAACTTTTGAAGCGTCAGATTCTATAGGCAGCCCGTCTTGGCTTTCAAATCCTTCCATCAGGGCATCAGGTTTTCGAGAGAAGGGAAATGTGATACGCCAAAAATTTAAATTTGGTACCTTTGTTTTTTTAAGGAAAAAAATAAGAACGATTTCCGTAACCTGAGCGCCTTAGCTAATGGAAGATCCCATCCCTTCATTTGATGGCTCTCAGGGTAACCTGGGAACACGCGCGTGCGGCCTCGCACACACACACACACACACACACACACACACACACACACACACAAACAAGAACCATAGAATTTCAGTGCCAAAGGGTGATTCTTGGCGTGACCATTCCTACATATCACTCGCAAATGAATGAAGTTTTACATGGAGCCGCTTTGCAAAAATAAAAGTTGGATGCATCCTTTACGATATACCAGTAATAATAATAATAATAATAATAATAATAATAATAATAATAATAATAATAATAATAATAATAATAATTTTCATTTTCAGCGCAAGGCCATATACATGGAATCTACAAAGAATAGACAATAACATACAGTCTAGATACATAAGATAACATGATAAAAAAACAAAGATTTTTCGGCAATATCCGTATTTGCCGATGTAGTATAAAAGATGGTAATGAAAATAATGGTCATAACCGTACTAAGATTGAGAATAGTTAGAAAATTGAATGTAAAAACTATATTGATTATGATGACAGTAATAATGAAAAAAGGAAAATACCAGTAATGACAATAATCATAGCAATACAATGATAATGACAGATTCTGCAGATGACATTTTGCAAAAACAGAGATTAATGAAAAGGTGATAATTACTTGCAAGATATTATCAAACAAAACAAAATCTCGAAAGTTTTAGGAAAAGAAGAGAAGGAAGACGCTCAAATTGAGAATGACTTTGCAAATGGAGAAAAGACCCTTTTCAGTAAAAATTTAGTTTAGGTAATAAGTACATCCTGTTTCGTTTGTTACTGAAGTAACTACAAAGAACCAGCTGCACGTTAAGAGAGAGAGAGAGAGAGAGAGAGAGATGTCAATATCTAGTCAAGGAGGAAAAGCAAAAAAAAAAAAAAAAGCAAACTTTACATTT
>NC_087200.1:181851521-181975757 GCF_015104395.2 Macrobrachium nipponense | reverse complement strand
AAATGTAAAGTTTGCTTTTTTTTTTTTTTTTGTTTGCTTTCCATCCTGACTAGATATTGGCATCTCTCTCTCTCTCTCTCTCTCTCTCTCTCTCTCTCTCTCTCTCTCTCTCTCTCTCTCTTAACGTGCAGCTGGTTCTTTGTAGGTACTTCAGTAACAAACGAAACAGGATTGACTTACTACCTAAATAAAATTTTACTGAAAGGGTCTTTTCTCCATTGCCAAAAGCATCTCAATTTGACGTCTTCCTTCTCTTCTTTTCCTAAAACTTCGAGATTTTGTCGTGATAATATCTTGCAAGTAATTATCACCTTTTCATTAATCTCTGTTTTTGCAAAATGTTCATCTGCAGAATCTGCCATTATCATTGTAAGGTGGATGATTATTGTCATTACTGGTATTTTCCCTTTTTCATTATTACTGTCATTATAATCGATATAGTTTTTACATTCAATTTCTAACTATTCTCAATCTTAGTACGGTTATGACCATTATTTTCATTACCATCTTTTATACTACATCGCAAATACGGATATTGCCGAAAAATCTTTGTTTTTTTATCATGTTCATTATGTATCTAGACTGTATGTTATTGTCTATGCTTTGTAGATTCCATGTATATGGCCTTGCGCTGAAAATGAAAATTATTATTATTATTATTATTATTATTATTATTATTATTATTATTATTACTGGTATATCGTAAAGGATGCATCCAACTTTCATTTTGCAAAGCGGCTCCATGTAAAACTTCATTCATTTGCGAGTGATATGTAGGAATGGTAACGCCAAGAATCACCCTTTGGCACTGAAATTCTATGGTTCTTTGTGTGTGTGTGTGTGTGTGTGTGTGTGTGTGTGCGAGGCCGCACGCGCGTGTTTCCCAGGTTACCCTGAGAGCCATCAAATGAAGGGATGGGATCTTCCATTAGCTAAGGCGCTCAGGTTACGGAAATCGTTCTTATTTTTTTCTTAAAAAAAACAAAGGTACCAAATCTAAATTTTTGGCGTATACATTTCCCATTCTCTCGAAAACCTGATGCCCTGATGGAAGGATTTGAAAACCAAGACGGGCTGCCTATAGAATCTGACGCGTCAAAAGTTTTCCCTTTCCCTGACTTGACTTGTGTGTGTTTACAATGGACTTGACTTTTGTGTGTTTACAATGGCTTGACTTTTGTGTGTTTAAAATGGACATAACTTTTGTATATTGACAACGGACTTGAGTTTTGTATATTGACAATGGATTTGAGTTTTGTGTATACAATGAACTTGGAGTTTTATATGTTTACAATATACTTGAGTTTTGTGTATATTTACAATGGACTTGAGTTGTGTGTGTTTACAGTAGACTTGACTTTTGTGTGTTACGATGGACATAAGTGTCTATGTTTACAATGCTGTATCTGGGTTTTCTGAGACCGCTGAAAATTGAAAACGTTTCGTCGATAAAAAAAATATTTTGGTTAAGTTCTCTTCGAGTTGAACCATTCGCATCAACATCAATTTTTTCTTAATCCTAATGACTGTATATTTCACACAACCACAGTCCCCAGTGGATACTCATGAGCGAAAACTTCTATTGTTACAAACACACTCATTTCGCTGGGATACAAAGCGACGTTGCAATAATGGTGGTTTACTGAGCATAATGGAGACATTTGAAATACTCCCACAGAGGAGTCGGACCACCACGCACTTACGCGGTCCCTCCGCTTCGACTAACAATTCCTGTCGTCATAATCACCAACAGAGCAGATTCAGCAGAGATCGAAGACAAAGCGTTGATGCACTCCCACATGACACGCATGAAAACGAGAATTAATGGAGAGATGAAAGTCATAATAGCCATGACTGCTGACATTCAAAGGGAACAAGATCTTGCATACACAGTTATCACGGACACACACAAACACAAACACACACACACATATATATGCTTATGTCATTAAAAAGCGCGCAACAATACATTTAGCCAAGGCAACAGGAAAAAATAAAAGGAGTACCAAAAATCACCGAGATCTAAACAAAGCCAAAAAGTAACAGCTGAAAAAATTGAAACACAAATATTCAAAGTCCGGTTAAAAACCAGTACAGCAGTTACAGAACAGTTCAACAGGTGATTTATATAATATATATATATATATATATATATATATATATATATATATATATATATATATATATATATATATATATAATATATAATATATATATATATATATATAGATTTATATATATATATATATATATATATATATATATATATTTATATATATATATAAGCGAATACCACGGGAAATGATAGTCAGAAATCCAAGCGCTTTCGTCTTTATTCAGACATCGTCAAGGAGCTACTAAAGTACAATTGGAGAGGAAGGCCTCAGGTAACACAAACAAGATCAGGAATACCAGATGGTTAATTATCAAAAGGGAAAAAAGGGTTAAAATTAAAAGGGATAATCCAGGATTATCGGATATCACACGGTCACAAACTTAAAAACAGATTCTGACCCTAACCGAAATTACAGTATCTTTACAGTCCAAAACTTGTAAAAACTGAATATATAATTTTGTTGCTTATATTTATCTACAACTTTTTTCATTATGAAAGCATCAAGTCTAAATAAACCAAGACTTAAATTTAGAACATTTCTATTATTTGATTTGATAAAACAAGATTCAATGATATTCCTTTAACTGTGTCATTACATGGGACTAAGGCTCTTGCTTGACTCCAGTTAATAGGATGGTCTAAATCTCTCATATGTACAAATAATGCATTCGATATTTGCCCAGTTCTCACAGAATATTGATGTTGCTTGAGACGCTGTGAAAGAGATTTGCCGGTCTGTCCGTAATAGACTTTGCAAGGAATTTCGAATTTCATATATGCAGCCTGGAAGATCTTTAGGAGAATTTTTGATTACTAAACTCTTGACATTAATATTACTGAAAACAACATTTATGTTAAAAAGCTTTAAAATTCTAGGAATATCTAAAAACCTTTCATCATGAGGTAATTTTAGAATGTTATGCTTACTAAATTCAAGTTTGTCATTAGTTGAATAAAATGTTTTTCTAGCTCTTTTCCATGCCACATCTACAAAAGTCCTTGGGTATTTAAGTTCAATGCAATATCATAAATAGTTTTAATTTCAGCGTCAATAAACGCGGGCTACAGACACGTAAAGCCCTTAGGAACATCCCAGAAAAAACAGAGAATTTTACATTTTGATGGTGATTGGAGTAGTAATGAACAAAAGGGGCAATATTAGTTGATTTTCGAAAGACTGAAAAGGTGAAATTTCTATCATTTCTATGGACAGTTACATCAAGAAAATTCAAATTACAATTTCTTTCTTCCTCTACAGTAAATTTTATAGAAGGGACTAAATTATTGAGATTATTAAGGAATTCCTGGAGGTTTTTGTGAACTGGCCAAATACAGAAGATATCATCCACGTACCTAAACCAAACCAAAGACTTTTTGGGGCAAAAATTCTTGGTAAGAGTTTTGTCTCAAAAAATTCCATGTAAATATTGCTAAGGACAGGAGATAAGGGATTACCCATAGCCATGCCAAACTTTTTGTACAAAAAATTCCCCATTGAAACAAAACTTTACTATCTTTGATACATAACCTTATGAGACTAATGAGATTTGCTACACTTAAGGGAATGTCATGACGCTCTAATCCTCTTCCAAATATTCAAGTAAGTCATCTACAGGCACTTTTGTAATAAAGAGACAACATCAAAAACTAACCATATTAAAATCATAATTCAAATTTAAACTATTCAATTTGTTTATAAAATCAACCACACGCAACTTCTACGCCTTTTCTTTGAATTTTCCGAGCCTTGTTCTATTGTGACATCCTTCTGTAATGCTCTTATCATCGCTCACAAACTGAAACTCCGACTCAACTTCTACGGAAGTGCATTTGAACGAGCAAGTGATGCCCAAGTCGATTTTACCAGTGAGAATTCTTCGCCTAGCAGAGCGGCCTTTCGACGAGTTTCAACGCATCATACTTCAGAAACACATCGACATCACAAAAGTGGAAGTAGATGATGCGTTCCGTACACTTAGAAGCAGACGGTATAGCTTTAATCAGACGGTTCCTGTCGATTGGAAGAATCGGATGCTGGATTATTGCTACGGAAAATTGAGAAAGTGCTGCAACCGTCTTGAAAGGAAGCTCCAAGTCAAGCTGAAAAATCTTATTGCTGAAATAGCGACTGGACTAAGCATGCCAACGTGGACTTCATGATTATTTATCTGACAAACCAGTGGATAGTGCTACGACAGCGGCTTTGGGATATGGGTTAAGCTTTGGTGTATTAATGGTAACCTGGACTGTGTCGACATCTCAAAATCCTTTTGTTATTTAGAAAAATTTAATCAAAAACCTATGCCCTGATGATATCAATATTTGTAAAGGTATTGTGTATGGTGCTATGAGTAAACCTTCTCCCCCTAATGTACCCGTGAGATTTCTCCAGGCTTTAAGAAAATTAAAGAAGACGAAACAGTGAAGGTGACAAAAGCAGACAAATCTAATGCAGTGGTAATAATGAATAAAAATTACTATATAAGTAAAATAATGACATTGCTAAATGACACTGATACTTATAACGAAACTGAGGTCTGACCCTACACAGACAGTTAACTCCCATTTTAATAAACAAATTAAATCCATTTTGAAGGGCTTGGACCATTTAATTAAATAGTTTACACCGCAATGCGCCTCCCTACCTTACATGTATGGTTTAGTCAAGACACATAAATCAATAACCCTATCAGACCAATCATTAGTTCAGTGGGCTCAGTTACGTATAATTTATCTAAATGGCTTGTATAAATTCTTACTCCTTTGGTAGGAAATATTTCTAACACGAATGTTAACAAAAACAATGTTGATTTTATAAACAAATTGAATAGTTTAAATTTGAATTATGATTTTAATATGGTTAGTTTTTGATGTTGTCTCTTTATTTACAAAAGTGCCTGTAGATGACTTACTTGAATATTTGGAAGAGGAATTAGAGCGTCATGACATTCCTTAAGTGTAGCAAATCTCATTAGTCTCATAAGGTTATGTATCAAAGATAGTAAATTTGTTTCAATGGGGAATTTTTTGTACAAAAGTTTGGCATGGCTATGGGTAATCCCTTATCTCCTGTCCTTAGCAATATTTACATGGAATTTTTGAGACAAAACTCTTACCAAGAATTTTGCCCCAAAAAGTCATTTGGTTTAGGTACGTGGATGATATCTTCTGTATTTGGCCAGTTCACAAAAACCTCCAGGAATTCCTTAATAATCTCAATAATTTAGTCCCTTCTATAAAATTTACTGTAGAGGAAGAAAGAAATTGTAATTTGAATTTTCTTGATGTAACTGTCCAAAGAAATGATAGAAATTTCACCTTTTCAGTCTTTCGAAAATCAAACTAATATTGCCTCCTTTGTTCATTACTACTCCAATCACCTCAAAATGTTAAATTCTCTGTTTTTTCTGGGATGTTCCTAAGGGCTTTACGTGTCTGTAGCCCGCAGTTTATTGACGCTGAAATTCAAAACTATTTATGATATTGCATTGAAACTTAAATACCCAAGGACTTTTGTAGATGTGGCATGGAAAAGAGCTAGAAAAACATTTATTCAACTAATGACAAACTGAATTAGTAAGCATAAACATTCTAAAATTACCTCATGATGAAAGGTTTTTAGATATTCCTATCGAATTTTAAAGCTTTTAACATAAATGTTGTTTTCAGTAATATTAATGTCAAGAGTTTAGTAATCAAAAATTCTCCTAAAGATCTTCCAGGCTGCATATATGAAATTCTTGCAAAAAGTGTGATAAAGTCTATTACGGACAGGACCGGCAAATCTCTTTCACAGCGTCTCAAGCAACATCAATATTCTGTGAGAACTGGGCAAATATCGAATGCATTATTGTACATATGAGAGATTTAGACCATCCTATTAAACTGGAGTCAAGCAAGAGCCTTAGTCCCATGTAATGACACAGTTAAAAGGAATATCATTGAATCTTGTTTTATCAAATCAAATAATAGAAATGTTCTAAATTTAAGTCTTGGTTATTTTAGACTTGATGCTTTCATAATGAAAAAGTTGTAGATAAATATAAGCAACAAAATTAATATATTCAGTTTTTACAAGTTTTGGACTGTAAAGATACTTTGTAATTTCGGTTAGGGTCAGAATCGTTTAAGTTGTGACGTGTGATATCCGATAATCCTGGATTATCCCTTTTAATTTTTACCCTTTTGATAATTAACCATCTGGTATTCCTGATCTTGTTTGTACCTGAGGCTTTCCTCTCCAATTGTACTTTAGTAGCTCCTTGACGATGTCTGAATAAAGACGAAAGCGCTTGGATTTCTGACTATATTTCCGTGGTATTCGCTTATTATGAAGTCACGTGCATCTACTGTGATTTTTTAAGCATATATATATATATATATATATATATATATATATATATATATATATTATATATATCTTAAAAGGGTGTGGTAATGAATTGCTATCTCAGCTTTTTTCTGGTTAGTGACAGGGTTCTTAGTGACAAGCGCTAGGCTCCTTAAAGAATGCTGAAATGAGAAACAGCCAGGAATGATGACCAATGCAATCTGAGGTCGGCATCACCTCAGTGATCACATGCTTTGGGACATGCGGCACCCATCGTTGCTAGGCACTCCGCAAGGCGTGTCTGCATGTGTGTTCGTAGCGTATGATATATGGGCTTGATGATAGGTGATGAAAAGAAGAGAGGACACTCTTTGACTGCTTGTGTCAGTGTGCAGAACACACCTGGAAGAGGTTTGAGAAGGCCCATCGAATAAGGTAACATAAGATAAGACTTTAAAAAAGTTAACCTTTGAAGTGAAAAGAGAAAGAGAAGTGTGTGCGTACACATTCATTTTGATTAACTTTTCACATGTCAAGTTGTGAATTAAGTATGGTCTCTTTATTTCAGATGGGTTCTATGGTCGCCATATAAGAGAATGGGTTCTCTGAGACTTACTTACTATTAAAAATGATGTAGTTAATCAGACAGTGAGATTTATGGGGGTACTTACTTAAACCTGGTTCAGGAGAGGAAAATGACAGTTTACGGTTTTTTTAGGGGGGTCAGACTTTATTCATTTAATTCCACTTTAATGTATTCATTTTGTTCCATGTTAATGTTAGCTAGTTTGGGAAATAAAAAGTATATTTTTGTATCTACGAGGGTTTATTAGCCATAGTCTTCCATTTCAGTTTAGCCACAGATCAAGGGTAGGCATGTTCTTGTTAGCAGTTTCGCTCATTTGTCCTAAAACGAGTATCATATATATATATATATATATATATTATATATATATATATATATATATATATATATATATATATATATTATATATATATATATATATATATTTATATATATATATATATAATATATATATATATTAGGGCTGTTTGCCTTGTATAATAAGGCGCCCTATGAGGTAATGTTAGACTTGCGATAATCTTATGCTAAGTTGGTTGGTTATGCACTTCCATACTCATTGGAGTGTCTTTGGGGTTTGCTGATAACTTACGAAGTGGTTATGACGACGATGTGTTAAACTCATGATGATATCTTTTCTGATGTGAGGTTTCTAGTAGAAAACACGAAGTATAAAAATACGTCTATTCCTTCTGAGATTACATAATGAATATCAGATAGGGTTGTACAGGTCTGCCAATGACGATGGCTTGATCGCTTCTGCCCACGATGATGGATAATTCCACTCTGTTCTGACTACCATCTCCGTTACAAGTCATAAAGGAAGCAGACCAGTAGCTCGAACATACGAACATACAATCAGATGACATAGTTACTAATCACGTAGGCCGCTTGAGCTATTGGTCACGGTGTTTGTCTCAAGCAGGAAACTTGGACTAAAGTTTATAAACAAATGAATGACTACAGGTGACGGCATGTATCTTAGCCTACTTTATAGTATACGTCATCTTTATCGTCTCTGGTCTGATCACATTCCTGCAAGCAATCTGGTTTGACCTCTTTAGTTTTAGTTTTTATATATATATATATATATGGAATAACATTCCATATTTTTGTTATGTAATACTTACATAAAAGCTCGGTCAGCTACAAAACCAAACCACTGAATATACTCAAGCTTAACTTGCATTTGAATTATATGGAGTGTGACACACACTATGTGAATATATATAGATATATAGAAAATACTTATAAGTAAAAAAAATTTCATGATGTACACAAATACAGATTCAAGTAATAAGATATAAGACACAATATGCATATGATGGTATTCGTAAATAATAGTGATCTGTGATTTATACTGATACAGTTTTTCACTTCATCTCTTTAAGATACATAGCTACAGAAAATACTAATGTACTCTGATCAATTGCATAGATAAAATCATATTTTAACTGATAAAAATTCATATATGAAGTGATAAAAATGATTAATTTTTTATGCTGACTTTTATATAACTGGTTCATTAATCCATATACTAACTCATATATACTGCAGTTATTGGTAAGATAGAAGGTAACAGATTGATTATAGGCTACCTGATTTATTTATACATATGTATATGGATTCATATAATTATGATTAATATATGTGCACTTAATACAACTGATTCACATAAACGACTAATCTAAGTGATTAATCTAGGTGCACTTTAAATAGATTCCTAGTGCGTACACGCAAAGATATATTCGATTCTGTTATTTATGATCATTTATATGATAGATTCCTAGTGCGTACACGCAAAGATATATTTCAACTCTGTTATTTATGATCATTTTTATATATGATACATGATACTTATATATAGGATACATGACCAAGGTTATACTACTACAATTTTAACTAGCGTTCGAACAACTTTTCATCCATTACACAGTTCCAGAGAACAACTATAGCCAAATGAAATGGCCAATTCCAAATGGTTAAAACAAGGGGAAAATTGCCTGGGCAGGGTACAACGTTCTATTTTGGCCTCATACTTGTTCTCTGCATCATAAGCCACACGAATACGTTCGCGATGATAATCATCACCCCAGCACGAGTCCTTCGCCAGCAACGTAGAGTTGAATATCCTTCTGGTTGTAATTGTCGGAAGTATGTCCTTTTGTAGTCGATTTCCGACAGCCGCCGGAGCATTCCACATTAAAACGAGATTAACGACGGGATACTTTGGGTGTCGGTCGAAGAAGTCCATGAAATAAGCTTGTTCACTTATGATGGTGCTTATTCTTCACATTGTAGGCGGTTGTTACTTGACTGCAGTCGTCCGCAGTGACGAACGAGTTTTTTTGAAGTTGCGATGTGAAACTTTCGTACTGCAGGATACTGTAACCAGGTTCCATTAATCAGCCTGCAAGTGGAATTATACTTGTCACAAGGGCAAAGTAAATTCAGGACAACATCAAATATGGGAGGGAGAAAGCATTAAGAACCAGACTTAACCCACATGAATTCGCTGATATTTTACTGGAATTCAAAAGAGTCAGCTGTACAAACTTTTTTTATCCATGGCATTAACAATGAGTGAACCTATCCAGGTCTCTGATGACTGTAAAAATATCCATAATTATAAAAAATAAAACAGATATCAATACGAATCCCAAAGAAAATTCGATATTACTGGTAGTAAGTTACTAGACAAAGAAGTGGAAAACGGAGCTATTTGTAAGATTGCCCGGCAACATAAGAGTCAAAGAGAATATTAATCATGATTCTGTATTTCTCTATGCTAACTGAAATTAAGCTGTGATACAGTCCGATCCTATGTGCCCCTAACAAAAGTTTCATGTTCAATTTTCTTGCGCGCATCCTCTGAGGTTAAGTTTTAGGCAGGAGATGCTATGAAAGAACCCACTATGTAACTAATTTCTATATAAACTTATGGTTTTTCAAGAAAATGTGACATTTTCCCATGAATGTGATTTACTTGAATTGTAATAGACTAATGTTGCAAGTAAATATTTCATATCCATGACTTGATACTTCTAAATGTCCGTTTACCAATGTCATAAGCTGAATTATTGACTCTAATTGTCTATGAGGTTCAGAAAAAATTAGTTCATTTTGATGTTATAGAAATTCTGTTTGCTTATTTTGTTCATTAATTTTAAAACGATTGCAATTCCTTAACTAAAGTTGCATTGCACATACGGATAGACACTTGTACCTAAGGTCTGCCTTGCCCATGAGAAGTTCGGGATAAGCATTCCTCTCTCCAGCCAACCTGCTTTGCAAGCGGTTTATTGAGGTTTAAAAGGAACAATGCTGATCCGGCAAACGCGCCATGCACCTTCAGAACTGATGACGTCGTCACCTGGCAGGAGATTGCTCTCAGCCAGCTAAGAGTTACGTTACTTGCTGTAATAAATACAACTTTAGTATAAATTGGGTAATTTTGTTTTAATACTCCACCACACGAGACAAGATAAGTCTGAAAAAAACAGTAACCAAAATTGAACAATATATTAGTTTCATGTTGGAAATCTGCATGATGTAAATAAATGTAATTATGTTAAATTAGATATTCCTTATTCAAACTAATGAAAAAAGGTTTCCATATAAATTCCTATATATATTATTGCCCTGTAAGATCCATATAGGATTATTCCATAGATATACATTTTCACTTCTAGACTTCCTAACTTAAAATCTATTTTATTTCATTTTATTTATTTATTTTTTTTCATTGACTACGAATTAAATAAATCACCGGGACAGACAATATGTCAGTAGGTTTTGATATGTGTTTGAACTTTTAGCTTATTTGTCATTACTAAGTGTTAAGTTAGAGTTCAAATCTTTATGCATATATATTGGATATTTAATTAACCTATGTTATGTTTTGCTTATTGATTTTATCGTGATTCCTTTTTTATTATAATTTGTAACCTTTCCGACTTCATACGGAGATGTATTATATTGACTCCACTTGTATCCATATTTATTTATTTTATATATTTATTTATTCATATATATATAATTTTTTTATATATATTTGATAAATTAATGTTGCTTGAATATGTTGGAAAAAGTGTTCTAGCGGCGTACCGTATAAGGCTATTTGCGGTATCAATTCTATAGTTACAAGATATGAATGATAAAGGTATTTCCAAAACCGCGAGAACCGCTACAATCCAGTTTCGGATCCCCAATATCACGAGTTGTAGCTAGTATAAACGACATGGACACTTTCCTATTTATCCGTTCTACCAACCTATTGACTCTGGGTGATAAAATATAGTATTGGTTTCTTAATGGAAAGGAATTCACACAACGAGTTAAGGAGATTATTATTGATTTACACCACCCGAGTCAAAGATTATTATGTGTTGAATTCCATTCCATGTTTACTGATTTAGCACTCCATAAATATTCATAGCGCACTTAATTGCAGTGTTTGTTTTTAGTGCTATTAATTCTATATAACGTGTCAAGGAACTATTAACACTAAGAAGTGTTTATTTCCTCTGTCAGACTCGTAATTCTGTTAATAATTCTACGTATATTCTTTCAAGGATTGATTTGGCACAGGATAGGCCCCTAAACAGACAGGTGTCTCAATGTATCCCTTGTTTTCATGACACTTGTTACAATTAGTTATGTACTTTTTATATCTGTAAGTATTGTAGGCCAGTAAACAGTGATTTGGCTTTCTGTGACATAATAGAGAACCCTGGATGACGGAATGCAGCCAGTTTAGGACGATTGGTATGAAAGAGATTATTACTACTACCTGGTCGTTAGTCACCTGCTGTGTTCTTTTGGTTTTCCTCGTCGCGGACCTACATATAATATTACATTTGATTACATAATTCTGATACACATACTTTAAATATATTTTGCTTTAGGGTTTCCGTTCGAAGTGTTTATTGTTTTGCTTAGCTGCTGACCCTGTTTCCGTTCGAAGTGTTTATTGTTTTGCTTAGCTGCTGACCCTGTTACCGTTCGAAGTGTTTATTGTTTTGCTTATTGCTGTTGACTCTTGCTTTGTTCAGTTTGTAACAGTTCGGCGCTCCAACCCAGATATTCAATGCTCGCGATCTCTTGGGTTAAGGAATTTTCTTGTTAGATACGGTTTTAATAATAGGCACGGCTGTTTCTATATCTTTTAGTCCAATTAATGGTTCTTTGCAGTATGGTGCGGGATTGCGGGATAATGCGTCAGCTATGATATTTGCTTTCCCAGGTAGATATCTTAACTTGGCTCCCAAAGACCTAAATGATCATATGCCGCCGAGTTCCTTTGGGACTGTGATTAAAGCCTTTGAAAAACTCGGTAAGTGACTTATGGTCAGTAAGGATTTTAACAGGATAGCCGTAGATTATGAACTTGAAATGTACTGGTGAGTTAACGATCCTAGCCCTTCCTTGCCTATTACTGCATATTTACTTTCAGAGGGCTTTAGTTTACGAGAATAAAAACTATGGGGAAGAACTGTTTATCATATTGCTGAAGTAGTGCCCTCTACCCCTTGGTCTGAGGCGTCTGTTGCAAAAAAAAAAAAAAAAAAAAAAAAATTCCTTATTTAAATCAGGGATTTTTAGGATAGGTCAACTGCATAATTACAATTTTAAGATATCGAACGCCTTTTGATGGTTTTCAGACCATAATAAATCTACGCCCTTCGTAAGTTCTGTTAAAGGAGCTGTCATGATTGAAGAGTTCAAATATTTACATACGATTGTAATACCCACTACAGTGCAAAAGTGCTGTATACCCCTTTTACGTTAATAGGTACCGGAAAGTTATGAATAGCCGACACCTTACCATGGACTACTTTAAGACCTTGACTAGACACACAAAATGTAAATAAACATGTTCGGTTTTTAAAACTCACATTTAGATATTTTACTCTGAGATTATTTGTCTTTGTCTCTGTAGCACTAGCTCTAGTTTATGTGAATGAATTACTTCCTAAGGGTATTAAGAAAAGATTACAAGACCAAACCATATAGGCATGTAGGGTATCCCCATAAAAGTCTCCAACACTATATTGTAATTGGGGCGCAACGTAAGCCGGAGGCATACGTAAAAAATTGATAATGTCCCCCTGAGTGTGCTGAAGGTGGTGTATGAGGTACACTCACTTAGCTAATGGTATCTGGTGAAAGCCTTTAAGTAAGTTCCAAACAAAGCTGTGAAAAATTTATTCTGCTTTTAACAAAGATAAGATATATGTCAGTACATGGCACTGGGAAAATGATCAGGAAATCGTTTCCTTGTTTTAAACGACAGAAATCTATGCCGATAAACGCCAAGTTCGATCTTTTTTTTTTGGCATGAAGTTTAAGGGAAAAAATTATATGGGCTATTTGATTTCCTAATGACTCTATAACTAACATTTTTTCAACTTCGTCATTTACCTCTATTTTGAAATTTCATTGGGAGTCTATACGAAGGTGCGTATATAGCTTTATGTTTGTCCTTGGACCGTATTTTTTGTTAAATGACATCCGTTTTCCCCAGAGATCACTCGCTAGTGGAGAAATATCCTGGTATTCAGATAAAAGATAAAAAAAAATTCTTCTGAATCACCTCTGCTTGAATGACTTTACGGATATTACTTTAGATAGAGTATAAGAAAGATTCATCTACGACTGGTTGGGCGTGATTAAAAAATTAGCAAAACAATAAAAAAAAAAATGCGATATTTAATATGTATAGGTTTGTGGATTACTAGATTAACTTGTTGCTGCGAGTCAACTGTGTCTAGGGCTTTGTTCGCGGAAATCGTTATATTTCAGAGTGTCGGGAAGGATTAAAATTTCATTTCCCAGCAAAGTCTTTTTACACGCACTAAGACATTCGAGGGTGCATGTGTCTCAAGATTTTTGCGTGCAAACTCCGACGGCAGTTGTGGGAGAATTCTGTTGGGTCGTTGAACAATATCACGATTTATGAGACAAATTATTGGTTCCTCTATATAAGTTATTATTTGATTAACTGTCTCTTTTTGTTCAGAACGGATTTTAATATGTTTGAAGGTTTATAGAATTTTCCTTTGATAAACACGCCTTATTTGGCAGGACGTATAATGTTTTGTATACATGTAGATGGATATCTTACATTTACGCTAGATACAGATCAATGTTTTTTATAACTATAGAGGTATCTATAAGCGCTCACTTATCCGGACTTCTCATTAGGGAAGTTCGAACAACAACCGGTGAGTCCGTAAATAGACAATATTACGTGGACTAAAGAATAAAACAAGATATTCTAATTTTTTTTACGGCGCGTTACAGTCGGGCTTAATCCACCACTATTTATAATAAAACTTATGTATTAAAATTACGAGAACCTGCTCTGATTACTTGATACGGTCGTGTGATTCATAGGAAAATTCCTTTTTAATTTTCCAACATCGCTCTTCCCTGCTTGCTAGAGTCGCTTATTGTGTGGAATGTGCTATGCTTTGAACACTCGGCAGATTTAACTGACCCTGACCGCTTGACTAGATGACACAGTAACCAAGTTTTGCTTAAGCACGATTTGTTTGTTCTTTCGGAAAGGGCTACTGTTTACCTATTTTCTTTTTGTAATAATTAGGAAATTCTTCTCTTTATTACCATCGGCAACGTATTTGTATGTTTTTAGCATTATGGTTGTGCTAGTTACATATAAAGAAACGAACGTATGAATGACGAACTATAAAGAATGAGCGATATCTATTAAAATAAGTTATCTCTACTGCGTTATCCTGTACTTGCTGTGGTTTACTTCATTTTTTGCTAAAATTTGAAATAGTGAGGGATCCTGGTCACGTATTTAGCCTAATGAAAGTTTTTACAGACATGTTATTCCTTGCAATCCAGCCGTATTTTTAAGTTAAGTTGAGTCATTGAGGTTCGATATTTTGGATGCTATACTCAAAAAACTCAAGGCTAAAACTGCGATCGGGACCTTGCACAGGAGCATTTTATTGTCCTGACCCGAAATAGTGTTACCTCTAATTTATCTAGATTTGTGGTAAGTTCCACTTGTTTTTGTGTGTTTTCTTATCACTACTGTGCCTAACGACCCTAATCCATGCATCTGTATAAATACAGACGTCCACTGCGTAAACGCATATTCACTGTTTAATATGATCTTTGTTATGTAAAGGATTAATAATCACCCAAAATGATAAAATTAACACAGTATATGATTATGATATTTCAGTAGAACTTCTGGAAACAGAAACTCAAAGATAAAAACTCACAGTAGCGAAATCTCAATGATGTAGATAATTTCTGTAAAAAAGTAAGATTAAGAATGTCTCGTAACTTCAGCCACAGGAATAACGAAAATTCGACCTGTAAAGGAAACACTCAGTTACTCCAAATGAATAAAAAAATTGTACTTAGCTTGATTTTGTGGGAAGTCACAGTGTTCCGATAACGATGTGCCCTTGGCCCTCCTTCTCTGTTTAGCGGATGACCTGGTTTTTTGCTTGAGTTTCCCCCGTGCGCGTTGTTTGGTGATTCGTGTCCTTTGAAGATCCGATGCTGAAGACGCGTTCTGGTTTGTTTCTTGAAGTGCTGGAAACGCTCACTAAACGATGATACTAAGTTGCTTGAAGAATCTCTTGCTTTCTTCGTCGTTGGATTCTGATATGATAACATTATTCGTTATTCTTTGGAAGATGTTGAGAGTTTCTTGGGTTGTTTTCTGAAGTCGCTACACTAAACAAATGACACTAAAGTTGCTTGAAGAATCTCTTGCTTTAACTTGCTTTAGCGTCGTTGACTTCTGATATGATACATTATTCATTATTCTTTAGTTTTTCTTCGGAAGACGTTGTAGAGTTCTTGTAGTAGTCTGCCACCAATATTAGGGCTGTTGCCTTGTATAATAAGGCGCCCTATGAGGTAATGTTAGACCTTGGCGGATAATCTTACGCTAAGTCGGTTGGTTATGCACTTCCATACTCATTGGAGTGCTGGGGTTTGCTGATAACTTACGAAGTGGTTATGACGACGATGTGTTAAACTCATGATGATATCTTTTCTGATGTGAGGTTTCTAGTAGAAAACACGAAGTATAAATAATAAGTCTATTCTTCTGAGATTACATAATGAATATCAGATAGGGTTGTACAGGTCTGCCAATGACGATGGCTTGATCGCTTCTGCCCACGATGATGGCTAATTCCACTCTGTTCTGACTACCATCTCCGTTACAAGTCATAAAGGAAGCAGACAGTAGCTCGAACATACGAACATACAATCAGATGACATAGTTACTAATCATGTAGGCTGCTTGAGCTATAGGTCACGGTGTTTGTCTCAAGCAGGAAACTTGGACTAAAGTTTATATAAACAAATGAATGACTACAGGTGACGGCATGTTATCTTAGCCTACTTTATAGTATACGTCATCTTTATCGTCTCTGGTCTGATCACATTCCTGCAAGCAATCTGGTTGACCTCTTTAGTTTTAGTTTTTTTATATAATATATGGGATAACATTCCATATTTTTGTTATGTAATACTTACATATATATATATATATATATATATATATATATATATATATATATAATTTCATTTCATACCAACATACCAAAATGAAGTTAATGTAAGTAAATATAACCGTTGTGATACATTACTTAAATATATCGATTCGCCCAGTAGCCTATGAGCAACGTTTCTATTTACCATAAAGAATAAACAAAATAATTATTTATTTCCTTAATGTGATGAAAGCATCAAATTAAAGCCGCAGTTTGGTTTCTGAAAGTCAGGAACACAAAGAGAAGTCCTCTTACCCAGTGATTCAGACCCTCGCTTCGCCATATGACAGCCCAGGTCCAACTGCCAAGCAAGAGCCCGTGCTGGCATAAGGCTAGCTCATCGATAACACCAACAACATCCCGAGTAGGAGGGAATAGTTCAGGCTTGTTCCAATTGAACCCATTATATATTTTGACAAAAGCAGTGCATTACATACCTGGTAATTGGTCAATTGTGGGTTGAAGCTAAGATAAAGAAGGGCGTGAGGCTTGCAACCTCATCCTAAAAGGATGACGTTGCCACCTTTTTTTCCCTTATGTTTCCCACCCTCCCCACCATCCCCCGCATAGTGGTACTGCCAGATGGTGCTAGCCTTCCAATTCAAAGCAAGTATTTTGGGATGAAATTGCTATAGCAACACGACCTTTCCTTCCTAGTGCGACTCTTCACAGTCGACCAACTAGCAGGTACTTCATTCGAAACATGCATCAGCATAAACATAAGTTTTTAATGGTAATGCATATTGTCTAAAACTGTCCAGTCCCGCTCTGGAATCCTACCTGGGGTTCCTGTCTGTACACTGTGCATATATACAAAATATACAAAGAAAAGAGGCAAAAATTTCTGAATGAATGGTTGCTGGTAGGATACTTTCATTCAATTCCAGGAACAGTCGTAACTAACGAATAAATCAATACGTACATAATCGATAGATGACAAAGCAATGAAAACCCCACAACCTGCAGGTATTCATTTGTATTTACTGAATAGATTTGTTTTAAGCAGTTCCAGGAAACAGTCAGTCTAATAACAGTAATATAAAAAATAGAAAAAAAATCCTCAAAATAGCATGAGTCTTGAAATGGACAAACAAATCCACAGTTTCGTATGGGAACAAATAAATTTCAAAATAAATCTAACCAAAAAAAAAAACTTCCGGAATCGGTTCGATTCCCCTTTCCATCTAGATTTATTCTTGCACACATAGCTGTGAATTTGTTTCTCCAATATATACAAACTTTCACATCTTCAACTTCACACAAAACTTCTTTCAGTTTTCTTCTGAAGAAGGGGAAAAAGAAATCCACAAAATTACTGTGTATAACGTGTTTACTAATAAAAGTATTTACATTTTATTTTACTCAACACTCGAGTAGGGCCTGAAAGTACTCGAGCGTTGAGTAAATTAAAATGTAAATATTTATAAGTGAACACGTTATACACAGTCTTTTTGTTTCTTTTTCAGTTTCTTTAATGTCGTCGTGGTTGGAGATTCAAGCTGATGCATCAAATCACTGGCTCGCTCTTCATTTTCGGAACTTACTATGCAAGGGATTATATATACGAATTTGGGACAGGGGTCTGTTCCAGATTAAGTTCGGGTACAAGCCACACCCTCCTTGAACGTAACGCGCTGCCAGACGCATACTACAATGCCAGATTTTCCTGTAACAGCCTGGCCGAATGCTTTCTGTCTAGACACATCCTACACTTTTTGAAATCCGGAGTGAGCGGCTTAGGTTTTGGCTAAAGCTGGATAGCTGGTGGTGGTGACAATTCTTTTCTCTTTAATTTAGTATAGAATATTTAATCTGTATGAGCATTTATCCACATGAAAGTACAACGATGTCTTCCTCTATACGTTGCTATTCTAGCTACGAGAAATAATTTAAAAATTTGCGAATTACCATCCTGAGATAATCATTCATGACCGTTTAAATGGCGAAGAGAGATAACTGACATGCAGGGCGATCTGAATCTGTCTGGTGCTTCATGATACTGACGCCATGGGGAAGAGAACAGGAAGTGATCGCAACGATGTCAGGATGAGAATCTCTCTCTCTCTCTCTCTCTCTCTCTCTCTCTCTCTCTCTCTCTCTGTAACTTAACGTACATTGTAAACAGCGTAAAGGTTCAATTCCTTATGTTTTCCTAAGCCAATTACACATTTATCTGACAGTTAACATTATTATATTCAGTACATACTCTCTGTAACTTAACTTACATTGAAAACGAGTAAAGCTTTAATTCCTTATGTTCGCTAAGCCAATTACACATTTACCTGACAGTAAATATTAATCAATATTCAGTACATACGTACATACATACAACATGCATACATTGAGAATTAAAGGAATCCTGGTGACAGATAGATCCCGGACCAGGAACATGACCACTGACAGACGCCTACATGACCCAAAAAGCTTCCGGGACTTATATACATACAGGTATATAAGAAGACCAAAAGGTCTATAAGGTCTATTATAGACCTTGGGTACAAGACTACTACTACTACTTCTACTACTACTACTACTTCTACTACTACTACTACTACTAAACCGTTAAATTTCGCGATCATCTCCACGCCGTGGATTGACGTATAGGTTCACCGGAGCGACTGACTTAATTACATACCTGTCTCATTCGTGTCCCCCGTTTCCAGCCGATAGTCTTTGATCATATTTCCTCTTCAAACACGAGGCCGCTTCCTTTATTAAACCTGCGGGGTGCGGAAATGCGGACGGAATCACCGCGGAAGTGCATGTCGGTGATATTTTCCTTACACCGCCAAATATATATTATTATATATATAATATATATATATATCTAAATATATATATGAATATATATATATATATATATTACATTATACCGTTTGGGCGTTCGTCTTCGGGAATGCTGTGTCGTCAGTATAAGGTAAACTACTATATGTGTAGAAGAGGTGTAGAAATACACTACGAATTTCAAACTGTGAGTGCATAGCAGAACTGGGAAACCGTGTATATAATTATGTAACTTCGCTGTAAAGGATGCACAAATATGCATGTACACAGATAGAAAAGATTCCTTCATAACTCAGGAAGTATACATGTATATGATATATATATATATTATATATATATATATATATATATATATACGTGTATATAATATATATTATATATATATATATATATACGTATATATAATATATATATATATATGTGTGTGTGTGTGTGTGTGTGTGTAAACATACATACGTATGATATTGCAGAAGATGCACAAATGTGTATACACACAGATAAAAAAGATTCCTTCATAAACTCATGAAGTATACTTGTATATACTATAAATATATATACGTAAACATACATACATATGATAATGCACTAACGCAACAACAGCTGCTATCCTCTCCATAAAAAAAACTTCACACACACATACACACAAACACACATACGATAAAGCGTTTGAAATACTGCAATGGGATAAATAGCGCGCTGGCGGGTGATCGTAAATATGGCCACTCCTGCAAAGAACGGCATGGGGTGGGGGTTGGATGGGTAGAGGGTGGGGGAAGGTATGTAGGAAATTTCCCGATGCCATTGGTTGAATTTGTAATGAAAAAGGCAGACTCCGCGACAGAGCATTTAAACATTCTGAAAGAAATTGCGCTCTGAAAGAGTAATGGCAGCAATTTTCCTTGAGAGAGAGAGAGAGAGTTGATAAAAAAAAAAGGGGGAGGGAATCGAAACTGTAAATTACTGGTCTGAATCATGATCGGATAGGCCCTGTGCACCACAATGAGGAAAAAATACACATTAGAGAGATAGAGAGAGAGAGATGCACCTAAAAGCGAACGAAGCTGTAAACAACAAATCAAGAAACAGCAAGGCCTCTTGTACATGAATGAGGAAAAGTATAAATGTGTAAATGAGAGAGGAGAAGAGAGAGAGGAAGCATTGAATAAACTTTATCTATAAAACGGACTTCCAGGCTGGAACATTTTTTCACCACGTTCACTTCCGCGTGCGTTTCAGAACGCAGATAACGGAGAAACAGGAAAACTGCTCTCTTGTAAAGGTATATATTTAATTTCCGAAATCAAAATTTTAATAGAATATGAAAAAAATAATCTTGAATTATAGGAAAGGATTCTAGAAAAAGATCTTGTAAGCTCTATAATTCTCTCATGAAAATAATGTATATGCGTGTATATGTCTAATATAAGGAGCACATGAAAACACCAAAACTACATTAGATGGAATTCGTTGTAACAGATCATTTTTAC
This sequence comes from Macrobrachium nipponense, assembly GCF_015104395.2. Classification (NCBI taxonomy): domain Eukaryota; kingdom Metazoa; phylum Arthropoda; class Malacostraca; order Decapoda; family Palaemonidae; genus Macrobrachium; species Macrobrachium nipponense. The sequence goes on along the minus strand of NC_087200.1, from coordinate 181,954,903 downwards.
CAATCATGTATGTATGTATCAGGATCCATACAGTCTGTATGGATCCTGGTATGTATGTATGTTAATATAGTATTGTATGTATGTGGTGAAATAAAAAGAAATAAAAAAAAGACTTCTCATATTGAAGAATCTTTCATTAATCTTTTAATCATCTTTTACTCTCCATACTCTTATACCTTTATAGAAAATAGTTTTCTTTTTCTTTTATAACACGGTTCCGTGCGAAAAAAAAAGTTTATTAAAAAAAAAAAAAGAAAAAAAAAAAAAGGAACAAACTTTTCTTTTGAGTCTACACGTAATGTTATTGAATTGAATATAGAATTTCGGCCAAAGGCCAAGCACTGTGACTACGAGGTCATTCGACGCTGAAATGGAAATTGACAGTAAAAGGTCTGAAAGGTGTAACAGGAAGAAAACCTAAAAGCAGTTTGCACTGTGAATCAATTATTAGGAGAGGATGGAAAGTAAGATGAAGAAAGTGAATATGAAAGGAGGTACAGTAAAAGGAGCGAAGGGGTTGCAGCTAGGGGCTAAATGCAGGCTGCAAAGAACCTTAAGTAATGCCTACAGTGCACCGCAAGAAGCGTAATATCATTAAACAGAATGAATTGCAGTCCTTAAGTGATACATTATTACAGAGAGGAAGGAATTAACCAAATGAGGACAAAATCTGTAGAAGAAGTGGACAAAAAATACCGACAGCTCATGACAGCAGTATTTAAAAAAAAAAACTTCATTGTAATGCAACAGGATTAGCAATCCTCGGGTCTGTATATAAAAAATCAAATGAATAACAAATCAGTTTAAAATCTTAAGAAAAGCATGTGACAGCAAACTAGTTGCACGCTATCACGTATAACATAAGAACGCAATCGCGTTGCATGGTGCCTGTTTTTGCAGGATAAAATTAATGTGGGTTTTGGTGGAGAGAGTTAACATAATTGAAAGTAACTGCATACTTGAACTGAACCTGCGCACACAACACCACACACACCACACACACACACACACACACACACACACATATATATATATATATATATATATATATATATATATTATATATATACATATATATATCTATATATATATTATCGACAAGAAGGAGAAAATCCCCAATTAGGTGTACCGATTGCGATAAGTTGATTATTACATACAAGCAGATTTGGAAGACTACCTTTTCTCGCGTCGAACATAACATTTTCCCTTCCTATGGCGGCAAATAAGGGTCAAATAAGGGTATGTATACGATGTGAAAGATTATCAGAGATATTGCACTGTATGTATCTGAGTATTTCTTACATCTCACCTACTGATAACAGACATGTTTTAACTTATGAGAGCTCTGGAAATATATATATATATATATATGTGTGTGTGTGTGTGTGTGTTTGTGTGGCTGTGTGTGTATGTGCGCGCGCGCGCGCTTAAAAAATCACAGTAGATGCACGTGACTTCATATATATATGAATACCACAGGAAAATGATAGGCAGAAATCCAAGCGCTTTCGTCTTTACTAAAGACAAAAGGGCTTGGATTTCTGACTATCATTTTCCTATGGTATTCATATATATATATATATATATATATATATATATATATATATATATATATATATATATATATATATATATATATATATATAGTCATGTTGACATCAGAAATATGTAGATTGCAATACCAATATATATATATATATATAATATATATATATATATATATATATAGAGAGAGAGAGAGAGAGAGAGAGAGAGAGAGAGAGAGAGAGAGAGAGAGAGAGAGAGAGAGAGACTTTCAAACCTTCTTGACAAGCCGAGCAAAAATTGAACAGAGTCGATCGGTCCGCGACTTCCCCATTCAACGAAAACAAAACAAAGCCAATCAATACAAGAAAGGCTTCAAGTCGTTTACTACTCCTTCCTAGAAACTCGATCGCGGGGCCCCCAGTTTTGGGGAGGACCCACCAATATTAAATAAGATTTAGGTCGATTGAACACGATACGTTCCGAGAATCAATATGGTTGTCTGAAACTACGGTTGTTGGCGAAGACTTGAGAGAGAGAGAGAGAGAGGTTTATACCTTCGCCCAAGTTAGACTGATGAGCAAAGTTTGCGACGAAATGACCGAAAGGGTTAATAATGCAGAGACTGATAGGATTCTGCCGTGCCTATGTGCCTTTGGGCCTACGTAATGAGGCGCAGTTTGACACTGGTATGGCTATGAAAGACAAACTATGATTATGGACGTATACTTATGCATACCCACGCGCGCACACACACACACACACACACACACACACACACACATATATATATATATATATATATATATATATATATATATATATATATATATATATATATATAAAGATATATGCCACGAAGGAAAAATAAACGAAGGAGTAACTGCGAGACCTTTCGACGTTTCCACGTCCCTTACTGAGCAGTTCTCCTCAATAAAGGACGTGAAAACGTCGAAAGGTCTCGGCAGTTACTCCTTCGTTTATTTTTCCTTCGTGGCATATATCTTATTTATGGATCTATCACGTTCCTAACTTTCGTGATTCAGATTTTACATACATACATAAGATATATATATATATATATATATATATATATATATATATATATATATATATATGTGTGTGTGTTGTGTGTGTGTGTGTGTGTGTGTGTGTGTGCACGTGTGTGTGTGTGCATTGTGTCTATGAACATTTTCATATTTTACTTCTATTGTTATGATAGAATGTCAAATTCTGCCTTATATATATATATATATATATATATATATATATATATATATATATATATGTGTGTGTGTGTGTGTGTGTGTGTGTGTGTGTGTGTGTCTGTGTGTGTGTGTGCGTGTGTGTGTGTGTGAAATGTAGGAGAGAGAGAGAGAGAGCCTGTGGGTGTAAGTCATTTTTAATCCGAGTATTTGAAGCACTCAACTTAAATAAATTTATGCAGTGTTCAAATTTAGCGATGACTGATAAAAAAAAAACATCATATGACCTGGCATCAGTCTGATGCAAGAGAGGCATAATGAGATGCCACTGGTAATATTATGGAAATACTTTCATAAATCAAAATAGTAAACTGTATCGTTGATTCCTTGCCCTCTCAGAAAACTGATAATGACAATGTGCCTATGAGAAATCTTATCAATCCTCGAGAAGAAGAATACAAGACAACCCGAGAATTAATCATTAATTACATAGCTTAGCCGAAGATGGATCATATCGTAGTAATCAGTTCATGTCGATCCTGCAACATCAGTTATCTAAAAGCTGCCATGTGACAAGCATATATGATATGATCAGTCACGATGCGTCAGTAATCCCTGGAGGGGAATTTGCAAACAATTGGGTGGAAATTGATGATGACACCCATTCCGCCTATCGATAATTGCATCAGCGCAAGAAATAACTGGAGTGTGGCCCACAAATAAAGGGGGTCGCGAAATCATTGCACATTGCATCACGTTGCAGCACCCAATAATAATTGTCATCGTCGTGCACAGCCGCGAACACTGCATTGTTCGACGATTGCGTAATGTGTTCGGTATTATTATTTAAACAGGTTGGATCTGTTTTGTCCCCATCGATTAGATTTATTTATGTATAATAGCGAAAATTTTTTTTATTATTCTGCTACAGGCAAACTTTTCGAGAATAGTTTTTTATTTTCATTCTGAAACTTGAAAAAATTTCAGTCGTATCTTTCGCAGCAATCTTTGGTATTTATTGATTCTTTACTTGCGAATCATCTGTAATACTTATCTGGAGCCCTTACACAAATCCTTCCTGTGTTGAACATCCCACATTGGGAAAACAGCGAAGGAAAGGGGGAAACCTAAAATGGCCGTTAACACCCACATATCGGATTTTCATTTTGTCAATAGCGCACTCTCCTGACCTGTTCGGAAGTGTTCCCTGGCTTCTTTTACAAACTGAGGGAAATTTAAAGCAAATCATGAGCATTTATCGTCTTTTCTTCATTCGCACATTCTAACCATCATATTCCGGTCGACTTGGAAGCAACGTGACGAACCCATACACGTCTTTATTGAGTATATGTTTCATAACGATGACGTCACTCTCGAAAACGCATCCGTGACGTCACTCCCAGCAGGTGTGACGTCACGTAATGGGTGGGTTCCTAGCTCCCGTGAAAGCGAAAAATTTCTCTCGAAAGATTTTGTTGACCAGTCGAAAAGCATATGTGGACAACGCGAAGGTGAAACCAACCAACCCCCCCGTATCTGGCACAGTGACGAGTTGGGAGATGGTGACAGGGCGTGACCCCGTGACCTCTCGCAAGAACAAATGTCAACAAAGTGGTGGCGGCGGCGGCGCGTCACTGGCGCTTAGTCTATCATTATTCGAGTTAACCATTTTTCCTCCATCATTTTGACCTCGAGAAGATGACCGGGTCGCAGAGGGTCATCTTGTTGGCCTGCGGGTCTTCACCCTCCTACGATATGCATCTTCGTATGTTCGGTGAGTGAGTGCCATTTTTTTTTTTTTTTGTCCTCCCGCAGAGCGAAGATGTAGTAGGTAGTAGTATAGTAGGCCTAAGCAATACCTCTACCTTAGGCCTACACTTGGATGCGGTGATGCAGGGCCCTGTATGTCGTTCAAATGGACATGTAGTGCTTTGATTTAATTGTTTCAGATGCAATTATGGTTTAAATAAACTACTAGGTATACAGGTTAGCATTTACCGGTAGCCTAACCTTACTGCTACTGTGAAAGACTGGAACTATCGTAGAAGTTGGAAAGTATATCTTCAATAGGCATACTCCAGAGTAGATTATGTTTTAACCATACCTAACACGGTAATTTTGTGTAAACATATCATTGTGCTGTAGATTGGTTGGGACGTGGTACTCCAATTTTAGTGCTATCTTACCTTATTAGGCTAGGCAGAGTCAAGAGATTTTTATTTTTTTTAACTTTGTCTGAAAATGATATATTAGTATAACCTAAGCTATACCAGATTCACAAATATTTGATTACTCTCAAGTAGGCCTACAAAAGTTTTGTTGATTATCCCTAGGTAGGCCTAGTGGGAAGAGATGTTGTGAACGGAGGTGTCCAAGAACCAATGACTCATCCTTTCTACTAAGATTAGCATTACCTATACTATATTTATGATGTTTAATATATACTATAATTGTACTTTGATTAGGTCAGGTAGCCTAGGCCATAGGTTAGTCTAGGATTTGAGGGGGGTAGCCTATACTATGGTACTTGAAGTTCTTTGTAAATACATGAACCATGTCCTTATCGAAGTGTTTATCCCATGGTTTTATGCATTTCTGACGTAGGAGTTGGTGCTAACAACCATTTTCATGTTAGGCTCTATATAACAAATGACTGGGTACCCCCTGGATGTAGAAATCTGGGATTTTCAAGAGGGGAGAGAAAGTAAAACAAGTAAATTGCAACAACAGGAATGGTCTGAAATGCATAAACCACAAGGTAAACAGTTAGAAAAATGTATGGTTTAGCCTACCTATGTTTCAGGAATGTATCCTAACTTTGCCTGACTTAACGTAGGGCATTGGGTCCATCCTGGACCTCATGGCCTGCTTAAACTACAGGTAGTCCAGGTTATTGGCGGGGTTCCGTTCCCAGTGGGTGGTTGCGGATAAGCAAGAACCGCCAGTAACCAAAACTGCAGTTTATGGCACCTCTGTTAGTTATGTTATGGCCTAAATTGCCGATTTGTTCATGAAACTTACCTGACAGATATATATATAGCTGTATTTCTGACGTCCGACAGAATTTCAAAATTCGCGCGGCACACGTAGTGGGCGTCAGGTGGTAGTACCCATTCCCGCCGCTGCGGCGGCGGATATCAGGAACCATTCCCATTTTCTATTCATATTTTTTCTGTCGTCCGGTGCTGCAAACATCTGTTTACAGTACCTCCGTCTAGGATTTTTCATATATCTCGCTTAATTATATCTGGATTGACTTTTGGTATCGACTTCTGGATTGTTGGATTGGCACGCGGAATAGTGGATTGGTTTTTGATTTTGGATTGACTTTTCTGGATTCAGTATGTCTGGATCAAGTTCGGGGAAGTTTCAGAGTGTGTGTGGGGGGAGGAGTGAATGAATGAAGTGAGGCTTCTTAAAACCTTCAGTTGATCCTCACACCAGTTTGTATGGATTGCAGGGGGCATGTTTGCGTGGCTGATGATAGGTGCAATGAATGTAAGGATTTGGATGATGATAAATGGAGGATGTATGAGACCTATCGGCGCAAATTAGAGCGCGATAGAGTCAGGAGGTCTTCCTCTAAGGGCAGCTCTACTAAAGGTAAGGATAGTAACATTTCTCCTCCTCTAACACCAGTAGATTTTGCCCAACCTAATCCTGTTTTGTTGCCTTCGGGCCCCAGTGCTGTGTTTTCCACGCACAGGCGTGTTCAACTGAGAGGCAGATAGCTACCTGCTAGAAGGAAAGAGGCGTCCCCTCGCCCCTCGCCTTCTCGCAGTCTCAGTCCTGCCCCTTCATTTGCTCTCCTTCGTCACCTACGGAAGGATATCCTTGTGTCCCTTCAGGACCAGATACGTCGCTGATGGCTCAGAGACTTGCCCAGCAGCAGTCGATCTAGGCGTAGGAAGGACGTTCGGCTGCCCGTCAAGAGACGAAGCGGCCTCATTCTCTCTCAGCTCGCTCGTCTCTCTCTCCGCCTCCGGATCGTCAACGTTCTCGCTCTCCTAGCAGATCTTTTACTCTCTCAGGAGAGGAACGCTGGCGTCAAGACGCTCGGCGTTCGAAGCAGGACGCTTTGCGCTCTCGACAAGTAGCGGTTGAGGACGCTCGGCAGGACGCTCGGCGTTTCTAGACCAGGACGCTTTGAGAGCTCTTCAAGACTCCTTTAAGGACGCTGGCAGGCAGGACGCTCGGCGTTCGAAGCCAGGACGCTTCTGGTATTAGACAGGACGCTTTTGAGGACGCTCCGCAGGACGCTCGGCGTTCGAAGCAGGACGCTTTTCGAGCGAAGCAGGACGCTTTGGAGCCTGCAAAGCAGGACGCCCGCTCCTCTAAGCAGGACGCTTTTGGCGCTGCTCTTCAGGAAGCTCGCTCTTCCTTTCGAAGGGGAGCTTCAGTTAAGTCAGTTGACTTGGCTTCTAAGGATGCTTCTCTTTCGGAAGATGTCCGTGCGTCTAAAGAGAAACGTACGGCTGCTTCCGTACCTGTAGTGGATACTTCCATCCAACGGAAGTCTGTTTTCAGGATTGAACCTAAGGGACGTACTCCCTCTCCTGATAGGCGTTCTCCAGTTCCTCTTAGGGAGGAAGGGGAGCATAGTAGTCCTGGGAGTTCCGTAGAGGAAGAACAGCCGGTAGCTTCGGCTATCTCGACTACAAGGTTTCTGGTTAGGCTGTTACGTTCAGCATTCGGAGACAAGTTCCAGCCTACAGCCCCTAGGTCTCCTCCCTCACAACTTTCGTCGTCTAAGACCGTTAAGACCCCTGAATTCGTTGAAATGAAAACGTCTCTGTCGACCAAGAGGGCGTTTAAGAAACTCCAAGACTTTATGTCCAGAAGGAAGGATCAGGGCAAGACCACTTTCGCCCATCCACCCTCTAGACTCGCAGGGAAAGGAGGAGTTTGGTATGAGACCAAGGAGGATGTCGGGATAAAGGTCCCTTCGTCCGCGTTGGGTGACTTCTCCAGTTTAGTGGACGCCCAGAGGAGGTCTCTCTTGGCGTCGGCTAAGGTGACCTGGACTCCAGTTGAGACTGACCACCACTTGAAGGGTCTCCTGCGTACCCTTAACGTATTTAATTTCCTAGACTGGTGTCTGGGAGTTTTGGACCGTCAGTCTAGAAGTCCTGAGTCTCTCAGTCTGGGGGAGCTGTCCAGCGTGTTGTCATGTATGGACAAGGCCGTCAGGGATGGTTCGGAGGAGCTAGTTTCGAATTTTGGAACTGCTTTCCTGAAGAAAAGAGCATTGCTGTGCAATTTCACGGCTAAGTCGGTTTCTCCCGCTCAGAAAGCGGATTTGCTCTTTGCGCCTCTTTCGGACCATCTCTTCCCCCAGGCTATGGTAAAGGATCTTGCACAGAGTTTGCAAGAGAAGGCGACCCAGGACCTCTTGGTTCAATCTTCAAGACGTCCAGCGGTTCCTTCCACGTCAACTTTCAGCAAACCCCCGAAGAAAGTCAAGCCCTTTCGCGGGGCACCCCCCTCGAGAGCAGCTCCTCGAGGGAGAGGTTTTCCAAGAGGAAGAGCTTCATTTAAACCAAAAACCAGCAAGTGAAGATCTCGTCCTTCAGACACCAGTCGGGGCCAGACTGGTATTCTTTGCGGAGTCTTGGAGGCAGAGAGGAGCGGACCCTTTGACCCTCAAGATAGTAGATCGGGGGTACAAGATCCCTTTTCTTCATCCTCCTCCTTTGACTTCGACTCCAGAGACCTCTCTCCATCCTATCAGGGAGAGAAGAAAAGGGTTCTTTCGATCTCTTAGACCAGATGGTCGAAAAAGAGCGGTGGAGCAAGTCCCTGGGACCTAGAGTCACCGGGGTTCTACAACAGGATTTTCCTTGTGCCAAAGCAGTCATCAGGTTGGCGCCCGGTCCTGGATGTGAGCAGGCTAAATCTTTTTGTAGAAAAGAAAAAGTTCAGTATGGAGACGCCTCAGTCGGTGCTGGGAGCATTGAGACCTGGCGACTGGATGGTGTCTCTAGACCTGCAGGACGCATACTTCCACGTCCCAGTCCACCCTCTGTCAAGGAAGTACCTGAGATTCGTCTTGGACAACAGGGTTTGGCAGTTCAGAGCCCTTTGTTTCGGTCTCAGCACGGCCCCAATGGGTTTTTTCACACGATTATGAGGAATGTAGCGAAGTGGCTCCATTCGTCAAGGAATCAGGATATCCCTCTACCTCGACGATTGGCTGATCAGATGCGAGTCGTCGAGGCAGAAGTCTGAAGGACCTTCAGTTTACGCTAGCCCTAGCAAAGTCTCTGGGACTGTTGGTCAACGCCGAAAAGTCGCATCTGACCCCGACACAGTCCATCGTGTATCTGTTGGGGATTCAGATGGATTCAGTGGCTTTTTCGGGCGTTTCCATCCCAGGAACGTCAGCGACTGGGGTTAGAGAAAGTCGCAGCCTTCCTAGAGAGAGAAGCTTGTTCGGTGAGGGAGTGGATGAGTCTCTGCTGGGCACCATTTCCTCACTAGAAAAGTTTGTCTCGCTGGGAAGACTGCACCTCAGGCCTCTTCAGTTCTTCCTTGCGGAGGAATGGACGTCGAAAGGGGACCTGAATGCGATCCTAAGGATCTCCAACGATGTAAGAGTTCACTTAAGATGGTGGCTCGACCCTCAGAGGTTACGAGAGGGCCTCTCCTTAAATCTTCTGAGCCCCGACCTAGTGTTGTTCTCAGACGCTTCCACTTCCGGTTGGGGAGCAACACTAGGGGGGGAAGAAGTGTCAGGCTCCTGGAGAGGGGAACAGGTAGTCTGGCACATCAATGTAAAGGAACTGGCAGCGATATTCCTGTCGCTGCAGTTCTTCGAAGAGAAACTGTCAAGCAAGGTTGTTCAAGTCAACTCGGACAGTACCACAGCCCTTGCGTATATAAAGAATCAGGGAGGGACTCGCTCCAGATCCCTTTTTCTCCTGGCGAAGGAACTTCTACTATGGGCGGACGCAAGGCACATCAAGATCCTGACAAGATTCGTAGCAGGGGTTCAGAATGTCAGGCGGACCTTTCTCAGCCGCCGGAATCAGCTTCTGCCAACAGAATGACCTTGCACAGGAAGTCTGTCAAAAGTTATGGAAATTGTGGGGACGTCCTCTAGTAGACCTGTTCGCTACATCGAGGACGAAGAGACTTCCTCTGTATTGCTCCCCGGTTATGGACCCAGGGGCAATTGCAGTGGACGCGTTGCTCTGGAACTGGACAGACCTGGATCTTTACGCCTTTCCCCCCCCCATTCAAGATCATGGGGACGTAATGCGAAAGTTCGCAGCGTCAGAAGGGACAAGGTTTGACTCTGATTGCCCCAATGTGGCCAGCAAAGAGTGGTTCACAGAGGTCATGACGTTCCTTGTGGACTTCCCAAGAACGTTGCCCTGGAGGAGAGATCTAACTCAGCAGCCTCACTTCAAAAGGTTTCACCAAACCTCTCCGCTCTGGCCCTGACTGCGTTCAGACTATCGAAAAGCTGGCCAGAGCGAGAGCTTTTCAAAGGCAGCTGCGAGAGCAATCGCTAATGCTCGAAGAGCCTCTTCTACAGCTGTCTACCAGTCTAAGTGGTCTTCCTTCAGGGCATGGTGCAAGAAGGAAGGAATTTCCTCTTCCACGACCTCTGTGAATCAGATAGCGGATTTCTTTCTCCATCTGAGAAATGTGAAAAAATTGGCAGTTCCTACAATCAAGGTTATAGGAGTATGTTGTCTGCCGTTTTTTCGCCACAGAGGAATGGACCTTTCCGACAATAAGGATCTGCACGATCTCTTAAGGTCGTTTGAAACTACCAAATCCACAAGCAAGACCGCCCTCATGGAATTTAGATGTGGTATTGAAACATCTGATGCTTAGTCCCTTTGAGCCTCTCCATGAAGCTCTCTAGGGACTTAACGAGGAAAACGCTTTTCCTAACTTCTCTGGCGACGGCGAAGAGAGTTAGTGAAATCCAGCGTTCAGTAGCCTAGTGGGTTTCAAACCGGGAGACAGCGCTGTCTGCTCGTTGAATCCTTCATTCTTGGCTAAGAACGAGAACCCGTCTAATCCTTGGCCAAAGAGCTTCGATATCAAAGAATATCGAGTCTCGTGGGTCAAGAACCAGAGAGAGCCCTGTGCCCTGTCAGGGCTCTCAAGTTCTATGTGAATAGGACTAGAGAGATAAGGGTCCCTCAGGTAATCTCTGGTGCTCGGTGAAGAGACCGGATTTACCGTTGTCGAAGAATGCTGTTGCTTTCTTCTTGAGGGACGTCATTAAAGAGGCTCATTCATCTTGCCAGAAGACTGATATGAGCCTCTTTAAAGTGAAAGCTTCATGAGGTCAGAGCCGTAGCTACCTCTCTTGCCTTCCAAAGGAACATGTCTATCAGAGATATTCTTGATAGCACCTTCTGGAGGAGCAATTCAGTATTCGCCTCACATTACCTCCGGGATGTGAGGACGATTTACGAGAACTGTAGTTCTTTGGGACCTTACATTTCGGCAGACACAGTTTTGGGGGCTGAAGGTAGCTCTCTCCCTATCCCTTAGCTTAGGTTAGGTTAGTTTATTGTGTTTTTTGGTGATGGTGAGATCTTCTGTGAAAATCTCCCATTCCATAGTGTAATATCAGGGGTTTTTTGCGTTAGTTGGTCAGGTGGTGGTCGGTTGCTGTGTTACTGCCATATGTTTGCCTAGATGGTCTTGTCACATTGTGGTCACGCTCCCGTTGACAGAGCATCCAGAGAGCACCAGCACTACAGGTCAACACCTGGCTGGCAACTCTGATAAAGCATAAGCAGGCTTTTGTGACAGTAATCACATAGTCTACTTTGCTATCAGGTAAGGAACCAATAAGATAATCTTTTATTTTATTTTAAATTTCCTAAAATCCTAGTCTGTCTCTACCACCATCCGAAGGTGGTGATTCGCTATATATAGATCTGTCAGGTAAGTTTCATGAACTTTAAAATGTTTTTTATAAATACAATCAATTAAGTTTGTTCATACTTTACCTGGCAGATATAATATACTTAGAGTGCCCACCCTCCTCCCCTCAGGAGACAAGGGCAATGAATAAATATGAATAGAAAATGGGAATGGTTTCCTGATATCCGCCGCCCAGCGGCGGGAATGGGTACTACCACCTGAGCCGCCCCACTACGTGTGCCGCGAATTTTGAAATTCTGTCGGACGTCAGAAATACAGCTATATATATATCTGCCAGGTAAGTATGAACAAACTTAATTGTATATAACAATAACATTTTGCGCCACAAACCAGATTGCTGATAGCCGAGTCTGCCGATTACCGGGGAATGTCTGTGTACTGTATCATTGACATATTTCAACAAGGCTGTATCCTAACTTAATCCATCATAGGGTATGGTGCCGTGCCCTGACCTGGCTTGGGAGCTTCCCTCCTTGGAACCTTCTCCCCAAAGTACATCATGTATAAAAGAACAACACGCACAAATGTTCTGAAGTGTTGCCACTTTCCCCATAGTCAAACTCATTGCTACCTAACCTTCCTCAACAGGACCTTGTTAGGGTGTGCATTCTGAAGCATTCAACACACATTCCCTGGATTAAGGTTGGGAGGTACAGCTAAAAAGTTCATATTTGTTTCATTCTGGGTAATTCAGTTCAGTTAGAAGTGTTAACAATTTCCAGGATGAAAGAGCTTCTTGCTGTCGATTTGGCGAATGCAGTAATGATTACTACCCTTGCCTTTAGCAATTATACTTGAGGCAGCCGTTGTTGAATTTAACCGTAAATACTGTATTATAGCTGTTAGCTAGGAGTCGGAAAAGGTCCCAGGAACTTGATAGAAAAATTGGCATTATGTGATGTATAATTAAATAATATTGTGCCCTTGTTACGAGTGATTAATACTTCCAATCAATACCAAATCAATACTCATATAAGTTAAGGAACACTAAACATCAACAATGGGCTTAGAATACAATACAAGTGTTTTCATATTTTTAATGGTAATATGTATAACCTACCCTCAAGTATCCTAAAAAAAAAATGCTATCATTCAATCATTTCTGTAGTAATTCTCATGTTGATGAGAAATTAAAATACCATAGTATTACCAAGGCTCATTTAAGAGGTAGTATGTGATAGTTGGATTGCTAAAACTTTTGAAATATGAGTTGTCTGACAGTATTTTCTGTGATGCTATGTGCTTGATTAATCCTCTGTAACAACCATGTATATGGCAGTAATAGGGACAAGTAAAAAATATGGTTCTCGAGTGAGTTTGGGAGAGTACGTTGTAATGGAAAACAATTCACAGGCCACCCCTTCCTCAGCCCTGGATCCCCACCAACCTAACCTAATCGCAAAGCTATGATTTACCCACTGTGATCTTGAATTATTGTTAAGTTGCAGGGTCTGTAATACGTAAATAAAAATTGCATCAGAAATCAATGCCAAATTCACATCAAAATTATGAGAAAGCCATATTTCAGATTAAAAACGATACATCTTAATTCATGACAAGAAGCTACATCCTTTCTTGGGTTTTTAGGGTTAACACTTTGCACACTTGACATGGCATAGTAACCATTTTGCTGAGCTGGAAAGAAATTTCCTGAAACATCATGACACCACTGTCACTTGCACATGTGATGTGACATCAGGAGTACATACAGGAATGAGATAATAAAAACTAAATTGATATTTTAGAACTTGTGGTATCACAATGGGTCATAAACCGATCAGCGATAACAGAGTCCGCAGATAACCAGGGACTTCCTATATACAGACAGGGAGAGAAATAATTGACATTGATGTCAATATTAAAAAGTGAAGTGAGGATACTAATTTTTTAAAAGGAACCAACTTCCATATCACAGTTACCAATACAGTAATGTGTAAACAGTTTAGTGTAGAAGAAAATTTTCTAAAATATAACTGAGTTCCCTTAGGTAATTTCAATTACAAAAGGATAAATGTGTGCCTGTATCTATCATTGCTGCATTTTCAAATGTCAGAATGTTACATTTTTTGTTATTTAGACTTTACTCAGTAAAACGTATGTAAGTAAATCTATATTTATCTACAATGCCCTGTTAATTATACAATAAAAAGCTTGTTATACAACAACGAGCTTGATGGCGTATGCTACGCTGCCCTGGAACCCGGCACTGCCCCTCATGTCTTCCCTACCCTGCCCCCCTCCCATGGTGGACAAACAGGTTTGCAGGAGGAGGGTGGGTGTATCATGCCTCCCCTACCTACCCCACCCCACCCCCACCTAGAGCAGACAAACAAGAAAGATCCGCTCGGATTTGATTACTATAGGTTATTTTGCTTTATTTCTTTTATTTCTTTCTCCTATAGCAATATTTATCTGTGGAGCTAATGGTACAGGTACTACTGTGATTTGTACTATACTGATTTATCAGCTGTTGAGAGGCTAACTTTGTCTGATAAATTTACTTGAAGTTGTACATTTGGTGAGATATATAGCCCAACCTAGGTGCATTGGCCTAAAGTAATTTAGCCTAGTATACAGTATAACAATAATTATTATATTAGCCTAAATTTTATTGATAATTTTTAAGCGTAAATTGTATCGTAATTTCCATATCACCCAAACTGCATTGTTGTGAAGTTAGTGTATGTAATGGTAAAATTTCTTATAGTAGGCCTTTAACATTGAAAACTTTTTTTCTTTTCCTTCCACTGAAAATTATATGTAGTATATAATTTCAGTCTTTGTAGGCCTCATAAGCCATATCTTTTCTAACAATTGCGCCATCAACTTAATTTATAATTGGGTTTTGTTCATGAAAAACTTACCTGTCAAGAATAATATATATAGCTGTATTTTTCCGAATCCGACAGAAATTTTAAACACTTACGACACACGCAGTGGGAGTCAGGTGGTTAGTACCCATTCCCTTCCCGCCGCTGGGAGGCGGGTATCAGGAATCATTCCCATTTTCTATCATAAATTTTTCTGTCGCCGGTGCTGAAAACACCTGTTTTCAGTACCTCCGTCTTAGGATTTTTGGAAACTTCATTGCCGCTAAGTATCCTAATTTGTCTTTTGATTTATTCACTTGGATTTGTGGCTAGGCATACGCTATCTTAAATTGATTTGAATTTGATTCATTTTTGCATAAAATATCTGAATCTAGTTAGGCTAGCTTCAGACGGGGTGGGTGTGTCAAAGCAGAGGGTGTGGCTACCGAAAGCTTCGGTAGATTCGCACTTGGTATGTACGAGGGGTATGGGTCTTGCTTCTTTGTTGAGATTTGTCATGTAAGGAGGGTGAGACTTTGTCTATTCCGTAAGGAAGACGTATGATTCGTATGTACGCAATTAATCAGTAAACATGTCTAATTCCGTAAGGGAAGACGTATGATTCGTATGTACGCAATTTAATCATAACAAAAGTAAAAGAGGGTAGTGAACCTGCTAACCTTCCTGTAGAACTTTATTTTGCATAATCCTGTAGTATGGCCTACGGGTATGTATATGTCTACGAGAGGTGCTCGCTCTCCTTCATTGCTGTGAAGTGCTACTTCTGTAATGGATTTACTCCTAACCCCTGCAGTGTTGCCTTCGGGCCCTAAGCAGTGTCTGTAGAGAAATTGCCCTTTCTCTGATACTCCCTTCGATTCGTAACTTAGAATCGAAAGTGCTTGCTTTAGAGAGTAAAAGTGAAGTGCAGAAGTGCAGTGATACCCCTTGTGTAGTGGAGGGTGCGTCAGATCGGCCTCGTTTCGCCTCTAGGCCGGGACCTCTGCTTGACTCCCAGAACGAGGGAGAGAGCATGTCGAAAGCCGAAGGGAGGGTTACGAGGAACCCCCACCGATCTGGCGTGCCTTCGGCAGTTTCTGATGAAAATCCCCAGACTGCTAAGTGCGTGCACGTGCACGAATCCTGAAGGATTGCTTCTCGTCCTCCGAAGCGTCCTCCCCCCGCGCAGGGTTGAGCTTTCGGATGGACTCGCGCCCTCTAAATAGAAGCTTTATAGAAGAGGACGCTTCACGTCCTCTCTCTCTCTCTCTCTCTCTCGTTATTGCGTTTCAGTGAGAATAAGAGGCGAACGTCGCCTGAACTCGTGTCCGTCTTTCCACCGAGAAATACGTCAAAGAAGTCATAGTAGCAGTAAGCTTTTGAGAGCGGACGCCCAAGCCAGGGGCGCGCGGGGTGCACGCCAAGCGCGCGCCAGTGGAACGCCGAGCGTGCGCCACCAGTGGACCGACGCGTGCGCGCCCGAGATGGACGCCGAGCGCGCTCCAGTGGACGCCGAGCGCGCTCCAGTGGACGGGCCGAGCCTGCGCTCCAATGGCCGCGAGCGCGCTCCAGTGGACGCCGAGCGTGCACCAGCGCACGCCGAGCGTGCACCAGCGCACGCCAGGTGTGTCGCCTGGCTGAACGTTTCTGTTGAACTCTTCAAGCTCTTGTTTCAGATTTGGGCTTAGAGAATTTTTACCTCTACCTTCGATGATACCTTCTACCTCACCTGCAAAGAAATGAAGTAGCAGTGCTTCGGAGTAAGCTTAAAGTGAACAGACAACTTCTTCTTCGAAACCCAGCAAGACATCGGGTTTCGTGAATTCAAGAGGTCTCTGTCAATTAATATTGCTTTTTCGCATAGGTGGATGGAGTTAAGGAAAGCTCAAGGGAAGTTCTCGTTTGCTCTACCGCAAGCTTTGCCATTCTGCCAATAAATTTAAGTTGCCACTACCGCAGTCAAGACTTTGCGATAAGGCAGTTACGGGTTATAAAGGCCTCGATGTCCCTGCACGTCAGGACTCTCGGCAACGTTCAGTAGGATTCTTGCAAAGGCACTCATCAAAAGTACGCTCTTCAGGAAAGCGCAAGACAGGACTGCCTTTGCCATACTGCCAATAAATTTTTAAGCTTTAGCAGGCATTAGTTGGTGATACGGGAGAGGAAGCTGGTTGGAGAGTTTCTTCCTCTTCCCAGATAATTTTGCCAGCTTTTTAGCCCATCTGAAAGGGCTTTTCAGATGATAGATTTTGTTAGTTTCCTAGTCGGGACTACGCTGCCGAATTGAACATCGTCGTTCTACCTGACGTAAGCCCAGTCTCTTAACAGGATTCTTGCCCCTTCCTCGTTTGAGACGGGAATCGGAAATAAAATGCTCGACTTCCTGATTACGTTTTATCAATTCAGTGAGACTTTCCCCCATTGACAATATCTATCGTTTTGTCAAGTGTGGGTATCCCCTCTTGTAAATCTCTTTGTCCCGTAAATGGGTTAGTTCTCATTGACAAACATCTCATTAACTTGATATTGCGTAAGCGAATAAGCTCTTATTGACAAGATTCGGAAGAGATCTCATTCGTCATTCGCAGACTCGTACAAGAAATAGACTTGTAGACTACGTCAATGAACGCTTATGTCCAATAACATAAGAAGCTTGAGCTGACTGCTTCGATTCTCCTAAGTTTTGTTCATGAACTTGCCTGTCAGATATGTATGTTAGCTGTTATTTCCGAATTCAGCTATATATATGTCTGCCAGGTAAGTATGAACAAACTTTATTGTGATATAATTTCATATTTTGCCTTGCGTTATTTTATTTCTGGTTGTTCAAGTCATATACGCTTGCTGTAGTTTACTCTTCGGATGGCAACCGAGAGGTCTATGGTCCATTTTAAGGACATTTAATCGTAACTCCCTGCAGCCTTCCAGGAGTTTTCCGATTTATCTTTTACCGTTGTATGGTAGTGTTCTGACGACACAAACGCATCTGTATATTTAGCGTTTTCTGTTTCGCTTAAATATACCAGCTTGAGAGTCTCTTTATGCTAAAATAACGGACCTTTTTCTTCATAGAATAGGGTAGCTGGCAACCCAGGCATAAAGTTAAGAGACGACGATGACGGACGATCGTAAGCTGCTGCTGTCACTGTCCTCTGACTCCTCTCCTCCAGTCCAACGAGCCAGTACCAACTCGTTCGCTGTCATGCGCTGTAGGTTAAGTCTCTCTCTCCTGCGGGATTGACTGACTAACCGTATCTCTGTGCTGGCAGTTACGTCTCTCTCTCTCCTGCGGGATTGACTGACGAACTGTATCTCTGCCCTACAATCACGACTTAGCCTAAGATTGAGGGGATTTTCTTACATGAATGAATAAACATTGCATTCGTTTGGCCTTAATATGTTCTACAGAGATATCTTACTCCTTTCGGTGCTCGTTACCGCACGGTATAGGACTACGAGTCTACCACACATTGCACTATTATATGCTCTCTTGCTTAGGCAAAGCGCAGCCTTATTAGGGAAGTAAACATACTGTGTGAGGGATGGATGAGCTTGCTGGGGACCTTTTCCTTCCTAAAGAAGTTTGTTTCCCTGAATAGACTGCAATTCAGACCTCTACAGTTTTTTCCTACCGGGAAAACTGAAATTTTATTAAAGATCTAGGAATGATTCTGAACATCTCTCGTGCGTTAAGTATCTCTTGAGGTGATAGAAAGAAGTGCCGGACATCTGGAGAGGGTTTCAGATGTCCTGGATCATAATCTGAAAGAAGTGGAAGCAATTCAGTCGTCCCTCCAGTCCTCGAAACGAGTTTTTTGGAACCATGGTCCATATCAACTCTGATCTTCCACAGCTCTCTCATATCTTAGGAAGTATCTTCTCTCGGTCCCCGGTTCGTGGGTTTACGAGAAAGAGCCTATTATAACAACAGGCTAGAATGGAACGATCCTCTAGAGGTTCGTTACAGGATTGCAAAAGTCGGTTCGAATCGTCTCGATCGAAGGCAGCAACTACGACTTCCGAGTGGAATCTTTCTTTAGAAGTATGTTGAGAGTTGTGGAGACTTTAGGGACGTCCTTTCATTCATCTCTTCGCTAGGTTGAGGACGAAGAGGCTTCTTCTTCTCTGCTCCCTTTTTCTCGATCCGGGAGCGTAACATTAAACGCCATCCTATGATATTGAACGGGGATGATGTTTAGTCTCTTTTCCCCTTTTTTCAATCACTTAGGAAATGTAATAAGATGATTTATATTATCACAGGGAGCGACAATGACGCTAATCGCCCCATGTTGGCCTTCAAGACCCTAGATTCACAGAGGTCACGTCCTTCCAGGAACCTTTTCCGAGAGTCGGTCTCCTTTAAACACGAAAGGTACCTATAACCTCTCCGCTCTGAGTCTGACTACGTTCAGACTATCGAGATGTTGACAGCATAAGATTGCAGTCTTCCCTTTCCGTTTGAAGAATGGATAAGCTGGCAGTCACAACTATTAAAGAATACGCAATATGTTGTTGACGGCCTTTGGGCTCAGAGATTTGCTTCTGTCAAACAACAAAGCCCTTCACGATCTTTGAGTTCTGTGAAATCTCGAAACTCGCTCACCATCTACTTTTTGTCTCGCCTGTTTTCTCGAGTCAGACACTCGTGCGAGATCAGGAGACATATAGTAGCCCTGAGTTTCTTGTTGACGAAGTCGGTTGCGTTTTTACACCCCCGATGATCGTTTAACATTAGACCAGGTTGGACTGTCAGGCATTCGTCCTTCGGGACTGAATCGCCTTTTTGCTCCTCGCTCCTTTCTGGCCTGGACCAGAAGCTCGAGTCAGGAGTGGCTCAGGAGTTGATTCGCTAACGACTTTGTTGGTTGCGTTGATACACCCCCCAAGGTTTGCTTAGCTTGAATCGCCCAGGCAGTCCAAACACTCATCCTTCAGCGAAGAATAGTGCCTTATGGTCTTCAGGGTACAGCCTTGCTGTCCTTGATTCGTCTGACTGGTCAACTGGTCGGTCACCTGACGTTAGTACAGACGGACTGACTGTGCATGTCCAGATCGAAGCTTTCAATTGGAACTTAGACATAGTCTGAAGTTTCTTGATGTCAAAGCATTCGAACATCTACCTGTTAACTTCTTGCATGTGATCAGGAAGGCATTTTTCTAACCACCCTAGATACGACAAAGAGGGTTAGAGATTTTAAGCCATCGTCACAGTTTGGCTTTAGAGAACACAAGGCGGTGTGCTCTCTAAGCTTTTCGTTATGGCCTAAGAATGGAAACCCGTTTGTCCTTGGGCCAGGAGCTTGGAAGCAAGGATGGCACAAGTTAGTGGGCAGGAGCCAGAGAGAGTCCTGTGCCCTGTCAGGTCTCTCAAGTTTTATCTCATAAAACTCAAGAAAGTCGAAGTCGTACGGACAATCTGCAGTGTTCCGAAAAGACCAGACTTGCCCATATCGAAAAACACCTTGGCTTTATTGTTAAGGAGGTCTTTCAAAAAAGCTCCTTCTTTGTGTTTGCACAAAGATTTGAAATCTTTCGATTTGAATGCTCACGAGGTGAGGGCGCGGCCTCGGAAGCATTTCAACGAGCATGGCACTCAGCAACATCCTGAGTACCATGTTTTAGCGAAGCAACTCTGTGTTCAATTCACACTCCCTGCGAGATGTGAAGATGGCATATGAGATCTGCTGCTCGCTAGGGCCATACGTGTCTGCAGACACAATCTTGGGGGCAAGAAGTACCACTCATCCTATCCTGTAGAAAATGGTTAGGAAGAGCTCTTAATTTAGTAGTTGAGTCGCCGACAACGGTGACTTCTTAACTCTTAAGCCTTAGTTAACACACCTTAACTTTGGCTAGGTGGGTCAGGTGGTGATATATATTTTTATATATATATTTTACTTCTTAGCCCTCATGGTATGGTCAATATGGTCTAGTCACGTCGTGGTCTCGCCCCTGTTGACAGATCATCTGGAGTGCACCAGCTATATAGGTCTCTACCTCGCTGGCAACTCTAGTAGCACAAGCAAGACTACGCGGCAGTAACCACGAAGTCAGCTATGCTAACAGGTAAGGAATCAAGATATCAATTATCTGCATATATATGTTTCCTAAAATCTTCTATTCTGTCTACTCCCACCACCAAAGGTGGGATTCAGCTATATATATATCTGACAGGTAAGTTTCATGAACAAAATGTTATTGTAATGATACAATTAAGTTTGTTCATACTTACCTGGCAGATATATATAATCAAGTACCACCCACCTCCCCTCAGGAGACAGTGGAAATAAAAATTATGAATAGAAAATGGGAATGATTCCTGATACCCGCCTCCCAGCGGCGGGAATGGTACTAACCACCTGACTCCCACTGCGTGTGTTGTAAGTGTTTAAATTTCTGTCGGATTCGGAAAAATACAGCTATATATATTTGTTCCGACACGGCATACAAACCTTCGTCCTTTTACAATAGGAAGGTACTAGCGGCAGCTGGATAGGTCGTAAGCTTTCGAACAAGGGTTCGGTAGTTAACTGCTTGTCCGACAGGCGCGCGCAGCGCGACTGGAGGTAAACAAATCACTTTTGCTTTCGGCCTGCTGGCGTGTGGACGTGTATCATCGCTCTCTGCCGCTTCATCGTCGTTTGCTTTCGCATGATTGTGTTTTTGCTTTTTCGATGTATCTAGTGCAAACTGAATTGTAAGTACAATCATTTCATTGATTCAATTGTGAATTAAAGGATCTTGCTGCCACAACGCTCTCCGATTACCCGAGTGCCGGGACTGAAGGGCGTAATTGCGGGAAGTCATTTTCCCAGAATGATCCTCGTATTGTGTATGCTCGGTGCCGAGGGCGGGAGCGCTCGCTCCGAGCGTATATTGGGTTGGAAATGTGTAGATGAAAATCGTAAGTAAGTACTCTTTCATTTATATTTTTTTGACCTATGTGCCCGTTGCCGAACGAATACTATCGGCACGGAAACTTATTCAGTATGAAAGTGGAATCGCAGTACAGTATTCTTTTCATTTTCATAGATTTTTATTGTAGCAATACTCATTTTGGATCAGTTTCCGAGCTTGCCCGGAGATTGATCCTTCCCCCTTTTTATGTTGAATGAAGTGAAATCGCAAGTACAGTTCTTTTTCATTTTCATTTTGTTATTGAGATTGCATTGTTGACTGGGATCAATGTTCCGTTATTCATGGGAATTGATCCTTCTCTTTTTGATTGTATGAAGTGAAATCGCAAGCGCAGTAGTCTTTTCATTTTCATATATCTGTTGATTGCATCAATTCGTTATGGATCAAGGTTTCCAGAAACCTTGATTCATAAGGTAAGGAATGAAACCTTTCACCCTTGCGCTCGGTACCGAGGGCGCAAATGCGCTCGATCCGAGCCCTTTTTTCATTGTGAAGTGAATCGTTTTGCAAGATGCATTTTCATTTTGTTCCTTATTATTGATTGCATCAATATTATTTGGTTCAAGTTCCGCTCAGTCAGGGAATTGATCCGATGCCTTGTATTCGTGCCGATGGCACGATTGCTAGAGCTCTTATTTTGTTGTTGGGTACATGGGTACTGTGCGGGGGAGGGGAACGAGAACCCCCCCGCTCAGTTCCCACTGATGACTCTTCCCCTTGGGGGGGGTTGGGGGGGGGGGGAGGTTATCGGCGTTCTTCTCCTCGCCCGATCCGTCGAGCGCGCGGGGGAGGGCGCTCGGTGCCCGATGTACAATTGTATTAGGGGTCTTCCACTCGTTCGGGAGGGATCAAACCCCCGCACGAGGGGATTTCCCCTCCATTAATCGCTACTACTTTTATTTCCCCAGGTGATACTGCCACGAGGGTGGACCTTGGTGAGGTATGGGCGTCCTTCCAATTGCAGAGCGTGCTGGTGTCCAGGGGCGGCGGTTCTATGTCTGGGCATATTGCGGTCACCCATGGAGTGGTGACCACGCAACCAGGTGACGACGTCCTCTCACCTGGTGTACTCGCCTCGCGTGGTAACAGTCTTGCCTACAGCCGCTGTGAAGTGCCGTTCACCGTACCGAGAGGGGGCGTGCCGCCGCCGCTCGTGGTTGCCAGGGGGCGCTGCAGCGACCACACTTCCGCTGCCCTAGAACTCGCCCCTGGACCTGCCGCCGGTAACAGGATGTTGCTGCCTGCTGCTCCACTTCCTGTGTTTCCGGTGCTGCCTGCCGTACCTGCCGATTCTGGGCTGACTGTCCAGGCAGT
The DNA here is from genome assembly GCF_015104395.2 of Macrobrachium nipponense. Taxonomy (NCBI): domain Eukaryota; kingdom Metazoa; phylum Arthropoda; class Malacostraca; order Decapoda; family Palaemonidae; genus Macrobrachium; species Macrobrachium nipponense. The sequence continues at coordinate 181,932,216 of NC_087200.1, read as the reverse complement.
TGCTGCGCTGCCGTTCCCTGCCGTTGCTGCGCTGGCTGTTCCTGCCGTTGCTGCGCTGGCGATCCCTGCCGTTGCTGCGCTGCTGTTCCTGCCGTTGCTGCGCTGGCGGTCCCTACCGAGGATGTGCTGGCCGTGCCTGCTGTTCCTGAGATACCCATACCTGCTGATGTCGTCCCTGTTCGTGGTGGTACTACCCCAGACTGTGGTCTGTCTGTACAGGTGCGTCCGGGCCCTGTGCTTCGGCTACAGCAGCCCCGGCTCCGCCCTGGATAGCAGATCTTACGTCTGTCCTGAGGAAGCTGACGAAGAAGAGGAGGAAGGTGTCGTGTCGTCGTCTTCATCTTCTTCATGGTCGTCAGCCGCCGCCTCTTCCCCTTCGACTTCTAAGGCTTTACAGCCGAGGAAGAAGAAGGTTGCCTCCTCCCTCCTAAGAAGCTTCCTCGGGGGGAGCTTCTCGGGAACCCGTCTCACCTCGGTGGGACGGGAGGGTTTCTTTCCGCTGGTCCTCCTGCTCCTTCGGGAGCGGGCCCGTCTCTTCTTCCGCAAGGAAGAAGACTACGGGGACCAGAGGGGTACCGGCTAACACCGGTACTTCCTCGCCTGGCGTAAGTGGTTCTGCCACTGCATCAGGGTCCGTCTCGGCCTCTCGCTCGCGGGAGGTACCGAGTGTACGGTCGCCTAACAGCGACCGTGCAGCCAGGAACCAGACCTCTGAGTCCGCTCAGCGTCAGGTTCACGGCACGGGGCGGAAGACTGGTGACACCGCTCAGGCGACTCTCACCAGACCAGCTCTCACTCTCGCGGTGAACAGCTGGCTACCCCGGGGACGTGACGGTCCACGACCGACACGGGCTGAGGCTGGGAAGAGGTCCTCCCTTCGTCGCCGGTGCCAGCCACGGCTGGAACCAGCGACGTGACGTGCCGTGAGGACAAGCACCGGTCTCAATGCGACAGTGGAGCCTGCAGGTCGCCTGACCGTCGCTCTCACAGAGAGCGATCGGGTACGGCAACCAGCACCAGCTCTTCTGACACTCGAGATCAGTGCCGCTGTGCTCCCAGTCCAGCCGTTCTCCACAGCGAGACGGTTCGACCAGGCCTGCAGCTCGATCGTCACCGCGGGTTGACGATCGCCTGCAGCCCTCCAAGCCTGCTGGTCCTGCCACGAGCGACGAGGGAGCGTCAGGTCTGCTCTCCCGTACCTTCAAGCCTCCTCCTCGGGTGACACCGGGAGGAGCGAGGTATTGAGGAGTGAATCGTGAGGGGTGCGCCCCTCATGATCCCACCACGACGCCCTACTGCCAGGCACGGTTCTTGAACCGGCCAGGACGTATGCGCAAGTGGATGGGGAGACCGAGAGGGCTGTCGCTGTTCCCACCCCCTTCTTAGGAGGAAGGTTCTCGGAATATGCTCTTGTTTCGAAGGGTCTTACGGTCCCACTCTGCAAGAGGCTGTGACTTCCGATATCCAGAGGAACTTTGCCGAAGAGTTACGGCGCTGATTCGTCAGCACAATGACCTCGGAGAAGGATCGCCGCTACCCACCAGCAGAGCCACGTCTCGGCTCGAGTCGTTTGGGGTCCCGAGAGGGAATCAAATCGACGGTGGGTCTGCCGCGATCGGAGCTTGCCGACTGGGTTGAGCCAGGTAGTCTCTCGTCTCCGGACAAGGAGGCTCTCTCGGTTCTGGACGGTCGAACAAGCTCCTTCACCTCCTCTACTGCGACAGAGGCGTTTACTACGTGTCTTCGGACATCGTATTGATATATCCCTTCGGTCCTCCTGAGGTTCGACCTCGCGAGGACTGGAATGAGTCGGAGTGGTATCGGCTCTCTCCTCGTCAGTCGATCAGCCCCAACCCCAGACGACGTTCACAGTGGCGGCAGACCCTTACCTACAGTGAGAGTTCGTAAACCCTCCTCGGGAAAACGTTTTCTCCTGACGATACGTTTTCCCAGACTCTTAGACGGCCATCGCCGCAAGGCGAGGGCTGCTCCTACTTTCTCCAACTGCTAGTTCCACTGGGAAGGCGAGCGAGTATCCAATTCCTCCCCCATTCCCTCTCTCCTTACGGGACCCGGTCCAACAGCAGGCGTACGTCCCAGGGGCATCGAAGGACGTAGCATGGAGACAGGAGATCAAGACATACTGAGCAAGAGAAACTGTAGAAATCGGTACGGATCACCACCGGGCTTTACAGCCGACTCTTCCTGATGGAAAAGTCTACGGCAGGCTGGCGCCCAGTGATAGATCTCTCTCCACGAACCGGTTGGTTTCGCCAGAACCCGGTTCACGATGGAGACGGCACGCTCAGTGCTCGACTCTATCAGGGAGAACGATTTCATGCTTTCAGTGGACTTGAAGGATGCGTATCTACAAATACCCATTCATCAGTCCTTCGGAAAGTACCTCCGCTTCATCCTCGACGGGACGGTGTACCAGCTCAGGCCACGTTGCGTCGGTCTCTCAACCGCCCCACAGGTGTTCACGCAAGTGTTCACTCTGGTGTCTGCTTGTGGCCATTCGCACGGGATATGTCTGATGGGATATCTCGACGATTGGTTAGTCCTGGCGAGCTACCGCTCGCAGTGGCTACAGGACAGGGATCGACTGCTCGAGTTCTGTCGCGATCTGGGGATCGCTCTGAACTTCGAAAAGTCCGATCTCGAGCACAAGCAGAGGATGAAGTACCTGGGTATGCTGATCGACACGGTAGCAGATTCAGGGAGGCGGCCAACCAGTTCCTGTCTCGGCAGGAACAGGTAGCTCAGCAATGGCAAGTCGTGATCGACAACCTGTCGTCACTCGGGAAGCCGGTCCGTCTAACGGGCGTCTTCACCTGCGGTCTCTTCAGGGAGACCAAAGGAGAGTTGGTCACAGGCGACGGATCCCCCAAGCCTCCCTTGATCACTGACACAGGAGGTGAGGCAGGACCTAGCCAGGTGACTGGACGACAGGAACCCCTCAAGAGGAGTGCCTCCGCGCACTCTCCCCCACCGGACATGCAGCTGCTCTCAGACGCATCGACCGAGGGATGGGTCGCACACCTGGAAGAGTTGCGGACTTCAGGAGTGTGGTACGAGAACGACAAGCACCTTCACATCAATGTACTGGAAACTAAAGGCAGCGTTCCTTACTCTCCAAGAGTTCCAGGACCGCTTGATGAGACACTCAGTGGTGTTGATGTTACGACAACAACCCACGGTGGTGGCTTACTGTCAACAAACAGGGGGGGACCTCAGTGGTCGCTCCCGTTGTATCAGTTGACTCGGCAGGTGCACGAGTGGGCCGAGGCACTCAATAGAGCTGTCGGCAGCTACATTCCAGGAAGGAATGTAGTAGCAGACACGCTCAAGGCCGTCGGGATCAGGTGATAAGGACCGAACGGTCTCTACACCCAGGACGTGGCGGAAAGGCTCTTCGACCTGTAGGGGCGGACCAGTCGAGGATCGTTCGCCATCCGGACAACAGGAAGCTCCAGGGTTTTCTTTTCTCGGGCCGTGCCGGATCCAGGGCAGCTGCAGAGGACGCTCTTCAACACCCGTGGGACAACCTCTTCGCCTATGCCTTTCCCCCGTTCAGCCTGATTCGCAAGTGATCAGTCGAGCACTGGTCATCACGAATCTCAGGATGATCCTGATGGCTTCCAAATGGCCACAAGCCATTTGGTATCCGGACCCTGCTGGCTCTTCTCGTAAGAGAACCGAGAGAGATTCCCCGTTGGCACAACCTTCTCACCCAGCCACACGTCGAGAGGTACCACCGAGCAGTCCAGTTTCTACGTCTTCACGGCTGGCTGTTATCCACCTTCTCTTGCGAACGAGAAGCTTTTCTCGTTGCGCAAAAACAGAGATGGCTGGAAACGTCCGTCAGTCCTCTAGCTGTGTACCAGGGAAGTCGGCCCGTCTTCGGTGGTTGGGTGTCATAGACGGGGCCCATCTCCTCTCAGAGCCAATCTTCAGCAGGTAGCGGATTTCCTCGTTTTTCTTCGCCGAGGAAGCTCCTCTAAGTTCCCACAGTCAAGGATACAGAGCCGCCTTGTCGCTCCTCCTGAAACTGACGGGATTGGATATCTCGAACTCGTTCGAGATCTCCTTGCTTTAGTAGCAGCTTCCAAAGGTCTTACAAACCAGGGAACTCGAATGAACCTCGTCTGGCTGGACCTGGCATCGGCGAAGAGATACGGAACGTCATGCAGATAATGATGTGGATGAGATGCTGCTCTGTCCTGGGAGGACGCTACGGCGCTATCTGAAGAGAACTCGACACCTCTCGGGCCTGAGGGTCGACGCCTCTTCGTTAGCAATGGGGTCAACAAGAAAGAAGTATCAAGAACACTCTTTCGTCCTGGCTGCGTGAGATCTTCAGGAGGGCGTATGAGGCTGATGACATCCGTACGTCCCGTCCGAGAACTCACGAAGTTAGAAGTATTGGCCCCTCGTCGGCGTTTCGTAAGAACTTCTCCGTGGCGCAGGTATGGAAGGCAGTGGTCTGGTACAACCAGACCACCGGCTACTTCCCTATACCTATTGGATATTGCCCATAGGTCCTTGGATCGGTTTCCTTAGGACCTGTGGTGGCTGCTCAATACGTCGTCTAGCGAACCCAGACCCTAGCAGGCTAACAGCATCGAGTCCTGGTGTGACTGTATGAATAGATAGTGATGAGGAAGTGGGAACTTGGCTTCTCTTTCTATCTTTTCTTCCTCTTACCTACCTTGGGTTAGAGGGATACGGTTCATTCACGCCCCTGCTGGATAAGGACGAGATGCCGCCGGTGAGCTATACGACAGAGCCCCATCCCTATACCTTGCACGAGGGATGGGAGCAGAATATCCACCACTTCCTTCTACAAGGGGGGGAAGTGGATGCCTACAAGAGTCAAAATCATGACTTTAACTTTGCTCCTGTACAGGAACAAGTTTCTTACATTGCTGGTACAAGAGATGCGCATGCCCCTCTCTAGTACTCGGTCCAGAGGTCTGACCATTGATCCTGCGGTGCACACCCCCCGATCAATCGGACAGAGGCTTGGATCCCTCCCTCGCTCTTACGACCAGGAGGCTTCCAAGGTTGGGCGAACACCAGTCTGTTCACAAAAGACTCAGATTCCACCCACCAAGAAGTGAGTCTTCCTATTGTAAAAGTAACCGAATGGTTGGGTATGCCGTGTCGGAACAAATGACAATTTGTCCAAAATTGCATTTTTCCTAAACTATACAAAACCTGAGGTCCTTTTACACATAGCCCCACCTCATGCCACCCCTCACTCTGCAGTTTTTGCTTGGGCCAAAAGCAAAAGTGATTTGTTTACCTCCCAGTCGCGCGCAAACGCGCGCCTGTCGGACAAGCAGTTAACTACCGAACCCCTTGTTCGAAAGCTTACGACCTATCCAGCTGCCGCTAGTACCTTCCTATTGTAAAAGGACCTCAGGTTTGGTATAGTAGGAAAAATGCAATTTTGGACAAATTGTCATATCTGCCAGGTAAGTATGAACAAACTTAATTGTATCATTACAAATAACATTTTTGTTTTTCCTCATTTCAAGTGATCAGCAGTTAACTACTGTGAACAAATAGTGGAATTACTAAAGGTCTGATGGCCATATCAGTGATTTTATTTAATGTTTGTTACAAGATGAACATCTTTTTTTTTTGGAAACCTGCATCACTCATCTGACAGTCTTTAACTGTTTATAACTCCCCAAGTTCATTTGGCTTGTCAGAAGATGAACAAAATTTGTGTATAAAGAAATGAGGTGCGCTCTCTCTCTCTCTTTTCTCTCTCTCTCTTTTTAGTTATATTGTACTGTTAAATTCTATTGTATATTGGTTAGTGTTCACATAAGTCATAAAAGAAATTATTGCTCAGTTTCAATATATAGTTTCCCTAAATTATATTTCTGGGCTTGACCTGTGTCGGCCTGTGAAATGGTTCCTTTGATACTATTTCTGAAGAATAAATATTGCTATTCATCCTAGAGAAAAAAGAAACAATATAATGCCAAGATAAATGGCTCGCTCACTTCTTATAGAAGTGTCGGTATAGTAAGGAGCGAGTGGAATCACTACCAGAGGTCCCTTGCCATTTAGCTTCTTCCTTCGACAAAACCCCGAACTCGGAGGAGCCGTGCTACCAGCTCCCGGTCTATACTACCGTGAGCGCCTCCGACGCCTGAGACGTCATTCCTTTCGATAGCGCGCGTTACACCAAACGTTAAAATTTTTTCGGTGCTGTGTTTTCGCTCTATTTGGATTATTTTCAAGATGTCTTCAACTTCTGCTTCTAAGTTAAGTACTGTTTGGGGTTACTGATCTCATTTTATGATGATCTTCGTGTTTTATACATATTCGGAGCCTTATCGGCCGGTATGCCCCTCGACCGCATGGCGGTACGGGTTATCTCTTTTGGTCTTCCATACCGTTAGAGATTTCCCTTTTCTCAGTACTTTAGATAAGGTTACTTATACATAGTTCTCTATATCTTTATGCAGTTAGTTTGTTCCGATACGTAATACAAACCATCGGTCCTTTAACAATAGGAAGTAGCTAGCGGCAGCTGGAACGGTCGTAAGCTTCGAACAAGGGGAGAACGGTAGTTAACTGCTTGTCCGACAGTCGCGCGACTGGGAGGTAAACAAACCACTTTTGCTTTCGGCCGCGGGTGTGAAGGACGTGTTCGTCCATCGCTCTCTGCCCGCTTCATCGTCGTATGCTTTGTTTTATATTTGTGTTTTCTACTAATGGTTTTTGTTTGACTTGAAAATGAAACTGTAAGTACACTGTTTTCATTTTCATTACTTAATTATGAAACCAACATGGAGCTATCGCCGTAGATGCGGCGATTTCCTCTCTTTTCATGAATTGAACCCTTGAATTATTGTCGGTGCCGAGGGCGGCGCGCTCGCGCCGAGTCATGTATTTTGGGCGAAAAGTGTGTAATTGAAAAATGTAAGTACTTTTTTCATTATATTTTGCCCTGTGTGTTCGTTACCGAGAGCGTGATTGCGCTCGGCACGAGCCTTTTATTTTGTATGATAAAATGCAATGGAAGTGGATTCGCAATACAGTATTCTTTTCATTTTCATTTATTTATTTGCATAAATTTAATTTGGATCAATTTCGCTCTTACCCGGGAATTGATAACCTTACAATTATTTTCTGTGAAAGTGAAATCGCAAGTGCAGTATTCTGTTTCATTTCATATATATTTTATGATAGCATCATATTATTTGGATCAAGTTTCCGTTCTTACCCGGGAATTGATCTTTTCCCCTTTAAGTTCTATGAAGTGAATCGCAAGGGCAGTATTCTGTTTCATTTTCATATTACTTTCACTGCTGTGCGGGGGTGGGGGAAGCGAAGGTCTGCCAGGAAGTCGTCGGAAAGCTCTCCCGCGACTCCCTTGGTATCCGATCTTCGTCTTCCTTCCTGCCCCCCGCTCAGCTTCGTTGTATTTTGTATTTGGGGTCTTCCTTGCGTTCGGGGTGGGGCATGTCTTCCCCCCCGTGCGTGAGGGAACCCCTCTTACTAATCTATCTATGCTACGCAGGTGCTACATCTGTGGGAGCGACCTTGGACAGTATGGACCACCGCGGCGCAGGGCGTGCCTAGCATCCACGGGCTGCTGCAGCTCTAGCGAGGTCTGGGGCGGTCTCCACTACTACCACGGCCGCTTATGCTGCTCCCCCCCTCCTGGTCTACACTCCCCATGCTGTGTCGGTGACGCCGTCTGCCGCTACTAGGGCCGCCGCCGTACCGAGGGGGGGTTGCCGCCGCCGCCTGTTTCCGTTTTTTCTTCGTGTTGCCTGCCCAGACTTACGCTGTTCCAGCAGCTCGCCCCTGACCGGCCGCCAGTACCAGGTTCGCTGGCTGCCGATGATTCTACGAGGCGATGGCTGGGCCTGCCGTACCTGCCGCTGATGTGATTCCCGCTGCTTGATGTGATTCCCGCTGTTGGCTTGGCTGTCCCTTCTGGGTCTACGCTGCCGCTGTTCCTGCCGCTCCTGAGCTGGTTGCTGTTCCTGTCGCTCCTGGTTCCTGAGCCTGTCCATGCTGGTCCTGCCCAGGTTGTGTCTTCCCCAGTCCCAGGTCCTTCCGGACAGGTGCAGTCGGGCCATGTTGCTTTGGCAATAGCCCCGGCTCTGGCCTGGATGGAGGACCTGACGACTGTCCTGCGTGAGCTGACTAGGAAGAGGAAGAAGAGGGAAGCTGTCATCTTCGTCTTCATCGTCTGCTGCTGCCTCTCCCTTCGACTTCTAAGGCCCATAAGCCGAAGAAGAAGAAGGCTGCCTTCCCCCCTAAGAGTCTCCTTCGGGAACTTCTAAGGGCCCGTCCCACCCCGGTGGGACGGGGGGTCCTTCTGCTGGTCCTCCTGCTCCTTCGGGAGCGGGGCCCGTCTCCCCTTCCGTAAGGAGAGATAGACGGGGACCAGAGGAGTATCGGTTAGCTCTGGTACTTCCTCGCCTGGTGCTAGCGGCGATGCCGCTATGCCAGGTTCCTGGCTCGGTCTCTCGTTCGCGAGAGATCCCGAGTGTACGTTCTCCCTCGGGAGACCGTGCAGCCAAGTTTCGGCGCCAGCAGTTCGCATCGGCGCCAAGACGCGGCACGGAGCAGAAGGCTGGTGAGAGCCGCTCAGGTGACTCTCGCCCAGGCCAGCGGCCGCTCTTGCAGCGACCAGCTGGTAACCCGGGTTTTCCCCCTAAGAAGGCTCCTTCGGGACCTTCTAAGGGCCCGTCTCCGCTCCGGCGATTCGGGGAGCTCTTCTGCTGGTCCTCCTCCTCCCTCGGGAAACAAGGGCCAGCGTCTCTTCTCTACCAAGGAAGGAAGAAGACGGTGGGGACCAGAGAGTACCAGCTTCGGCTGGCACTTCCTCGCCTGGTTCTAGCGGTTCTCGCCGCTAAACCAGGATCCGCCTCGGCTTCTCGTTAGCGAGAAGTACCGAGTGGACGGTCTCCGCGGGAGAGACCGTCCAGCCAAAGTCTTGACACCCGAGCTCGCTCGCCGTCAAGACCGAAGCACGGAGCAGAAGACTGGCAAGAGTCGTGCAGACGACTCTCGCCAGGTCCAGTGGACGCTCTCGCAGCGACCAGCTGGCTGCTCGGGTTGACGTGACGGTCGCTGACCAGCCACGAGTTGAGGCGAGGAAGGGGTCCCCGCCCGCGGCCGTCGGTACCAGCCAGCGGGGCTCGACGCGCCGAGAGGACGCTCACCGGTCTCACCGCGACAGCGAGCCTAGCAGGTCACCTGACACCGCTCCCATCGGGACCGAGCAGAGACGGTAACCAGCAACAGCTCGCCTGACGCTAGAGATCAGCGTCGACGTTCTCAGCCGAGCCTCTCGCCCCAGGCGAGCGGCAAGGCTAGGCTGCTGCTCCGATCGCCACCGCGGGTTGACGATCAGCAGCAGCCCTCCAAGCACGCTGGTCCTGCCAGCGAGCTAGGGGGGAGCGTCAGGTCTGCCTCTCCTGTACCTTCAACCTCCTCGGGCTACACGGGAGGAGCGATGGTACCTATGAGTGATCGCGAGAGGTGCCGCCCGCTCGCGATCCCGCTATGACGCCGTAATGGACCAGGCACGTTCTAGGACCGACCCAGGACATAGCGCAAGGTTAGCTGAGGCGACCGTCAGGGGTCTGCCGCTGTTCCTCCTTCTGAAGGAGGAGTATCTCGGGATCTGTTCTTGCTGGAGGGACTGGACGGTCCTACTCGCAAGACGCGGTTACTCCCGAGATACAGAGGAATTTGCAGAAGTCATTAAGCTGATTCGTCAGCATAATGACCTTGCGGAAGATCGCCGCTCCCACCAGCAGAGCCCATGTCTCTGCTCGAGTCGGTTTGGGGCCCGAGAGGGAACCCAAACCGACGGTGGGTCTGCCGCGATTCGGGAAGTTGCCGATTCTGTCTCGAACCAGAGTCTCTCGTCTCCGGACAAGAAGGATATCTCAGTTCTGGCCGGTCGATCAAGCTACTTCCACCTCCTCTACTGCGACAGCGGCGTTTCTACGTGTCTTCGGACACCGTATTTTAAATACTCCTTCGGTCCTCCTGAGAGGTTTCGACCTCGACGAGAGGACTGGAATGAGTCGGAGGACGGTATCGGCTCTCTCCCGTCAGGTGTCGATCAGCCCACCCAGACGACGTTCGCAGTGGCGGCAGACCCTTACCTACAGTGAGAGTTCGTAACCCTCCGCCGCGGGAAAACGTTTTCTCCATGACGATACGTTTTCCCAGACTCTGAGAGGCCATCGCCGCAAGGCGATGGCTGCTCCTACTCTCCTCCAACTGCTAGTTCCACTGGGAAGGCGAGCGAGGTATCCAATTCCTCCCCCATTCCTCTCTCCTTACGGCTACGAGGGAAAGGGGAGGGATCCTACAGAGATTTCTCTGTTAGGATCCCACGTTGGGGACTGCGCTACCGGGGGGACCTTCGGGTCCTACCTGACGTAAGCCCCGGTCGTTGAGGAGGGATCCTGCCCCATTCTCGATTTCTACGGGAATCGAGGAGGACCACCAGCCGATATCGTTTTGACGAATTCAGTGGGGGTTTCGCAGGGAACTGCTTAGAATTCTACGGAATTTCTAGCGCATTCATTGTTTGTTTTCGAGTTTTTTTACGATCCCCAAACAAACCTTAGCGAGACCACGGTCCAAAGTGAGCGAGACGAGAATCCTCCCCGATATGTTACACGATAATCGGAACCTCGCCTATGCTCGAATTCCTGGAATTTCTAGCATTGGGAAGAAGACTGCTGCTGAAAGAAACTCTCACAGTAGGCAACCAACTGGAATAGAGAAGATCGGACGGGAATATCCAGTTTGGCTTGAACTATCGTCTTTGTATTCTGTTCACCATTGAAGCTTTCCTTCGAGGAAGACTTCTCCTTCACTCTGATAGAGATCGAAGGTGGTCGATCTCCAATCCTTATTTTGTTTTCTTGAAAAGGAAAGAATTTAGGATGGAGATCGTTGTTCAGAATCCTACAAATATACTACGTATATTAACCTCGCGACATGATTCTACTAAGCAGTTGAATTGTCCGAGGGTAGGCGCATATCCTAGTTAATCTACGGATTGCGACTTAGAAGAGAAGTATTCTAATTGAACTGCAACTCGGGGTTGCCTGCAACCTCCCAGGAGTTTTCAGTTTCAATTTTATATACTTATGGTTTTGTCACGACAACACCATTTCAACTTTTATATTTACCGAAATTCGTTTCGCCTAAATATAATTGCTCGAGCATATCTTTTATGCTCGGTAGTTCTAGCCGAACGCATTCCTTCGTGGAATAATGGATTACCTGGCAACTCAGGATGACGAGTCAGCGAGAGCTCAGGCTCAACTACTGCGTGTTGAACTGCCTGACAGACAGCAGCTCAGTATCAGCTGGGCCTCCGAGATGCACGGTCAGTTATTGTCTCTCTCTGCCCTGCTTGATTGACTACCGAACCGTATCTCTGCCAACAATCATGGACTTAGGTCTCTGATTAACGGGGATTCTCGCATAATGAAGGACCATCTACTGCTGTGACGCTAGATTCCATCGCCTTCGACATTGCGAGAATTTTCAACAGAGATATCTCTTGGACTCTTTCATCTTTCTGTTTACCGCACGGTAACAGAAGTCTGTACAAGTCTCCCGCTGCATCGCACTGCGATAATGCGAATGATTTTGCAGACATCTGAGTTTGTCTTCAAAATATCTCGTATTCGTAGGTGTACAATTGTTCATTGTTCAACCCGAATTACAAGATGTGTCAGAAGACATCGCCTACTCTCCGACCTGACAGCTCTACTTCCAAAATGTTCAGCCATGAGAAGCAGTTCTTCAGGCGGCTTTCCCCTGTGTTTTCATTACTGAAGAACGCCCCCCCCGCTTCATTGCAACTACGACTTCTCACCGGACAGCAATGAAATAGCGGTTAGCGTTTTCAGTCATTTGTAAGCACAGGTTATGAATCTTGAGAATCCTTCTCTCGATTCGTCTGTGAAGACGTAGGTTGCATTCAATATCTACCTTCGTCTTCAACGGTACTATAAGTGTGTTTCTCCTTAGCTGAGATTCAACAACTATGAGATGTTTTGCCTTCAGGGACCTCGGTCTCTAGAAGGCAATTGACTTTCGCCTGTTGGGCACATGCCTTAAGAGAAATCATCACCTCGCTGTCCGGCATTGGTGACAAAACAAATACATTTATTTGTTGGTCTCTGGGCATAACCCTTTAAAGGCGAAGGTCACGTGACTTACTCGGATGCGATTGACACTTGCCTCCTATACCGAACGCAGTCAGTCGGCAGCTGTCAGACGCCCACGAGTCAGTTTACGAACTACGCTGTTGACTTAGTTCGGTTGTTACAGAGCAATCATTACTTCGTTTTAATAGCTGTCACAGTACCCATACTATCGACACCACATGGAGTGTCGGTGTCCTATCCACTAACCGAGAAACTTCGCTGCATGGGGATAGGAGGATGCGAGAGACTTCGTGGCAAACGGACAGACCAGTATGGGTACTGGACATCACTGAAGTAGAGAAGAGGGATAGGTCATGCGACTATTTCCTTCTTTTCCTCTGAGGAACTGCATGATTCTCCTGCGAAGTCAAGCATCCAGGGGATGGGGATCCGTGACGCTCGATTTCGTACCGAACTTCGTAGCGAAGACTCAGAACCCTTCGGTCCCTGACGATTGGTTCGAGTCGTTCACAATCCCCTCCCTAATGGACTTCACCGCCTTACGATGCGAAGGAGATGCTGCCTTGTCCGCAAAGAACTTCTCCGTGGCCGCGGGAGGGGTACTAAAGGCAGGGGTCTGGTCCAACCAGACCACATGCCCTTCCTTCTACCTTTTGGATATTGCCCACAGGTCCTTGGATCTTTTCCTTGGACCCGTGGTGGCTGCTCAACACGTTGTGTAGCGAACCAGACCCTCGCAGGCTGAACAGCATCGAGTCCTGGTGTGACCGTAAGAATGGATGAGTGAATGAGAGTGTGACTGGCTCCTCTTCCCATCTTTTTCTTCCCCTCTACCTGTGGTTAGAGGGACACGGTCGTCACCCTGCTGGATAAGGACAAGATGCAGGTGAGCTACTCAACAGAGCCCCATCCTATCCCTTTCACTTGGGATAGGAGCGTATATCCACCACTTCCTCCAACAAGGGGGAGGAAGTGGATGCCGGCTTGAGACAACCCATACTTTATGTTGCCTCTTGCAAACAGGAACAAGTTCTTGCTTGCTGGTACGAAGAGATACGCTTGACCTCTCTTAGTACTCGGCCCAGAGGTCTGACCATTGATCCTGCGGTGCACACCCCGATCAATCGGACAGAGGCTTGGATCCCTCCCTCGCTCTTACGACCAGGGAGGCATTCCAGGGATGGACGAACACCAGTCTGTTCATCAAAAGACTCAGATTCCTCCCACCAAGAAGTGAGTCTTCCTATTGTTAAAGGACCGATGGTTTTGTATTACGTATCGGAACAAATGACAATTTGTCGAAAATTGCATTTTCCTAACTATACAAACCGGAGGTCCTTTACATATAGTCCCTCCTCATGCCACCCCTCACTCTGCGTATTTTGCATGGGCCAAAAGCAAAAGTGATTTGTTTACCTCCCACTGTCGGACAAGCAGTTAACTACCGTTCTCCCCTTGTTCGAAGCTTACGACCGTTCCAGCTGCCACTAGCTACTTCCTATTGTTAAAGGACCTCAGGTTGTATAGTTAGGAAAATGCAATTTTCGACAAATTGTCATTTTTTAGTTAGGCCTCCACGGGGCACGCTCCGACCGCTACGTTCGGACCTTAGTCTAGCTACGCCTTACATTGTTAGAGTTTTTATCAGTCACGATTGAGAGTCATATCATCTTAATTATTCTGATGTTCTCTCTTTCCTTCTCTAGTTCCTGATTACCTTTAATAATATTATAGGTACTAGGTTGGCTAACATACACCATGCTTCGGTATGGCGATTAGCTTCCCTGTTATCATTTATTTTACCGTTAAGTTAGGCTTTCATACCCCAATGTCGATTGGTGATTAGCCTGCCCCCCGTTTTCTTGAACTAGAGGTTAAATTAGGCTAACATACCCCTTTCTTCGGATCGGCGATTAACCTAATTTTCTGTTTGCTTAGCTTCGTGTTCCCCGTGTTAGTCTAGCTTTAGGATATCGCTTTAATTTTATTTGATTATTATAAATAATCCTATGTATATCAGTGATATTGATGTTGTTCCGACGGTCTTCCCCACCTCGTATCTTTCACCTGGCTGGAAAGACCACGGTTTATCACGGTGAGCCACCGGTTAATGCGGGGTCCCCTCCCGTCCCCCCATCCCCCCCCTAATTACATTGCCATCCACGTGATGGGTGATGACTCGTTTCTCACAGCTAGCGTCCAGAGTCTGCATGAGAGGGGGTGACTCAAGGGACTGGTGGGGATCTCCCCTCCCCTACTGGTACTCTCACTCGTTCACGTGCCTCGGCGGGGGCTCGGGACCTCCTCCCCCTTCTTCTCCACCTTAACTGGCCGCTCAGGAGGGGGAGGGCTCCCCTACCCCACATTCTTCCCTACTCTTTCCCCCTCAGTTCAGTCCGGCAGGGTGTCTATCCGCCGCTACCGAACATAGAGAGGGGGGAGGGAACCACTGGGTTTCCTATCCACTTAGGATAGTTCACACGAGCACTTACTGATATAAGGGGTTTTGTTCATGAAACTTACCTGTCAGATATATATATGCTGTATTTTTCCGAATCCGACAGAAATTTAAACACTTACGACACACGCAGTGGGAGTCAGGTGGTTAGTACCCATTCCCGCCGCTGGGCAGGCGGGTATCAGGAATCATTCCCATTTTCTATTCATAATTTTTCTGTCGCCGGTGCTGGAAACACCTGTTTGCAGCACCTCCGTCCAGATTTTGGAAACTTACTAGCTACTTGAGTATCCCTTTTGGTTTTTCTTTGGTATCTGAATTGGATCGGTGGCTTGGCACACGTTGGACTTGGTTTGATTTGAATTTGGTATTGATTTTTCTTTGATCAAGATGTCAGGGTCTAGTTCTGCTAGCGCTAGATTTTGTTCCATGTCTGAATGTAGAGGTAGGCTACTGAAAGCTTCAGTAGACCCACATTCTGTTTGTAAAGTTTGCAGGGGGAATGAATGTACGTTTGAAAGTCGTTGTAAGGAGTGTGAAAGACTAACAGAGTCGGAATGGAAGGCGTATGAAACCTATCTTAAGAAAACTTGAGCGAGATAGGTTAAGGAGGTCTTCCTCCAGGAGTGTTTCAGGTAGGCAAGATTTAAATTATTCTCCTGCTAACCCTCCTTCTGTAGATTATGCTCCTACCCTGTAGTGTTGCCTCCGGCCCCTGAGACAGTGTCGGTAGAACGGTAATACATTATCGCTAATTCTTGAATCGATTCGTAACTTAGAATCAAAAGTGTTAGCTCTGGAGAGCAAAAGTGAAGAGAAGTGCAGTGAAAGTGCCCCTTGTGTAGTGGAGGGTGCGTCAGATCGGCCTCATTCCGCCTCTAGACTAGACCTCTGCTTGACTCCCAGATTACGGGGAGAGAGCATGTCGAAAGTCGAAGGAGGGTTACGAGGAACCCCCACCGATCTGGCGTGCCTTCGGCAGCTTCTGACGAACCTACCCAGACTGCCAAGGAGCCGTTGCGCGTGCACGTCTTCTCAAGGAGTGCTTTTCTTCTTCTGAAGCTTCCTCCCGCGCAAGGCAAGGGGTGGAGCTCTCATACCGCATCACGTCCGCTGAAAAGGACGGCTCGCGTTCGGGACGCTTCACGTCCAAGTTGTTCTCCGGAACTTTGCTCGTCGCCTGATAGTGCGTTTGCTGCTTTTTTTTCCTCCGCAGAAGAAGCGTAAGGATTATTCGGAGGCGGAGTCTCCCTAGATGTTTCTTTCGAGCGCCGCAGTCGCTCTAAGGTGCGTGAAGTAAGTGGCAGTTCCTGGGAGTAGCAAGAAGGCTCCCCCTCGCCACTCTCCTGCTCACAGGATCAGCCCCTCCCCAGAAAAGGAGGCTTCACCTACAAGCAAGATTCTCCAGTCTCTTCAGCAGCAACTTCGAGAGGTTTTCCTTCGAGAGAGACTGTTCTACGTCGCCGTAAGAAGGATGACAATCTTCCTGTGAAGAGGTCGAGGCGTTCTCCCTCTCCTCTCCCTCGCTCGTCTCTCTCTCGTTTTGAGTCTCCCTCTAGAGTTCGTTCTGCTCCCCAGCAACTTTCTAGAGGAGGCGAGAAATTCGTTTCTCGCTCTCGTGAAGCGGTGTTTCCGCTGCTACGAAACTTGTGGATAAGAAGCGAGTTTCTTTAGATGCCGAGCGCGCTTCTGTGAAAGTCAAACGCGCTTTAGTGGACGCCGAACGTGACTCGGTGCAAGTTTCGCGAGCGCCAGTGGACGCTCAGCGAGTTTTAGTGGACGCTCGGCGCGCACCAGTGGAGCTGGCGCGCCACAGTGGAAGTCAGGCGCGCACAGTGGACGGCTCACGGCACAAGGGACGCCAGGTGTGCACCTGCGGCGTTTGAGCGCGCTTCAGTCGGCGCCAGAGATTGGCTTCGGACGCCAAACGCGCGCCTACGGACGTCAGTTTTCCACTTCCGCAAGCACAAGCGGAGGCGGGAACTCTTCCTGTTCGCCGTTCTTTCTCTTTTGAGAAAGCTCGGGACTCTTCTTTACTTCCTCCGACTTCTCCAGTGTCTGAAGAGGAAATTAGTGACGCTTTCGTCGAAGTGGATGAAGAACAGCAGTTGGCTCCAGTTTGACGGACTACAAGGTTTTGACTCGTTTACTACAGTCAGTCTTTGCAGACACTTTCCAACCTGAAGCTCCACGTACTCCTCCCTCTCAGTTTTCGTCTTCCAAAGCTGCTAAGATCTCGGGCTTTGTGAGAATGAAGAAGTCGCTTTCTACGAAGCAAGCTTTTAGAAAGGTCCATGATTGGATGGAAAAGAGGAAAGCTTCAGGCAAGACTTCTTTCGCTTTACCACCTTCAAGACTCGGTGGCAAAGCTGGTATGTGGTATGAGACGGGAGAAAACGTCGGAGTTAAGCTTCCAGCCTCAGCTCAAGGAGACTTTGGTAGTATTGTAGACGCCACCAGAAGATCTTTTTTGGTCTTCCTCGAAGGTCTCGTGGACACATAGCGAGTTAGACTTTCACCTTAAAGGCCTCTTCAGGACACTAGAGGTCTTTAATTTTCTTGACTGGTGCCTGGGAGTATTGGATGCCAGGTCCGGAGTTCTGATTCCATCAGTCTGGGGGAGCTGTCCAGTGTATTGTCTTGCATGGACAAGGCCGTCAGGGAGGTTCTGAGGAATGGCTGCTCATTTCAGCACGGGACTGCTTAAGAAAAGAGCACTTTTTTGCAATTTTTACTGCAAAGTCGGTCTCACCTGCGCAAAAAGCGGATCTTCTTTTCGCTCCTTTCTTCAGTAACATCTCTTTCCCCCCCCATCTCCATGGTAGAAAGGACATAGCTGCCAGTCTCCAGGAGAAAGCAACTCAAGACCTTCTGGCACAGTCTTCTAGGAAAGCCTACTACTTCTTCGTCTTCTGGGTCCTCTGCTTTGAAGAAATCGAAGCCCTTTCGATCCGCTTCTTCCTCGAAGCCAGCCCCTAGAGGAAGAGGCTCTTTCAGAGGCAAGACTCCCGCTCCTTCCAAGAGCAAGAAGTGAGAGGGAAGTCCTTCAGACACCGGTAGGAGCCAGGCTTCTACATTTCGCGAAAGCTTGGGAAGAGAGAGGTGCCGACGCTTGGTCTCTGGACATCGTCAAGAAGGGGTACAGAATTCCTTTCCTGATGTTACCCCCGCTGTTCTTCGACAAACCAAAGGATTTGTCTCCGTCGTATCAGGGAGAAAAGCAGAAAGTGCTTCACGATCTACTAGATCAAATGATCGAGAAGCAGGCAGTGGAACAGGTCTTCGACCGGAGTTCTCCGGGGTTTTACAACCGTCTGTTCCTAGTGCCGAAGCAGTCAGGGGGGTGGCGCCCCGTTCTGGATGTCAGCAGTCTAAATCGCTTCGTTACCAAGCAGAAGTTCAAGATGGAGACACCTCAATCCGTGCTTGCAGCTTTAAGACCAGGGGATTGGATGGTCTCGTTAGACCTTCAGGACGCATACTTTCACGTCCCCATCCATCCCCGATCAAGGAAATACCTGCGGTTTGTCCTGAAAGGGAAGATTTTTCCAATTCAGGGCAACCTCTGCTTCGGTCTCAGCACGGCGCCGATGGTGTTCACCGTTCTTATGAAGAACGTTGCGAGGTGTCTCCATCTTGCGGAAATAAGGATCTCTCTCTACCTAGACGACTGGCTTATTCGAGCCTCATCGCAAGACAGGTGTCTGAAGGACCTTCACACGACTGTCGTTAGCGAGGTCCCTGGGACTTCTGGTGAATCTCGAGAAGTCGCATCTGACTCCTTCTCAATCCTTAGTCTTCTGGGGATTCAGATGGACTCAGTGGGCTTTTCGGGCTGTTTTCCGTCCCAGGGGAGACAACTTCAATGCCTGGGACAAAGTGTCGGCCTTCTAGGAAGGAAACATGCTCGGTGAGGGAATGGATGAGTCTGCTGGGGACCATTTCCTCACTGGAGAAGTTTGTTTCTCTGGGAAGGTTGCACTCCGACCACTTCAGTTCTTCCTCTCAAGCAATTGGTCACGCAAACAGGATCTAGAAGAGATCTTGTTTTTGACGGAAGAAGTGAAAAAGCACCTCAAATGGTGGTTGGATCCAAAGAAGCTTGCGGAAGGACTTTCGCTCAAGCTTCGGAACCCCGACCTAGTGTTGTTCTCCGACGCGTCCTCCCCACGGGTTGGGGAGCAACACTGGGAGGGATGGGGAGGAGAAGTGTCAGGCACCTGGAGAGGGGAAACAGGTGTCCTGGCACATCAATCTAAAAGAACTTTCAGCGGTTTACCTTGCTCTAAGGTTCTTCGAGGAGGAAGTCTCCAGCAAAGTGGTTCAGATAAACTCGGACACCACCACTTGGGCATTACTCAGGAAACAGGGGGGAACTCACTCCTTCTCTGTTCGTCATCGCGAGGAATATCCTGATTTGGGCGAAGTCGCAAACGTCCACGATTCTGACAAGGTTTGTGTCAGGCGTGGAAAACGTCGCGAGCGGAACCTTCTCAGTCGGCAAGGACAGCTTCTGCCGACGGAATGGACCCTTCATCAGGAAGTATGCCAGGCGCTATGGAAGCTGTGGGGACGTCCTCATGTGGACGTTTTCGCAACTTCCCGAACGAAGAGACTTCCGCTGTATTGCTCCCCAGTTCTGGACCCGGGAGCAGTGGCAGTAGACGCCCTACTGTGGAATTGGTCGGGACTAGACATTTACGCTTTTCCCCCATTCAAAATCCTCGGGGGAAGTAATGAGGAAGTTCGCTGCATCAGAAGGAGCGAGAATGACCCTCATCGCCCCCTTCTGGCCAGCGGTCCGACTGGTCACGGAGGTGATGTCCTTCCTAGTAGACTTTCCGAGGACTCTGCCCCTAAGGAAAGATCTACTCAGACAGCCCCACTTCGAGAGGTACCACAAAAACCTCCCCGCTCTGAGTCTGACTGCGTTCAGACATATCAAGAAGTTGGCCAGAGCGAGGGGTTTTTCAAGACCTGTGGCAACGGCGATTGCCACCGCAAGGAGGCCCTCCTCAATCGCAGTTTACCAATCAAAGTGGGCTGTCTTTAGAAGTTGGTGCAGAAGGAAGGGCATTTCCTCCACCTCAACCTCTGTGAGCCAGATAGCAGATTTCCTTCTTCACCTTAGGAAAGAAGCGAAAACTAGCCGTTCCCACGATTAAAGGCTACAGAAGCGTGCTTTCTGTGGTCTTCAGACATAGAGGACTCGACTTGGCGAATGATAGAGACATTCATGATCTCATTAGATCATTTGAGACTGTGAAAGTGCTCCAACCTAAAGTACCATCGTGGAACTTAGACGTGGTACTGAAGTTTCTCATGTCGAGTCAATTTGAACCGCTCCATTTAGCCTCCGCGCTTAGGAATCTTACTAAGAAGACCATTTTCCTAAACCGCTCTGGCGACGGCGAAGAGGGTTAGCGAAATTCAAGTCATAAGCAAGCACATTGGGTTCAAGGATCATAGTGCAGTTTGTTCCCCTTAAGTCCTACGTTCTTAGCAAAGAACGAGAAAACCTTCCAACCCTTGGCCGAGGACGTTCGAGATCAAGGGGTTGTCGGAGCTAGTGGGACCTGAAGCTGAGAGAGTCCTGTGTCCTGTCAGGGCTCTCAAGTTTTATTTGCAGAGAACCAGAGCATGCAGAGGTTCTTCGGAGAAAACTTGTGGTGCTCTGTGAAAAAACCAGATCTTCCGATGTCGAAAGAAGAATGCACTGGCGTTCTTCTTAAGAAGTACGGTTAAGGAAGCCCATGAAAAGTGTAGTGAAAGTGACATGGAGCTTCTGAAAGTAAAAAGCCACGAGTTGAGGGCTTTTGCTACTTCGGTGGCTTTTCACAAAAATATGGCAATCAAAGATATTTTGGGCGCCACTTATTGGCGAAGCAATTCGGTGGTGTTCGCTTCACATACCTGCGGGAGGTGAAAGCAACATACGAAAATTGTTACTCGCTCGGACCATACGTCGCTGCAGACACTGTTTTGGGGGCAGGAGGTAGCGCTCATCCTATCCTTTAATGGTTTAGGGGAGTTTTTAACTTGTGTTATGGTTGTGGGGTTGACCGCCTGCGGCGGATCTCCCTTCCATTAGCTTAGTCTATGTGGGATACTTTTGGTAGGCTACACCAGGTGGTTTGGTTTTTACTTCGTTGCCCTCATTTGTATGGTCAATGGTCTAGTCACGTCGTGGTCTCGCCCCTGTTGACAGTCATCATGGAGTGCACCAGCTATATAGGTCTCTACCTCGCTGGCAACTCTAGTAGCACAAGCAGACTTACGGCAGTAACCACGAAGTCAGCTATGCTAACAGGTAAGGAATCAAGATATCAATTATCTGCATATATATGTTTCCTAAAATCTTCTATTCTGTCTACTCCCACCACCAAAGGTGGGATTCAGCTATATATATATCTGACAGGTAAGTTCATGAACAAAATGATATTGTAATGATACAATTAAGTTGTTCATACTTACCTGGCAGATATATGATCAAGTACCCACCCCACCTCCCCTCAGGAGACAGTGGAAATAAAAATTATGAATAGAAAATGGGAATGATTCCTGATACCCGCCTCCCAGCGGCGGGAATGGGTACTAACCACCTGACTCCCACTGCGTGTGTCGTAAGTGTTTAAATTTCTGTCGGATTCGGAAAAATACAGCTATATATATCTGCCAGGTAAGTATGAACAAACTTAATTGTATCATTACAATATCATTTTTATTTTGTTTTATTTTGTGTTATTTAATGTTTAGAATCTTTCTTTTGCGTTACTCCGGGGGGTTTTATATTTCCGCCTCTCGTACTATCCCTTGCTTCGTTAGAAGTTTGACATTGCTCACTCAATATTAATTAACTCGGGCCATACGGAGAAACTCCGGGCCCTACGGAGTCTATTTTTTAGTCATATGACAAGTGAGCTTAGGCAGGAGGCAGAGACTTTCTTCCCCCCTCGTAACTTTTCTACGTAATATTCATACGTAGATCTCTATCCGTCGGTCCTACTCCGGCACCCACGGATAGTTTGCATATTATTCCACCGGAGGTTGTCATTGGTATCATGTATCCTTTGACTTACAGATGTTGTGCCAGGAGATTGGGTGCAGTGCCATCCTCCAAGACCCGTGCGGCCATATAGTATGCCGTTCTCATGCAGGATGTGCAGTGAAAGTGGAGGATTTATCGTTTTGGCATCATGAAGCTTGCCAAACCTGCTACTTGCTAGTAGGAGATGCCTCACTAGTAGTAAGTTTCTTAGCACTTTCTTCATTCATTCGTCACCTGGAATACTTGTTGTTATATTATACCTTTCACATATGAGACACATATTCATATAATCTCAACAAAACAGTCATTCCTCCCCTATCCTCTCCCTAACTCTAGATACCCAGGGTTTTTAACAGGGTTTGATGAAGAAAAGAAGAAAGGCTTTGTCGACTCTCAAGCTTGGGTAGGGGGTTTTGGCCGGAATTCGAAGGGCCGCCCCTACATTCTTACCCAGGATATGGCGGACCTAATATTCCCAGGAGCCAAGAAAGGATCAGTGGTGGAACCCGATACGCGGCCGCCCCTTTGCTGGCCGACCTTCAAGTCATGATCTCCCTACAGGAGGGGATTTTCCAAAGAGGACGTTTTGCAGAAGACGTTGCGGCAATGAACCTCGACGTTGAACCCATGGCTATTGACTCCATGGGTACAGGTAAGGGTGTAGTAGGGGCAGCTTCTGTGGGTTCTCAGGGCCCTTTCCTGAATTCCCTTTCTCCATCACCTTCTACTGATCCTTCTACTTCCACTTCTTTCCGGGGCTTCACTGAAGAGCAGCGGTCTGTCCGTCCTAAGGCTACTTCAGTGATACCCCAAGGCTAAGATGACGAGGAGAAACTTAAAAAGTTAAAATCTTCCCCAAGAAATCGGTCATCCTGACAGACACTATAAAACTCCGGCTCACCACCCCGGGATCAGTTAGGTCAAGGGAGGCTTCTTCCTCTGCGTCGAGGTCCCCCAAACATAGATCACGTAAGGATCGGGCTCAAGTCCCTCTTTTTGATCCCGAATCCTTTTCGGCTAATATTCTGGAGCAGGTGGGAGTGATCGTAGGGGCCTTGGTTGACAACAAGGTCGGCTCGGTGCTCTCCCAGCTCTCCAGTTCTGTTACGTCTTCCGGCCAGTCGATCCAATCGTGGCGGAACGGCTGGCCGCTCAGGAGAATTGCCATCGCCGGGATCCAAACCTCGATTGCGGCAGGTTCCCCTCTATCTGTGCCACCTTCTCCTCTTCCAATGCCAGATTCCAGCCAACTGCCGGAATTCAAGGCAGCCAACCCTTGGAGGATCGCTTCGTATGCCCCGTTTGTCAACGGAATGTTGACAATCGAAGGCATAGGAACTCGAAGGCGTGAGGACTTCGAGTTCCACCCCAGAGACCTTCAACCACCATTCATTGGCTACGTCCGACTAACGGAAGCAGCGATGATGAGAGAGGACAAGGTTCCCAAGGAAACAGTGATCCTTCCGAGGGAACAGGCACAGCAGACTCTAATGAGAAGTCTGGAAGAATGGGGGTGTGAAAACACCCGCATCACAGCCTTTAGGAGTCCTTTCACCATTTTTACTCCGGTGGAAGGGACTCCGCTACACTGACCCTTAAGGTAGTGGAAGCAACCTTTCAGGCCGCCCTGAAAGACGAGCCCCTGCCTCAACTACGAGAGACGGAACCCACCTCTCTCTTAGTCCCAGGCTCCGATACGTACTTCGAAGGGGCAGTTCCTACTTTCTCAGTAGGAAAACTAAAGGCGGACTGTGCCACCTCTCTCTTTAGTGAGAGACTCCCCAGGTTGTCGGACTCTCTCATCCAGATGGAGTACGGACGCCCGGACTAGGCTCGCGAGATCCCTTTCCTCCATGACTATGGCGGAGATGACGGCTCTTGTATACCAACAAGAGCCGTTATTTAAAGTTTTGGCTAAAGGTCTGCTGCACACCATGCAGTGTGACCTTTACGACTTTCCTCATAGCCAGGAGAAATTGTAGGAAGCACGTTTCTGGCGGAAGCTACTATCCGCCATGAACCGAATAAACTGATTGCTTCCTCAATTTGGGGAACGGACCTCTTTCCAGCACAGTAGTAGCAGAAGTCCTTCATGAGGCTTCTAAGGTCAACCAGTGCCTCAAAGTCAGGTGGTGGGGACTGTAGCAAAGCGGAGGGAGGAATCTTCTGGTCCTAACCCAAGGAACAAGAAGAAACCAAGGAAGTTCTCTCCCTTCCAGCCTTCTCAACAAACGTTGGTTCAGGCAGTCCCAGCATCCACAAGGGCAACCATCGTCGAAGGGTCAACAACAATACCTTGTTCTGACCCCTCAGTCCCAGCAATCTCAACCCTCCAGTTCCTTTGCTGTCTCGCCAGCCTACAATTCCAACTATGAAAGCCAGAACTTTCAGGCTTTCAATAGGTTTGCGAGAGGCAGCAGAGCAAGAGGTGCCTCTCGATTCAGAGGATCCGGCAGGGCTGCTAATAGGGGAAGAGGTTTCCGAGGAGCAAGAGGTGGCCGCCCCTCGGCAAACCAGCAGTGAGAATCCCAAGGTAGGAGGGAGGCTGTACCTCTTCCGCCAGCAGTGGGGGTTCAGCCCTTGGGCTCAAAGTATAGTAACAAAGGGACTAGGTTGGAGTTGGCTAGAGGGCCCTCCTCCAACCAACAGATTCTATCAAGCACCAACAACGGAATTGGTAGAGTATACCGAAGACCTCCTTCTCAAAGGAGTAGTCTCAAGAGTCAAAACAATTTAAAATTTCAAGGACGCTTGTTCAGCGTGCCAAAGAAAGACTCAGTAAACCGAAGAATCATCTTAGACTTGTCCCATCTGAACTTATTCATTCATTGCGACAAGTTCAGGATGCTGACCGTTTCGCAGGTACGGACCTTACTTCCCCGTGGGGCCGTCACAACCTCTATAGATCTTACAGATGCCTACTATCATGTTCCATAGCCAGACACTTCGTCCATTCCTAGGCTTCAAACTAGGCAACAGATCCTACTCCTTCAAGGTAATGCCATTCGGGCTCAACATAGCCCCAGGATCTTCACCAAATTGGCGGAAGCAGTAGTGCAAGAGCTAAGGAAACAGGGAATAATGTTAGTGGCTTATCTGGACGATTGGCTTATTTGGGCAAAGAACCCCAAAGAATGCAAAGAAGCAACGGTCAGAGTGATCAAATTCCTGGAGCATTTAGGTTTTCAAATAAACAAAACCAAGTCCAGACTAACACCGGAATCTCGATTCCAGTGGTTAGGCCTTCAGTGGGACTTACAATCGCACACTCTATCAATTCCGTCGTTGAAAAGGAAAGAAATTGCAAGAGCTACAAAACAATTTCTCAAACGACAACAAACATCAAGGAGGTGCCAGGAGAGGATCTGGGCTCACTCCAGTTTGCATCCAGTCACAGACGTTCTGCTCAGAGCCAAACTCAAAGATATAAACAGAGTATGGCGCTCAAGAGCGAATTGCAGATCACGGGACAAACTAGCCTCTATCCCAGCAATCTTACGGAAACGTCTCCGCCCCTGGACGGAGACAAAGAACTTTCAAAAGCAATTCCTCTACAGGTGGTCACCCCTCCATCATTATTGGATCGCACACAGACGCCTCACTAACAGGGTGGGGAGGATACTCCCAGTACGAAAAAGTTCAAGGAACTTGGTCGTTAACATTCCGCAGTACATATCAATGTACTGGAGGCCATGGCAGTATTCCTCACACTGAAATGACTCCGTCCGCCCAAGAACTCTCATTTCAAATTAGTTCTGGACAGTGCAGTAGTAGTACACTGCATCAACAGGGGCGGATCCAAGTCAAGCCACTTGAACCATGTCATGATAGCCATCTTTTCTCCTGGCATGCAAAAACAAATGGCACCTGTCAGCCACTCACCTGGCAGGAGTCAAGAACGTAGTAGCAGACGCTCTATCGCGCTCCGCTCCGTTGGAATCGGAGTGGACACTGGACAGGAGTTCATTCAATTGGATCAGTCTACAAGTCCCCGGACTCCAAGTAGGCCTCTTCGCCACGGAGTCAAACCACAAACTCCCTTGTTACGTGGCACCCAAACCTCGATCTCCTCTAGCATACGCTACGGATGCAATGATCCTCGATTGGAACGAATGGAAGAATATTTACCTCTTCCCTCCGGTGAACCTTCTCATGAAAGTTTTAGACAAAACTCAGGACATTCAAAGGCCAAGTAGCTCTAGTAGCTCCCAATGGCCCAAGAGCAATTGGTTCCCTCTACTCCTAGAGTTGAGACTCCGACCACTACGGATTCCCAACCCAAACTAACCCAGTTAGTGCAAAACTCAGACTGTGTCCGCTTCCTCAAGAATCAGAAAACCCTAACTTTATGGATTTTCTGAAATTCGCAGCCATGAGGAATGCAGAAATTGATCCCCAGAATATCTCATTCTGGAATCAGATAAAGAGAATCTACTCTCCGACAATATGATTCATCTGTCAAGAAACTAGCAGAGTTCCTTAAGTTGTCAAATTCTCAAGTCAAGACAACGAACCTAGCCATAACTTTCTTCAGATCATTGTTTGAGAAAGGCTTAGCAGCAAGCACTATCACTACGACCAAATCAGCTCTTAAAAAGATCTTCCAATTTGGTTTTAGCATAGACCTTACGGATTCGTACTTTACGTCCATACCAAAAGCTTGTGCTAGATTAAGACCATCAACGAGACCTAAATCAGTCTCTTGGTTCTTAAATATGTCCTCAAAACTGGCCTCGGACATTAACAATGACTCTTGCAATTATATATCCCTCCTGAGGAAAACCCTATTCTTATTAAGTTTAGCCTCCGGAGCTAGAATATCAGAACTGTCAGCTTTATCAAGGGAACCAGGCCACATTGAGTTTTCTAGCCAAAAATGAAGACCCACAGGACAGATGGTCCTCGTGGAAAATCCTACCACTACCTCAAGACATTTCCCTTTGTCCTGGTCAACTCATTAAGAGACCTACCTAAGCAGAACAACTCTGAAATCTTCAGGCCCAATTGTTCATTAGGAAGGAAGGTGGTACATTATCCTAAAAGGGATCAGGCAACAAATTTTATACTTCATTAAACAGGCCAATCCAGAGTCCTTTCCTCGGGCCCACGATGTTAGGGCGGTGGCCACATCTTATTAATTTATTTCCAACACATGAATTTTGACGATCTTAAGAAGTATACAGGCTGGAAATCTCCGACAGTTTTCAAACGGCACTACCTAAAAACCCTTAGAAGCCCTCAAATTTCCAGCAGTGGCAGCTGGAAACACAGTTTCTCCTGATTCTTAATTTTTACTATAAATTCTTGTAGCCCTTCCCTTCTACCTGCCCCATTGCACCCTTACTTATTTAGTTTAGTCGCCTCCATGTATTGGGTTACCTTGAGTTTGCGTTTTGTTTCATCATTCTAATCGGATTCAGTTCCATTCTTTTGTATATATCAACTTATATCTTGTCTTTGCCTAACCTGTATTGTTATTGTTTGTTGTTAGGCTAACTAATTTTAAGTGAAACCCGTGTTTTGGATACGTTTTTAGGGCTTATACTTCCCTTAGGGTAAAAACTGTAATTTTTGTTGATTATTATACTATTAACCTTACAAGTGTTTAACTTTACCTTCTTAATTTATCTGTACTGTTCCTCAAGCTTGGTGTTTGGCATTCTCTGGTACTATTTCACAGGCCGACACAGGTCAAGCCCAGCAGAAAAGGGATTTTGACGAAGGAAAAAATCTTATTTTCTGGGCAACGACCTGTGTCGCCCTGTGAAAACCCCACCTTGTTAGTTAGATTATCCTCACCCAGCTTACCCCAAGCTTGGAGGCTATCTTCAGGAATGACGTCTCAGGCGTCGGAGGCGCTCACGGTAGTAGTAGACCGGGAGCTGTAGCACGGCTCCTCCGTAGTTCGGGGTTTTGTCAAAGGAAGAAGCTAAATGACAAGGGGACCTCTGGTAGTGATTCCACTCGCTCCTTACTATACCGACACTTCTATAAGAGTTTGAGCCAGCCTTTATCTTGGCATATATTGTTTCTTTTTTCTCTAGGATGAATAGCAATATTTATTCTTCAGAAATAGTATCAAAGGAACCATTTCACAGGGCGACACAGGTCGTTGCCCAGAAATAGATTTTTCCTTAGTCAAAATCCCTTTTGACACACACATGAAATTGTAGAAAAAATAAAAGTAATTTTTCTTTGATAACATCTTACAGTAAAAAAGAAATGTTGCAGTTTTTTTCTGCAAGGAAGTCCCATTAGGAAGGAGAATATTCTTGGGACTTCTGGTATATTTTCTGAATTTGTCACTTAATTGTTGCTTTAATATATATTATGTTTTGCATCATTTCCATTATGTTTACTTAAATTGCTGTGGTTTGCAGAATTATTAGTGTAGTATGTACTTGGTATGACTGACCCTATTTTTAGCTATCCATTGCCCTCAAGTTACATTCTTCAGGGTTTATTATATATGTTGGAATTATTGTGAATATGAATAAGCATTTACTGTTCAATGTTCGTTTCATTTGAAAAGCTATCCTAATATTCTTTTGTGTAGCTTGGTTTTTGTAAGAGGGTTTAGGCAGTTTTTTTAATGAACACATATGTGCAGCTGCAGAAAGGCCTACACATACAAAACTGGAATTCAGGTTGAGTGCTCAACAGAATAGAGTAGAGAGAATAAATTTAGTCTGACCCTAAAAGGAAAAATCTGACGGCAGATATTGATGATGATGAGATTAAGAAAATGAAAAAAAAAAAATAGTTACTGGATATACCTAGTACTGTATCTTGGTTACCTTGAGTAGCAG
This sequence comes from Macrobrachium nipponense, assembly GCF_015104395.2. Lineage (NCBI taxonomy): Eukaryota > Metazoa > Arthropoda > Malacostraca > Decapoda > Palaemonidae > Macrobrachium > Macrobrachium nipponense. Next base: position 181,903,710 of record NC_087200.1, on the reverse strand, counting down.
CTACAACATTGACATAAGGGGTGTTAGTTAATATTACTTAGTGACTGATTTTGTTAGTGGCTTATTTTTTGGTTATTTATACTTGACATAGTAAAGCAGTGTTCATTAAAACCTCTCTTGTGTGGGATATTTATGGTTGCCTGAAGCTTGTGAGTAAAATGTCAAATTCTTTTCATAAGGCACAGGTGATAACTACTGTATTCTATTAAATGCACCCAATAAGGGTAAATTTAAAGTATGATATGCATGCATAGATGTATTTTAGTAGTTTATGGCAGTTCTTAATGTAAAAGTAAGCATGTAATGTAAGTCCTTATGGTCACTTAAATATATCAATTTTACTCTTTTCAGAAATTGCAAGAGACTTTCTTCACAGAACCACAAATTACAATGTTGTGGCAGGATTGATGTCACCAGTACATGATAAATATGGGAAAGAGGTATGTTCACATTTATATTTGATTAATACTTTTGTGTTTTTATTTGTACACCTGTTGTTATTAGGTCATATTTTACTTTAAAAGTGTAACAACATACCAACAAAGCGCTTGTTACCAAGATCAGTTTTGCATTTAACTTTCTAAGGCAGAGATTTAAAGTTTTGATGGTACTGTAGCTTCTTTAGAAAAGGCCGACTGTCCTTGTACCCTTTTGTTTAATTAAATTCCCTCCTGTCCCTAACATAACAATGGGTTTTTAAATCTGCTGGTCAACCTTTAATAGTGGCTTGCCACCCCATCTTTAGCGTGGGTAATTGCATTCTTTAATGAAAAAAAAAAAAGAATAAGTTGGTTTTGGGCAACCATGAATGACAGTTGTGGTGCAGATAGTAGTTGTAAGACCATTATCATATGTGATATCAGTATGTGTGGTCTTTGATAGTAATAGGGATACTTAAGTATGTACTAGTACCATGATTGATAACCTACGCTGTTAGTTTAGGTCTTGGTTTCACATTTACAAGATTCATTTTCAGAAATGTGTATCTTGATATAAATTATTCACATTATTTGATTGATGAGTATAACTGCCATAAATGCAATGGTTTTAAAGACAAAGGTTCCTCCTCTATTCACAGTTCAATAATTTTGCATTATCTTGTTCTCAGGGATTGGCAAGCGCCAGTGACCGCATCCAGATGCTTCGTTTGGCTCTTAACTCATCCTCATGGGTGCATGTAAGTGAATGGGAAACAGCTCAAGATGACTGGACCCCAACTAGGGAGTCTGTTCAGTACCACCAGGTTAGTAATGCGCTTATTTCTGGGTTTTCTGTTCGTTAGCTTACTATGACTGAAAAGTGATTGATAGCTTTTGATGTTGATGTCAAGAAATGGAGTATATGCAGTGTTATTTATCAGTGTAACATGTTTTATGGACAACATGTCTAGCATTAATGATGATAGATGAAGTTTGTGTTCTTTTAGATGATGTGTGTAGCAACCAGAGAAGATGTGTAATTAGTGCTTGGTGTGTGAGTTTAGAGTGGTTGCCCAGGCATATTTATGTGAAATCTGTGGATGCTTTTTATGTATAAGTAACCCTTCCTGTAATTTGGCATAATAGTGCTATAGTACAATAGTTATTATACAAAAGACAGAGACTTAAATTCTTGTAAATCCGTTGAATGAGTGATTAATTATTTGGACAGTACCAGGCAAATTTATTCTGCCTTTTAATGTGGGATGTTTTTCCTAATGTGGACAGTATACATATCTGTTGAACAGTATTGTGAGTTCAGGCCTGTTTTGTGCTCTTCTGGTTGTAGGATTGTTTAATGTTTATTTTTAAATAAAAGAGGAAGACTTATGAGGAATGTAATAAACTCACATTATAACTATGTCGAGAATTTTTTCTTAAGAACACTTTAATCAATTGTCGAATTTGTATATGGTGTTTCCTGGTCTTGATGGATAGGTCTCTCAGTTTCTGTAACTTTCTGTGTGGCATTTTTCTCTTGTGTAAAGAGGGGTAACTTTTTGCCTACCTTGTCACCAACTTGATTATGTTACAGAGAAGTGTAGTGTGTAATATTTGTGATAGGAGGTTAGTGATATAGTATAGGGATTTCTAGTACATACAGTATACAGGTAATGTACTCCTCATTTAACAACACACTCGTTTTACGACAGCTCGGAGTTACGATGGCAACATGAAGAGAGAGAGTGTAAAAACCACAAAATGAAAATAAAAATATTGACGAATAGTGGCCAAGAGAAAGGCTATTCAGTGCCGATAATCTAGCCTAGATTTTGAAAACCTTGAAATCTATGGCTAAAACTTTGTAAAGAAAAGCTATACAGTTAACCTCTTAAACTGGCATTCTATGGTCTGTTAACTCCCGTGTTTCGGCTTGATTCAGCCAACATTCATTTGTTGTGTGGCCAGCAGGTTGGCGCTTCGTATTGTTTACAATTTCAAGACAGCAAAAATTATGCCATATCTCCTTTGTTTTTATCAAAGTAATTCTTAATAATGATAAGAAAATGTTCGAATTCTTAGTAATGAGAAGAAAATGTGTGAAGTCAAATATGTTTTTTTATATTAACTTGAAAATAAATATATTTTTTTTTAAGTATTCTACTTGAGAAGTCTCTATTAAGTCAAACAATGAGACATTGGCATGCACGATTTCCTTACTCCTAGTATGCTTGAAAGACTTTCATGTGATACACTTTGATAAATCCTTTTATACAACTGTGGCTACAGGCTGCTCTAAGAGCAAGAGCCTGTGCTGGCATACGGCCAGGTTAATCTCAAATAACTATAGCTGTGTACATTTACAGATGTATTTTTATGTCACCCATGAGATCAGATGATACTAGAGATAAGAAGTGCAAGCATAAATCTTTTTCTAAGCTAGAAAATGTTTATCCCATTAGCGAATAGTTTAGTGTTCATATTCCTCAATAGATGGCGGTGTGCTTTGTTTACATTTTGATGGCGACATTCAAATGCACGGTGATCGCCAAAATTCATTCATAATTTTTTCTGAAATTCATTCATAATTTTTTCATCTCACTACCCTCTACAATCAAAATAAATGATGAAGAAACTAATCGCAATAATTATGAAATACCAAATTTAGGATATGAAAGTCCAATAATAATGAGCAGATTCTGAGAAAAGTTTAGTACTGTATTGGCTTACTATTAGGCTAACTGGGGAATGTAGGCTAAATGTGTTAATAAAGTATACTATTTTGAAGAAAATTATACACTTCATAAAAAGCATTGTCAGAACTTAGCCAAGCAGTAGGCTATGTGTATAATATATGACTGAAAATTAATGCTATTTTTCAAAAGAGAATAACATGCTAAACGACAAATTCGTTCAACGACATGGTCGCTGGAACAAAACCCTGTTTTTAAATGAGGAGTACCTGTAGTGAGTTTTAATGATTAGATCATTTATCTTACCCTATCTGTTGTCCTTGTAAGTGATCATAATTTCCTTTGTAATTTAATTTAATAATGTTTTAGTTTCTAAAACCTTCATGTTAAAACTTGGTGTAAAGTGTTTATACATAGGTTCTAGACAGATTTTTCATTTAGACTTTTCCAAGAGACTGGATGGAAGGTTCCTGTTAGTTTCTCTATATTAATTTTTTAACCAAGTTTTTATTTTCCACAACATTTTATACATCTTATGTTGTAATAATTTGAAATGTAAGATCGATTTATAAGCAGGGTTGAATGAACCACCTTTTCCTGCCCGCACAGAATAAGATTCCCTCCCTGACCAGTTTGTAAGTTTTGTTTCCCTGAAAGACTTTATTCTTCCAACCCTTTTTATTTCAAGTCTTCAAGTTTACAATTTTAACCAACCTGTGTATCGATGCCTTCAAGTATGTATGTACCTAATAAGTATTTCAGATATTTTTTTTTTAATCACTGGATCTTATGGAAGAAAACTGGTTGGTGAAAAACAAAACTTCTTACAATTATAACCAGGGGAGGATATGTTTGGGGTGAAGGTAATCTGGTTATTCTTTGATAGGCAGGGAAGCAAAATGCTCAACAGGAAATGTGGCCAAGGTATACACATCCCTTGTAATTGAGTTTTCCACATGAAGAAACCCAAAACTGTTAGACCTTTAAATCATGCAGAGTTTGCTCCCTATTCAATTCAAAATCAGACCGAATTATTGGTCTTTGTAGTAAGACATGAAGTTTTTACTGCCACTTAAAATGGACAAAAACTGAACCAGGCCATACGGAAATGATGATTGACATAAAAATGGAACTCGGGTACAAATATACCTGACACCCCACCAACATGAGAATTTTAAGTTTTATCATGAAAAATGTATTTAGTCACAAAAATTATATGATAATGGAGTAATTAATTAATATTTCTCCATAAAAATACTGTGAAAAAGGTGGAATAGGTGAAGCCGGGAATCCAGAACCGCAAAAAGGCAGGGGTCCACTGTACTTCATGTAAGTTTATTTTGGAGAAGGCAAGCGAGCACACGAATAAAGAGATGATGTTCTGTAAACAAAATTGTTGAAGCAACTTCACTGTTCCTTTTGTTGACCTCCCTTATCGCTCCTAATTGTGTGGTACTTAATCTTTAGCTAGCTCCAGTTTTTTTTTTTCTTTCTTTTCTTTTTCTTTTTTTTTCTTTTCTTTTCTTTTTTCTTTTCTTTCTCTCTCCAAGTAGGGACACCTGTTTGGTAAGCTCAGTGAAAGCACTCTCTGAGTTTACCGATATTGGCACTATAACTAAAAAATCTGCAATCATAAGTGCCATAAATTGCCAAGTTTCAGTTAATGACGGTTTTCGCTTATCAGCAACCAGCCAAGAATGCATCCCCCACCGATAGCGCCAATAACTGAAAGTTGGCCTGTTAAAGCACCATAAATCACCAATTTTATGGTGCTGAGCACCATAAAACTGGACCACCAATATATATATATATATATATATTATATTATACTAATATATATATATATATATTATATATATATATATGCCACGAAGGAAAAATAAACGAAGGAGGATCTGCGAGACCTTTCGACGTTAAACGTCCTTTACTGAGCAGTCTCTGCTCAGTAAAGGACGTTAACGTCGAAAGGTCTCGCAGATCCTCCTTCGTTTATTTTTCCTTCGTGGCATATATCTTTATTATTTATGGATTTATCACGTTCCTAACTTATGTGATTCAGTTATACATATATATTATTAATATATAGATCATTATATATATATATATATATTATATATATATATTATATATAAATATATCTATATATATATATAATATATACATACATACATACATACATACAACAGTGGTCCCCCCCGTATTTGCGGGGGATGCATACCAGAACCCCCCGTGAATAGTTAGAAACCGCGAATGTTTGGAAACTCTTATAAAAACGCTAAAAACAGCCTATTTTGTTAGTTAAACTGAGAAAAAAACCACTAAAAAGTTTATATTTGGTTTTTTTTAATAGTTTTATCACAAAAAGTGCTTTTTTATGATGAAATTGATAAAAAAAAAAAAAACAGGAATTTGTGGATATACGGGGGCCCCACTGTATATATATATATATATATATATATATATATATATATATAGATAGATAGATAGATAGATAGATAGATAGATAAATTATATAATTCTGTTGTAATGGAACATTTTTACCAGTCATAATATATATATATATATATATATATATATATATATATATATATATATATATATATATATATATATATATATATATACAGTAGAGCCTCGGTTCTCGACGATATAATTCGTTCCAGAAGGAGCGTCGAAATTCGATTATTTCGAGAACTGAATCAAGTTTTCCCATAAGAATAACTGAAAATGGATTAATCCGTTCTTGACCATAAGTTATTACACCTTAACCTTGCCTTTTTATACATAAACTATTACATAGTAAATTACAACTAAATAAAAAGTTAAAAGTTAAAATAAAATATCATGTTAAATGTATATTTTATAATTTTAAATGTATAATATACAGTATAAAAGAAAAAACTAGCCTAGCCTACGTCCAACCCGATTGTTGACCAAGCGCCATAGGCTACCTAGGTAAATAGTAAGTAGAACGTAGTGCAGTGGGTAGGCATAAAACGTGTTGCTAACATAATAAAAACATTGAAAAGCAAGTCTAATTATTACAGTAAATTAATAAACTATTTTAAAATTAAAACCTAATTCATATTTATCAAAAACTTGCAAAAATTTGCCTACAGTAAGTCGGCATTTAAGGATGTAAAAACAAACCATAGCGCAGCCCTGGTGGTTTATATCGGGACTATGGTAGTAAACAAACCATATCTCGCTATAAGCCTAGAAACGTTTACATTCGATTATTAATTTATGGTAAATCTTTACGGAGTCGACTGCAAACTGTATACAAAATCGCTTGAAAATTATCTTTCAGTAAATGTAATGTTATGATACTAACGATTTTGTTTCATAAATGTCCTTATAAAAAAGGTGCGTCTTTTACGGCAAATTATCCAATATCAGGGCTGGTTTCAAGCTTATTGGACTTTGACAATTATTATGGTACTGCATGGTACATATATACGTACGTATAAGTAAAAGAATCTTCTTAATGTCTTTAATACTATACCATTACGTACCAGCATCTCTTGAGTTTAATATCAAGCTAAACTTTTACGAGGACGCTAATAAACAAAGCATACAGATTGCGTTCGTGACCGCGCACCAGTTGCTATGTATAAACTGTGTCACTACCAGACCTCATACGTAAACATTGACGTCTTTTTACAGTAGACATAAAAGAATCGTCTTAATTTCTATAATTATTCTATACCATAGCGGCTTCTCTGATTAAGCTAAGGCTAACCTCCTCTTTACCAGCAAGCTTAACAAAGATTAAGATTGCGTTCGCTACCGAACGGCACACGTTACGTATGTGACAGTGGTTTCACTACCAAATTTCACACGTAAACAATGATGTATTTTTACAGTAGGTATAAAAGAATCTACGTACTTAATTTCTATAATTAATATATACCGTAGCGGATTCTGAGTTAACCTAAGGCTAAGCTCTTCTTTACCGGCAGCTTAAAACGCTTAGATTGCGTTGCTACCGAACCGAACATGTTACGTATGTAACTGGTTTCACTACCAAATCTTGCACATCAACATTGACGTATTACAGTACGACATAAAAGATTCTTAATTTCTTAATTACTACGCACTTAATATGGCATAGTGGCTTCTCTGATATAAGCTATGACTAACTTCTTCTTTACCGGCAAGCTTAACAAAGCTTAAAGATTGCATTCGCTACCGAACCACACATGTAACCTACGTACGTAACATTGCCTTCACTCCAAACCTAACCCTTAAATACGTATTGCATTTTGCCTACTGAAACTGCGCGCCTCAAGTGTGAGCATGGTTTTAGAATATTACGCTTGAAAAAAAAATCAAACAAGGGTGCTTGATTAAATTTTTTTCGCCCATCACGTTCATGCAGAGAGGAGGAGACGAAACTTAAGGTTTATTTTGGAGTTGGAAATGATGGAAACATTTTGAAGAAGGAAAACGCGAGGTGCCATGTAAACACTTTTCCATTATTTCAAGAGATTAACAATAGCAAAAGGTTTTAATAGATAGCCAGTAGTAATGTTGGGACCCATGATGAATCAAAAGGTAACTGCGTATAGATTTGATACCACCGAAAAAGCAAACGAAATGAGCGCAAGGTGTACAAGACGACGACACATGTTTGAATGTTTGTAAACATGAGTTGCGGACTTTAAACAATGCCGAGTGGCGTCACCAGTGTTACCAACCGTTATGCTAAATTATGCTAGTCGGTCCAAGCAAGAATTTATGCCAAATATGGTGCAATTTTGTGCCAGAATTATGCTATTAATCTATCATTATCTCATTTCTCTAATACATTTGAGCTAAAACAACGATGTAATGGAAATTTAAAACATTTATATATTAGGTGAAATGATACAAAGTGACGAACAGACCAACTATATAAACTAATAATTTGATGATCTTAACATGTCAGGAAACTCGTAATAAAACACCATTTTCTTTATTAGATCACATACGCAATCACTAGTACACTATTTGATATGCAATCACTATTATACTATTTGACAAATGTGTGAAGATCACACATACAAATGTGAAGAAAAACAACAAATTTTACTTATTACTGCATCATTGATCATGGCCACTCAGGAAACCAATTTTTTCTTTAAACATGGTCACATAAACAATTAATAAATACTTGAAAATGTGTGAAAATTACTTCAAATATAACATTTTGTTATTTACTGATATTTACTGAAAAATTAAAACTAAAAAAAAAAAGGTAAACAAACAAACCAGTCTCTACTCAAGAAGAAAAACATACGTACTTATTACTTGATCATTATCATGCCACTGAAAACACTTTTTCTTTAACAGATCACATACACAATGAATAAATACTTGAAAATTTGTGTGAAAATCACTTCAAACATAATTAAAAATTTTGATAACTACTGAAAAAAATAAAACTTAAAAAAAGAAAAAAAAAGGTAATTCTTTACTTATTGAAGAAAAAACATTATTAACACTTTACTGATTGTTTGTCATGCCACTGTGGGTATTTATTTATATTTCACAAAATTTAACATTCCTTAGTTGGGTTCAAACTTAGCAATTAACTCATTTGTTAGTGCTGCTTTGAGGCAGTTTCACTTGAAGATACATTCACTGTAGCTGTGTATGAAATTGAGGAATTTTCTGCCTTTTATTTTAAATTTTAGTGAAAATACATTCTAAAATTGTACTAGAACCCTAAGTGTGAAAGCAATTATGCTAAGCTCCAATTCTTGCGTCAAATTATGCTAAAAAACATGAAATTTATGCTACATTTGGTTTAGGATAGCACTGGATGACGCCAACTAGCGGCGGCTGGCGGAAACAGTTTTGTTTACAAACATCATATGGTCAGGGGTCGGAAACTGGTTTTTTGGTTGAAAACAGATACAAAGTTTATTGGAAATTTAGTGGCGAAATCCGATTATGTCAAGTTTCTAATACGGTCGTGAACCGGGTCTCTACTGTATGGATATATAGATATTATATATATATATATATATATATATATATATATATATATATATATTATATATATATATGACTGCTAAAAATGTTCCGTTACAACAGAATTCCATCTAATAAAAGGAGCCCATAAAAACGTAAACGTATAAAACCATTTTTACCTTATATATTATTGTCATATATTCATAATAAAAATGCAAATCTTATATATTATTGGCATATCTTCATAATAAAAAGCCTCTTCAAGGAATAATTCCTTGGGGAATCCATTTTTCAAAAGACAAAAATACACTTTACAGTAGTATCAGTATACAATGAACAATGATTACTTTATTTTGATGTGATTACATTAATATTACAGTATGGTACTCTAAGCAGTACAGTAACTATTTTTTATCATAAATGTATATTCATCACGAATAAAATACATATGACCACCGTGACGTCACCATTCTACAAAGTACCGATGTATTTTTACGTAAGTATCCTCTAAAATCTGTCATAAAACCACTTTACTTACTTTTTTGTGAAGCCCAAATGCTACGTATATTCCGGAAAATTAACGAAATCACGAATTTTATCGTAGAGCAAGATTCACTAATTACTGGTTTTTGTTCTTTTTTTCATGACTAAATGCATTTTTTAGAATAAACTCATTCACAAATTTTCAAATACTATGAATGTAAATAGCAAAATCTCTTCTTCTTCTCTTCTCTTTCTCTCTCTCTCTTTCTCCTCCTCTCTCTCTCTTCTCTCTCTCGCTCTCTCTCTCTCTCTCTCTCTCATCACTTACAGAAAAAAAACAATAATACTGATCTATTATTATCGTAATAAAAGAACAAGATGGTCCCCGAAAGAATAAAAATGTGTTGCAATATTTTTATTCTTTCTGTGATTTACGAAAACTGTGCTTCAATACAACTTTTATAGTTGACTCAATGATTATCACATATTATAACAGTATAACAAGAGAATATCTTATCACTATCCATGTTTCATTTCTTATCATCATAAAATATTTAAAATACTAATTTCATTGTCATTCTCGAGCTAAGATAGTCAACAGTACTCTAGTCCTAAGCTGCTCTCTCAAGCTATTCTCGTCCTAAGCTGCTATCTCAAGCTATTCAAGTTACTCTCGTCACAAGCTGCTCTCTCTCTCTCTCTCTCTCTCTCTCAATGAAATATGAATTACTGTATCATAAATATCATAAACTATTATGTACAAAGTTAATAATAATATAATTCCATTAATAAATTCGTTTCTTTTAGCAACTATAAATTGTTTTCCAAAATAATTCTTTCGGTAATAAACATCCATCAGCTGATTCTAAACGTAAACAAAAGACAAAACTAGATTTTTATTGCTGTTTATACATTAATATTAAGTTGGGTGCTGTAATCATTACAGTAAATCATGTTCTTTATCATAAAATATGTTCATTCACGAAACAGATATACTATGTACTTTTAGTTTGGTGCAGCAGCCAAATCATGAAAATAGAAAGGAATTGTTAGGTAATTATAATTTTGTTTGCTGATCTGATGCAGGGGAAATTGAAGATAGGAAAGAATAACTTTGAAACTGTCTTGAATTTAGTTTAAGGTGATAGTTGAAGAAATATTTGGTGCTTGAACTAAAGTGGGCAGTTATAAACATTAAAATAGTGGTCTTGGGTGGGTTAATTATTAAAGTAGGCGGTTTAAAGCAATTTTCAGAGGGGGGTACCAGGATAACACGGGTATTTACTTATCACGGGGGGTTCTGGGCCCTATCCCCCGTGATTAACGAGGCCCTACTGTATTCTGCCACTGATTAGAATGCGATAGGCAAGCGTCGTGCTGACACCAAAGACAGACTGGTGCGCCAGGCCGTGTCTTAAGTCGAAGTCTCATCCTCGGAGACATCCGTCTCCTCCTCCTCCCCCTGTCCAGCAGTTGTCAAGAAGACCGTCGCTTGGTAGGCCATCGAGGAATTCGAGTTCGGCTGGGCCTTCCCGTTCGACTCACCCTTGGTCAGAGGATCAACGTCCCTTTCGTTCCCGTTCCTTTAGGCCAAGATGGGGCCCAAGGGGCAGAGATATGGGGCCCTCGGTAGGTTAGGCGCCTCTCCTGGGACAGGGGGGGTTGCCTAGCAAGCCATTGGGCCAAGTGGCAGACTTGTGGGCAGAGAAGTGGGTGGTAGATACCCTTTGGGTGGGGTAATAGTACTGCCATTCGATTTCTCTCCCCCTCTGTCGGACAAGCCGCAGCTCAGGAAGGCATATCCTCCAGATTCTCTGAGGTTCTGGGCTCTTCGGGAGGAGGTGCAGAAGATGCTGGACAAATTGCGATAGGGGAAGTGGTGCGCCTGCCTCCATTTTACAGTCACATCTTGGTACTCAAGGCGTCAGGAGGATGGAGACCTGTGATCGACTTCTCCACCTTGAATCAATTCACTTCATCAGGAAGCCACAATTCAAGATGGAGATCCCGCTTTCGGTTCTGGCAGCTCTGAGGGAAGACGACTTCATGCTGTTGATACACTTAAGGGGCCATACTTCCAAATCCCTGTTCATCCGAACGTCCAAGAAATTTCTTCGCTTCTTACTTGGGAACAAGGTCTTCGAGTTCAAAGTCCTGTGCTTCGAACCGACAACAGCCCCTCAAGTGTTCACAAGGGTCTTCTCTCGTGTCAAGTTGGACCCATGCTCAGGGGATCTGTTTGCTGAACTACCTCGACAGTTACTTGGTCTTGGCAGTTCTAGGTCAAAGCTGCTGTAGAACAAAGATAGTCTACTTCGGTTCTGTCTGGAACTGGGCATCGTGGTCAACCAGGGATATCGTACCTTGTACCCAGTTAAGGGATTCTTTACTTGGGCATAGTCATCGATACAGCGGTGGAAAAAGTTTTCCCGTTGGACCAGAGGTTGGAGAAGTTTGCAGGTTGGGGGGGGGTGCACAACTTCCTGTTGGAACCACATCAGTCAGCTCATCAGTGGCAGGTTCTTCTGGGAGTGTTGTCAGCCCTGAAGAGGCTGGTCCCTTGTGGGCATCTTCTTCTTCTTCGGTCTCTGCAATGGAGACTGGTGGAATTCTGGCCCCTCCCTGGCGGGGGACTCATCCCTGTTAATGTTCCCTCTGTCTCTGGAAGTAAGAGAAGACCTTTGTGGTGGTTGGACGACCAGAATCCTTTGAAGGGTGTCCCTCTGCATTCTCTTCCACCGGACTTCCTTCTGTTCTCAGACACCTCCCTCGCAGGTTGGGCGGCCTTATGTAGGCGACCTCATCGCTTCAGGCGTTTGGAGGACAAGCAGCAACATAACAACGTCTTGGAGTTGAAGGTAGCCTTCCTGTGTCTGAAGAAATTTTGGGAGAAGGTAGAATGTCATTCTGTCGTTCTCAATGTTCTGGACAACACCATGGTGGTAACCTATGGGAACAAACAGGGACGCCTGGTTTCTAGTCAACTTCACGCCTTGACCATCGAGGTTCACCGGTAGGCGGTCAGCAGTTCGGAAGAGCTCTCAGCCAGTTATATCCCAGGCAATCTGAATGTAGTCGCAGTCGAACTCAGTCGTCGGGAATTAGATCCTGACACTGAGTAGTGTTTCATCAAGTGGTAGAAGACAAGCTTTTCCAGGTTTTTGGTAGACCCATGTTGGACCCTTTTGCAACTGCTTCAACAAGAAGCTGGAAGTTTTTCTGTCAATAGTTCCAGATCCTTTAGCATTGGTGGAGAACGCATTCCAACATCCCAGGACAACGTGGAGCTGTATGCCTTCCTCTGTTTTGTTTGATCCGTCAAGTTCTGAACAGGCTAATGAGTTCACAAAGTCTCAGGATGACTTTGATAGCCCCTCTATGGCCTCAAGCAGAGTGGTTCTTTCGGATCTGCTGTAGTTTATTGTCAGAGGTTCCAAGGGAGATGTCCCCCTTGGCAACATCTCCTGTGTCATCTCCTTGCAGAAGTGTTTCAACCAGTCAGTAGAATCCCTGTCTTTTCTTGGTTGGAGACTTTCAAGTTTCTCCTTCGAGCAAGAGGCTTTTCTCAAGAGGACGGCAGGGCATATGTCCAATAGTCTCGGAGAGTTGACCTCCAAGGTTTCCGAGGCAATAAGCGATCTACTGTGATTGGTGTCGTAACAGGGTTTTTCTCCACTCACAACCTCTATTCAACGAATAGCAGACTCTTAACCTTCCTCAGAGACGAGAAAACGTTTGCCCGCTTCTGCCGTTAGAGGCTACAGGGTGGCCCAGAGTTTGATGTTACGCCTTAAAGGTATCGACATCTCTTCAGGGGTTTGAGCAGTCATGTTCTCCTAGAGAGGTCAAGCCTCAGACGTGGGATGTTTCCTCGGTTCTTAAGTGCTTCACTAAGGGTCCATATGAGCCCTTTTGTCGCTCAGCTGACAGAAACTTGACGCTCAAGGCAGTTTTCCTTCTGGCCTTGACATCTTCCGAGAGGGTAGGAGAGCTCCACGACTGAGCTATGGCATGAAGTACGCCAGGGGTTGGGGTCGTTGTCCTTCGAATTTGTCCCAGATTCCTTGGCCAAGACCCAAAATCCCTCTGTGAGTGATTACAAGCTCACTTCATTTTCCATTCCATCACTGAATGACTTGTGGGTGGCGATGCTCAAGAGCGTTTGTTGTGCCTGTCTGGGCCCTGCGTTGCTATCTTAAAAGGACTCGGCACCTTGGACCAGGCTGCTGGAGACTTTTGTTAACACAGGCATACAAGAAAGAGGTGTCTAGGAATACTATCTCTTTTTGGATAATGGAAGCCATCAAGACAGGCATACTTGTCTCTTGATTTCCACCAAACCCGTCTGTGCAGGCTAGAGCGCATGACGTTAGGGGTACTGGTACCTCTCTTGCTTTCAATAAGAACTTGGCTGTGCATGGAGGGCTGAGCTCTGGTACTTGGTTACGCCAGTCCATGTTCGCCTCCTCCTATCTTAAAGATGTTGCCCACAGATATGCGGACGCGTTTTCCCATGGGTGGCCTGTGGTGGCTGCCCAGCAGGTTGTGTTTACTCATAGTTGCCCCTAACAGGGCACTTTTGTATCATTCCTAAGATGATTGTGTGGGCGAGAGAATGAGGGAGTTGGCTGGTCTCCTCCTTTCTCTTGTACCTTTCCTTCTTCCTTCGGGCAGGTTAATGAATAGTCACATCATTCGCTGGACTGGTGTGATACAATAAGTAGGGTAGTCATACTGATAGTGTGGTCACTTATTATGCAAATGTCAAACCCTCTATTCGTTAGCATATGCTCCACTCCTAGGCAAGGAGGAGTTGAGAGTAGTGCAAACCATGGTGTGTTGGTTTGCTATTAGACAGTCAAAGTTTCTCTTTGGTTCCCTATGCAATGATTCTCCCATATATCATTGTACATCACTCAGGGTCTGTGTGGTTAGATATCAATTTATCTAGCTTCTCAACGGGCTTCAGTCCCTCTCCAGAAGTCATTTCTTCTGGAAGCTGGACTGGTGGGTATGGCCCCCCATCTTCCAGAGGTCTTGTACCTCCCTCCAGGTATGAGTCTATCCTATTATTAAGACCGAAGGTTTGTTCGCATATGAACAAATGACAAATTTCCTAAGACAATTTGTATTTTTCATAGCTACAACCTGAGGTCTTAACATTATACTGCACGCCTCTAGCCACCCCTCTATTTGTTAAGACATCCTGAGTTGGGAAAGACTGAGGCGTGATCGTAGGTGAAGCCTTCACCAGATATACACATGCATGCAAGATATCACAAGATTCCTTGCTTTCATCTGTTTTTTTTAACCGGATCCAGCCAGGCGATAGAAATTATCCTATTGTTAAGACCTCAGGTTTGTAGCTATCTATAAAAAATACAAATTTTCTCAGAACATTTGTCATATTTTATGGTACTAGACAAGCCCCATAAAACTGGACCACCATCAACCGAGATCACCGATAACCCGGGGACTGCCTGTACTTGTAGAACTCAAACAGAGACTATTAAGTAACTAAAAGAGAGTTGTAAAAGGAACTGTTTAAAAGTTTATGGAAATTCTTTCTCATTTTTGTTGGGTTGAACTTATGGATGCATTTGAAGCGACAAATTTTCTAAAAAGTATAGGGCAGGAGGAATTGAATTTTTTAACTAGCCATTATTAAGCCTTTTGTTTTGTGATTCTAATGACATCATCCATTCCCAACCACTGAAATTTTGAAGACATCAAATGATGATATGAATACAAGATATTTAGCTAAGTTTAATGTCATTTTGATTTTTTTTTCCATTTTTACTACAATAAGATAAATAATGAAAACATAATGAGCTTTCAACCAAGAAAAATAAATGTAGTATGTACGATGAACAAGAAAGATATGATGGATGTGATTTGCCACATACAATTTTGGGACCCTACTAAAATATGAAAGGGTTTAAGTTTGAATTTTTTTTTTTTTTTTTTTTTTTTTTTACTATCTACTTTGCACAAAGTATTTGGAATAGATGCATACCCCAGCATAGAAACTAGTTTCTCCCGCCAGCTCTACCACATTCTTCCAAACACATGGTACTATTTCTGTAAAAAGCATCTTATTGACTCCATGTTTTCTTCCATCCCTCTCTGTAAGTTAATTTCAAATGTCATTAGACTTGTGTATATCTTTTGTGGTTGAATGGTAATAAAATTGTTCCTTACCCTTGGTCTTCAGTTATTTATTTTTACTATACCCTTCCTTTCCTGAGTAACCCCTGGAGTCCAGTTTTGTTTTATCCACTGGGACACAGATTATTACACTCTTGGAATTGAAAACCTTAGCAAAGGTTTTTATGAGTAGGTGTGTTACATTACTGAGGTGGAGTTTTTCAGCTTGTTAGATAATGAGGAAATTAGTTTTCATTTCTTTTGGCTAAATTGTATCATTTTCTGGGACACAAACTCTTTGTAGATGGAACCTTGTCTTTGGTAAACAGTGGTATTGCATACGTAGTTTTTTGTAGTCACTGATATTTGATTTTGTTAAGATTCTGCAGTATATGCTTATGGTAATCCTCAAAATCTGAAAATATATGGCATAAGAAGTATTTTATGTTATGTTTAGGCCAAAGTAAGTATCAAATGTATCAAATGGTATCAGGTTAAATACATGGAGAGAGTTGACTGTACCATTGTCATGAATGACATCTCTAAATCTCCCAATGTGAGTGTGTAAGCGAGTCTCGGTATACTTAGTTTGAATCAAAAGTACTTTGGTTAGACTATTTTTTAGAATGATTTTTTATTCCTCTGTAAGTAATGGGTAATGCAGGAATTTGGCAAAGTTTGTTAGGCTGTTGAAATACACAAAATAAAATATTTTTGGAATACATAGTTTGTCATCTGATTTTTGCTCTATCAGTAAATACAGGTCTGTTCTATCATTAGAAGTACTGTTTAGTACTTACAATACGATTTGAAACTTGGGGTATTTAATAAAGGAAAATGTCTTGTGCAATTTGTTGGCACAAAACTCCACAAACAACCATTTCAAGGATTTAGTTAAATTGTTTATCCAAGTAAATTCAGATCGTGTCATGATAGAAACGACATGCACAGTAAACCAAAGGCTGCACTGTGCAGCTGGCTCCATGTTCTGTACAACTATCATTATCACAGCTTTAGTCATGTAGATGCACAGCGTCATAGAGGATGCTCAAGAGACTTTGGGAGGTAGTATGATTAATGCGCATGTCATGCGCTTATGCAAGCTCGTATGTAGCATCCACTACCAATTACCACTAATCAGAGCATCTTCATGGCTGTCTTTGGTAGGTGTCAGTATGGAACGGTGTTATGGTACCATCATTTGATAGAAGGCACTGTCCTTTATAAGTAAAATCCAGTAAAGTGGGACTGTTATTGTGAAGTATCACTGTATAAAGTGTAATAATTACTACAGTTTAAAGCATTGTTCAGTTGTTTACATATTACAACCTTATAAAACAGATCTACCTTAATTTCAAACCTAACCTAAATCACTCGGGAACCTATCATAATGAATCTGAATAACTTCTTTGGAAAGCTGAAATTCCTTCTTAATTTCTAACATGTATTATAAAGTGTAATAATTACTACAGTTTAAAGCATTGTTCAGTTGTTTACATCTTACCCTTATAAAACAGATCTACCTTAATTTCAAACCTAACCTAAATCACTCAGGAACCTATCATAATGAATCTGAATAACTTCTTTGGAAAGCTGAAATTCCCTCTTAATTTCTAACATGTATTATAGTGTATTTTAGTGTAAGCACATCAGTTAGTATCCTTGAAAAGTGGTGAACTTGGTTTATTGGATGTCTTAGTAATATTTCATTTAAAGGTGTCTTGAGTAGACTTATCACCTCCTTGAAAGACTACATACTCACAGCTAAGCATTTTAAAATATACCATAAAGTCAAAGAATAATTGCTTATAGTATATGTGGCAGGTAACAGTTTCATGATGTCTGATCTCCAAAATTACTTTTTAACCAGCAATAGAAATCTAAAACCTTCATACTGTCAATTGCAAGGTATTTATGATGATGGTGTGGAAGGTTTTATAAACTAACCTGAATTCCAAGGAAAATTAGTACTACTAGTAGTAATATACTAGTAGTGTCATAACAAAATGGATATTGTAGTGATTACAGCAACAATCACAAATTTAATAGTAATACAACAAAAAATCAGAATACTGTACTATAAGGAAATATTGTAACAAGTTGTAAGCTTTGCCATTTCATTCCTAGAAAAACTATTTCATTTTGAATTAAGACTTCAGCATTTTATTCCTAACTTTGTGCAATTTAATCAGATATTTTATTGAACTCTTAACGGGGTTACTGTTTGTATTCTACCCTGCCCCTCAAGACAAAATATGTTCTGCCTTGCTATGTCTCCCTGAACCTTTTCATTTTTATGTGGATTCCAAGCAATGAAAAGTGAATAATTTGATGGCACAGCTCTTATCCAGATACCGAGCCATAGGCTGGTTGATGTGCACATATAGGGCAATGTCACACCAAGATTATTGTGGACATATTTAAAGTTTCAGTTAATTGTAAAGCAAAAGTTAAATAATAGGACTTCTGTCGGCTGAACCCTTGCCATGAAGCTTCACATATTTGTTTTACCAAGATCATCTCTCAGAATGTGGCATTTTCAGTGGTGTTACTGTGTTCTAGGACTAGGTAGGTCTTTCAAGAACCTGTTATCAGTGAAATAATGACAAGACATCCAATGCATATCTGGCACAGTCTACTATTTCAGGGGACACAGATAATGTTGTAGCTGTAGTCCAGTGTGTCAGGAGTATGACAAGTCCCATTTTTATCTTTCCATGCCAATCTTATAGTGTAATTTGTCTTAACCTTGTTACAAATTTACAAGTTTTATCTTATCAGTAATCTTTATTCATTGATCTTACAGATACTGTTGTTATTTTGATGTTTCTTTTCTTGTACTCTGTTTCATATTTTTCTTTTCTTGTGTTCTGTTTCGTATTTTTTTATTGATACCATTAACATCCCATTCCACCAGAAATACTGGAATGAAGAATATTTGCAGTCATATATGTGTACGTTCTATTCCCCTGGTATGTTCTTGGAAATGATTATATTCAGTGTTTTTTCTAATGCTCACAGAACTTGATTCAGACAACATTGCACAAAACTAGGACGCTTTTTTCCTCTGCCAGTTCCAGGCATCATGCCCGGGTATGAATTGTGTGATGTGTCTATAGGAAGTGGGTGTGCATGAATAGTTATAGATAACCAATACTATAATTCTATACTCTACTATAATTGTATAGTACATTTAGTACATAACATTATAGTATTTGTAATGTAGTATATTGGCAATCTTCTCACTTGAATGTGAATGAATGTATGATAGTTTCATACGAATACTGTTCTGTCATTGAGTGAAAAAACATTCATAATATCTCATAAGTTTGATAAAGTCTCAGCCCCATGTGCAGAATTTCTTCTTCTTATGATGCAGAAAAAGCCAGAGCTGGAAGAGCATGTTTTTAAACTTATCTGATTGTTTGTGGCCTGCTGCAGTTGGTGTATTTTATTCTTGTAAATATAATATGAAAGTGACACTGCTACTGTCATTCCTTTATACATGTTGAGTGTTTTTATTCATCATTGGCTAATTTGATGATTTGTATTTACAAAGAAACAAAATTAAAATGTTTTGACGATACCTCTTATGTTATCAACCTGTGGCTGGTAGGAGCAGTGTTTAATGTGAAGTTGAGTGTAAGAAAATGAATATTGACTCATTCTTGTATTAGCATTCTCCATTTAGAGAAAACAACCTGTCTGGTTGAATAACTTTGTGATAAGTACTCCACTCAGAAAGCCCTTCCCCTTCTCACATCATGTCATTCGATATCTTAGTCACCATATGATGCAGGATTTTACTAACTGTTGTAATGTGTGATTTGTGTTTAAATAGAGGCATAGGCAAGCATGCACCTGTAGTTTCAATACTAAAAAAGAGATTCAGGTCCTGGATTAGGGTGTGGAAGTTTATTTTGAAAAATATATTTAAAGAAAAATTCCACAAATTTGACAAAGCTGGTAAACAGAATGGGGTTATTCATGAACATTGTTAGATGCAGAGGTATGAACTGAACATAACCTAGGTTAGGATAACGGTGGCATCACTAGCAAAAATGACATGGTGAGTCAAGGAACCTCAACCTTATGAACAAAAAGGGGGTAGCTTCTTTTTTCAATATTGCTAAATAGGTGCTTTGAGTATTTTAATTATTTTCACTGGTAACTCTACAGCAACAAGGGATGACTGTAGCAAAAACACTTCAAAGTTTTCATATTGTATATGGCAGCTGCATCAATACCTTGCAGGCTGATGATTTTAACAACCTTTGATGTACAGATTTCACTAATTTCCAACTAACACCAGGTTACTTTGTGCGTAGGACAGTACTGTACTGTGTGTTTTTATTTTGTCATGGTAATAACTAGCTACGATGTGTAGATAACAGCATTTTTTGAACAAAATTGGTCAAGTTACTCATTTTTTTTTTTTGTAACATCATCTATTACACTTCTTGATGTAAAATTTTGGTAATTTAAGTTTTGATTTATATGTAACTTTGGGTTTACAGCTATGCATAAGACAAATCAAATACAGTGCTCTTAGTCATTGCAAGGTAAAGTACTAGAGTACCATAGTGGTTACAAAATGTATAATACTGTATTTGGCAATTTAAACATAGTACATATATAGTTGTGTTTGTGTAAAGAGCAAAACTATTTCTTTACAAATGCTTTATTTGTCAGTTTAAGATTAGAGACCAAAATTTGAATGAAGCAGAAAAAGCAAAATTGTGCCCCATCACTTTTATATGAAGTTCCCCCACTTAGTATCAAGGAGTACTGTACGTCATTCCTAACCATAAATATTTGCTAGTATGTACTGCATGCAATTCTTATGCAGAAGTGGCCCATAATATGTAATTATTGTATCAGGTTTTACATTCTATTTTTTTTGGTGTTTAATAATTATTTATATAAATGACTTTATGAAGCTTAACTTTCTCATGCCAAGAGTCTTTGCTTTGCAGGAGTGACCATTGTGGTAACATGTCTCATATCATTATGTATGCGTTACATTTTTGCATCATTTGATGAATTTTATCACTATATCACTAACATATAAAGTAACATCCAGTTCAGATGAAGTCTTTCCTTCCCTTTACATTTTGCATTAATATAGAAATCTTTTCTCTCAGTTTCATTGTATTAATAGAGACTTGGATTGCTTGATTGAATTGAATTGAATATTGAATTTAGGCCAAAGGCCAAGCCTTGGGACCTTAACAAGGGAGGTCTTCATTGCCATACGACAAGCACCCTGCTTATTTCTAATTAGCAATTCAAGGACTTGGGCAATCTAAGCTGATGAAAATGCAGTTGAGAAGTAAATAGTTGTGTATTTGTAATGAGTACAAAATATAATATATATTTTACATATGGTAATGATATGTTTGCTCTACGTCCTTAGATAATTTCTTTTCTTTCACCGGAGTTTGTTTTGTGTCCATTTTGATTTCCTGTTCATCTTACAGTCTCATTTTAAGTGACGAATTGTGAAAAGTGCTCGTGGCATGTGTATTGTTTCCACTATCCATTATTGATATTTGATCTCCAAGGATTGACTCTTCTTTCCCTCTTATACAAGTAGTTACAATATTTTCTTTGGTAGTGTGGTTGGTGTACAGCAAATATTTTTCTCAGTATGTCTTCATGTCGTGTAGTTTACTCACAGCTGATGTGTGAGCTGTTTTTAGCCTGTAATGCCAGGCATGGTATTTTTATAATAAGGAAATTAATAACATCATTTTTGTACATGAAAACTTACCCAGCAGATATATACTTAGCTATAGACTCGGTCGTCCCGACAGAATTTCAAAACTCGTGGCACACGCGACAGGTAGGTCAGGTGATCCACCATTCCTGCCGCTGGGTGGCGGGGTCTGGAACCATTCCCGTTTTCTAAGCCATAATTTCTCTGTCGGTTGAACGGACAACACCTATTGTTCGTTCCCTCCATCTTGGATTTCAACTCGTTTGCCGAGAATTTGGATTGGTTTTTGGTTGACGTATTCTGTTTTTTCTCTGGGCTTGGCGTACGCTTATTGTGGACTGTTTTTCGACTTTGGTTTTGGCTACTCTTTCACGATGTCTGACGCTAAGGCTTCACCTATGTTTAGAGTTTGTAGTAGGGAAGGTTGCAAGGTTAGGCTGCCGAAATCGGCGGTAGATCCTCATAGTGTTTGCGCTAAATGCAGAGAGATGAATGTTCTTTAATAACACCTGTATTGAGTGCGAAAACCTAACAGAGCTTGAATGGAAGGAGTTATCTTCATATGTTAGGAAGCTTGAGAGAGATAGAGTAAGGAAGGCTTCAGCTAGGTCATCTAGTAGATCTTGTTCTCTAGAACAAGAAGTTGTTAACTCTCCTACTAACGATTTTCCCTTAGCCTCAGCTGTTCTTTCCCTGTGCTGAATCCAAAGATTCTTCTTCAGAGAGGGAAAATGTAAAAGCTTCCATCAAGAAACTTCAAGCTCAGTTACGAGCTCTAAATGAAGGTAAGAGTGGTGATAGAATTGTGGCAGTGTACCAGTGCAGTGGAGGGGGCGCTCTGACCGGTTCCTCATTGCTCTAGGCCTAGACCTCTTCCAAACTCCCAGGACCAGGGGAGGAGGTAAGTCGAAGCGCAGGGAGGATGCAGAACATCCCCAACGGTCAGGCGTCCCTTCGGCAGATCCTGTTGTAAAGTCCCAGGCTGCCTCGGATTGCTGCAGAAAAGGCGTTCCTAAGGGAGTGTTTTTCGGCCTCAGACTCTTCCTCTCCTAAACGAGGGATGGAGTTCGCCTCTCTATCGCGCCCTTGAAGAGAGCTGGAAGGCGCCAAAAGGAGACGCGGCTGATTCCAGCCCAGAGAGTTTTCCAAGAATTGGCCCTCGGTGCCTAAGAAGACGAGACAAGAGGAGCCCTCTCTTCAGGATCCTACGAAGAAGTTTCTGATAAATCTGCAAGAGCAGTTAGCCTCTTTAGTAGGCTCCTTCGCTAAGGATTCGACAAGGAGGAAAGATGTTTCGCTCCCTGTTAAGAGTTCCGCTAAGCGCCCCTCTTCGTATAGGAGAGAACCCTCACAATCTCCAGGGCGTTTATCGCCTTCGTCGAGAGACTCGTCCGACAGGAGTTGTTCTCCGGAGAGGAGAGTCCTTTGCGCCCTACAGGCTTTCTTCTCCAAAGCGCCCTCTGGTGGGTAAGGCTTTGAATCCTGGTAGACAGGAAGAACGTAGCCTCTCTCCTGCGAGACGCCGTGAATCGAGCAGAAGTCTCGATCGGTTTAGGTTCAAGGAACCTGAAGAGAAACTAAACCGATTTAAGTATAGGATGGATCCTTTGGGACTACAGGACCAGGAGCCAGGCAGGCGCAAAGAGGCAGCGAGACGCAAGAAAGGGCGTCAAGAGCCTCTCAAACCACAGGATTCAGGACGTCAGGAGTCTGCTAGAAGGCAGGAATCAGGACGCCATGAGTCAGGACGCCAGGAGTCAGGACGCCAGGAGTCAGGACGCCAGGAGTCAGGGCGCCAGGAGTCAGGGCGCCAGGAGTCAGGACGCCAGGAGTACGTTAGGCGTCAAGAGTTAGGGCGCCAGGAGCCTGTTAGGCATCAGGAGTCAGGGCGCAGGGATCCATTCAAGCGCCCTGAATCAGGGCGTCAGGAGCCTATCAAGCGCCGCGAGTCTGGCGAACCGCAAGGGCCTAGACAACAAGAGTCTAGTAGGCGCAAGAGTGTTTCGGACCGACAGGAGCCTCATTCTTCGTATAGAAGTTCGAGCGTTCAGCGTCTCTCTCGGGAAAGGAGTTCTTCTCCCGGGAAGAGCCCGATCACTCCCAAACGGTCTCCTTCAGTGGATCCGTTGGAACAAGTATCGGAATAGGAGGAGCCCGTAGATGTAGCCAGTTGATTTCTGACTACAAGAGGCTCTCTCTTTTGCTTCTCAAGGAGTTCGGAGACTCCCTTCATCCTGCTGATCCTCCTTCACCAGGATCCTTAATGTCGAGCACAAAAGCTCACAAGTCGTCTTCCTTCATCAAGATGCGTCCTGCTCTTTGTATGAAAAACAAAAAGGCCTTAAAGACCTTTTCAGAGTGGTTGACTTCTAGAAGGGAAGCGGGCAAAACAGTTTTTTCCTGCCCTCCTTCCAAGTTAACAGGTAAACCAGGAAGGTGGTACGAGACCAAGGAACCAATGGGGTTAGGCCTCCCTTCATCCGCAGACGCGGATTTCGCATCTTTAGTGGACTCTTCCAGGAGGAAGTCTTTGCTTTCTGCTAAAGCAACATGGGGCATGTGTGAGCTTGACCACCTTCTAAAGGGCCTCTTTAAGACCCTGGAAGTTTTCAACTTCATGGACTGGGTTTTGGAGCGTTAGCTAAGAGAGCTCAGGACACTGACTTTGTCTCCATGGAGGAACTTTCAAGCATCCTGGCTTGCTTGGACAGAGCGGTTATGGATGGTTCCGTAGAAGTTGCCTCACTTTTCGGAACGGAACGGGAGTCTTAAAGAAGAGATCGGTCTTTAGCTCTTTTCTAGCAAGAGCCGTATCACCCTTACAAAGAACATCTCTTCTTTTTGCACCTTTGTCCCCTCATCTGTTTCCACAGGAGACTGTTAAAGAGGTTGCTAAATCTCTTACAGAGAAGGCAACTCAGGATCTCCTCACTCACTCAGCCAAGAAGTTTAGGCCGGCCGTGCCTATCGAGAAAAAAGAGAGACCCTCTTTTGTACAGCCCTTTCGAGGTGCCTCCTCTTCTAGGACCTCTCTTAGAGGTCGCAGACCAGATAGAAGGAGTAGACCATCTAGAAGGTCCTTCGGGAAGTCTAGATGAGCAGGGAGTCCTCCAGACAAAAGTAGGCGCCAGACTACTCCACTTTGCAAAAGTCTGGGCGCAGAAGGGAGCGGACTCTTGGTCCCTCTCGATCCTGAAAAAAAGGATACTTGATCCCCTTCAGGGAAAATCCTCCCTTGACGACAACTCCAAGGGAGTTGACTGCAAGATACTCGGATCCGGTCCGAAAGCTTGCTATTTTGCAGGCAGTGGAACAGATGATTTCCAAGGAAGCGGTAGAACTGGTTCAAGATCTCCAGTCTCCAGGATTTTACAATCGGCTGTTCCTGGTACCGAAAGCATCGGGGGGATGGAGACCGGTTCTAGACGTCAGTGCCCTGAATTTCTTTGTTTTGAAGAAGAAATTTTCGATGGAGACGTCTTCCTCTGTTCTGTCTGCTCTTCGTCCAGGGGACTGGATGGTGTCCCTGGACCTTCAGGATGCGTATTTCCATGTGCCAATTCATCCGGCAGCAAGGAAATATCTAAGATTCATGTTCCAAGGGAAAGTATTCCAGTTTCCGAGCGATGTGTTTCGGACTTTCGACTGCCCCTCAGTCTTCACGGACATCATGAAGAATGTAGCTTATTGGCTACATCTGGAAGGGATCAGGATCTCTTTATATCTGGACGATTGGCTAATAAGAGCCCAATCGGAGAAAAAATGTCTGGAGGACCTTTTATTTACTCTAAATTTGACAAAGTCCCTAGGACTTTTAGTCAATCGCGAGAAATCCATGCTGACTCCCCAGCAAAGTATTGTCTATCTGGGGATTCAGATGGATTCTCGGGATTTTCTAGCGTATCCTTCGCAGGAAAGGAGAGGAACGCTGCTTAGAAAAGGTGGCAGTCTTCTTAAGGAAAGAACATTGTTCCGCGAGGGAATGGATGAGCTTACTGGGACCCTCTCCTCGATGGAACAGTTCGTTTCCTTAGGAAGACTACACCTACGACCCCTTCAATTTTATCTGAAGGAGAGATGGGATTGGAAGTCCAACAATCTGGGAGAAACCTTTCCAATCTCGAAAGGGATCAAGGAGAATATCTGCTGGTGGTTAGATCCACAGAAACTAAGCAAGGGAATCTCCCTTCACTTACAGAACCCTCGCCTAGCGTTATTTGCAGACGCCCTCAGGATTCAGGGTGGGGAGCGACCCTAGGTTCGGAAAGAAGTGTCAGGCACTTGGGAAGGAGAACAAGTGTCCTGGCACATAAACAAGAAAGAACTAACAGCCATTCATCTAGCTTTAGTTCATTTCGAGGAGCAGGTCTCAGGTCTGGGGATTCAAATCCACTCGGACAACACAACAGCCCTCGCATATATAAAGAAACAAGGGGGGACGCATTCCTTTTCCCTGTACGAATCAGCAAAGGATCTGCTGATTTGGGCTCAGGAAAGGGGAAGTCTCTCTTCTCACAAGGTTTGTGCAGGGAGAGAGAAATGTCCGGGCAGATCTGTTGAGCAGAAAAGACCAAGTCCTACCCACGGAATGGACTCTCAATCCTCAGATTTGCCAGCAACTATGGCATCTGTGGGGAAGGCCCAATATAGACCTGTTCGCGACCAACAGGAATCACAGATTAGAGAACTATTGCTCCCCGATCTCGGATCCACAAGCAGTAGCAGTAGACAGCTTTCTGCTAGATTGGACAGGCTTGGACACATACGCCTTCCTCCTTTCAAGATAGTAGGGGAAGTATTGAGGAAGTTCGCTTGCTCGGTAAGGAACAAGAATGACCCTCATCGCTCCCTTCTGGCCAGCTCTCGATTGGTTCACAGAGGTGCTGGAGTGGTTAGTAGATTCCAAGATCGCTTCCACTAAGGAATGATCTTCTCAAACAACCCCACTTCGACAGGTTTCACAAAAAACCTCCCCGCTCTTAAGTCTGACCGCCTTCAGACTATCGAAGGACTTGTCAGAGCAAGGGGCTTTTCACGAGAAGTGGCGAAGGCTATTGCAAGAGCCAGAAGAGTCTCCACCTCTAGGGTATATCAGTCAAAGTGGGGAGTTGTTTAGAAGATGTGTAAGAGGAAGAAAATATCCTCTTCCAGTACCTCTGTAACTGAAATCGCAGATTTTCTTCTATATTTGAGAAAAGACTGTAACCTGGCAGTATCAACAGTGAAAGGTTACAGAAGTATGCTGGCCTCAGTCTTTCGACATAGAGGACTAGATCTGACCAATAATAAAGATCTCCATGACCTTATAAGGTCTTTCGAAACCACAAAAGACCATATAATCAAGAAACCTAGCTGGAACTTGGATGTGGTCCTCAAGTTCCTAATGTCGGAAAAATTCGTACCGTCTCACACAGCTTCTTTTAGAGACTTAACTAGAAAGTCCTTATTCCTCTTTGCGTTAGCGACAGCTAAGAGAATTAGCGAGTTGCAAGCTTTGGAAGGTAAAGTGGGTTTTAAGAAGGATCAGCGATTTGCTCCTTTTAAACCACTTTTTCTAGCAAAGAATGAAAATCCCTCAAAGCCTTGGCCAAGAAGCTTTGAGATAAGAGGACTCTCTTCATTAACAGGAAGAGAACTAGAGAGGACTTTGTGTCAGTCAGGGCACTCAAGTTCTACCTGAAGAAGAAAAAGTTGCTAGGAGGTACAGAAGAAAGTCTTTGGTGCTCTGTAAGAGATCCGAAAAGATCGATTTCTAAGAATGCCCTTACATTCTTCATAAAGGATGTAATAAAGGAAGCTCACCTTAAGTGCGATGAAGAGCACCTCAAGGTTCTCAGAGTAAGAGCGCGCATGAAGTGAGAGCCATAGCTACGTCAATGGCATTTCACAAAACATGGTCTCTGCAGGCACTTATAGAGTCTACGTTTTGGAGATGTAATTCTGTGTTTGCCTCGAATTACCTTATAACAGACGTAAAAATTTCGTACGAAAAGTGCTTTGCTCTGGGAGCGTATGTTTCGGCGAATTCAGTGCTGGGAGAAGGGGCTGAGGCTAATCCTTCGTAATTTACTTTAGTGTTTAAATTATCTTTTATTGGTGGTTGTTTTTATTGGTTAATTGTCAGAGGGAATAGGGAACCCTCTTGCAATTCATAGATTATAACAGTACTAACATGGTCAGGTGATCGGGATTGGCTTCAGTGCTCCTTGTGATTACTTATAGTAACCTTAACTCTGTCATGAAAGAGGGCGAGTCTCCATTGATATGACAAAAGGTCAAGGCTCTACCATGTAAGTGGGTCAGCCCCCATTGGTACGATCCAGAATAGGCTCTGTCGCGTAAGCGGGCTAGCCCCATTGACACGATCCAAAGAGTTATTCAGCCATAGGTCCATTCCTCGCTGAAACTCTTGAGGCAGGCAGACTCATCGACAGTAGTCATGATGTCTTCAGCCCTATCAGGTAGGAACCATGGATTATTTTATCCAAGAACATATGTTGTTTTTTCCCTTGTTTTTTTTAATGTATTTAGTTTAAGTATTATTGTTTTGTTTTTAGCTGTCTCTTACCCGCCACCAAGGGTGCCAATCAGCTAAGTATATATCTGCTGGGTAAGTTTTCATGTACAAAAAATGATATTGTTAAGATACAATAAAGTTTTGTACATACTTACCTGGCAGATATATACGATTAATGGCCCACCCATCCTCCCCTCAGGAGACAGGTGGAAGAGAAAATTATGGCTTAGAAAACGGGAATGGTTCCAGACCCCGCCACCCAGCGGCGGAATGGTGGATCACCTGACCTACCTGTCGCGTGTGCCGCGAGTTTTGTTTTGAAATTCTGCCGGGACGACCGAGTCTATAGCTAAGTATATATCTGCCAGGTAAGTATGTACAAAACTTTATTGTATCTTAACAATATCATTTTACATATTGTCAGGTTGTTATCCTATACAAACATTTTGCCTTCTAAAACTTGTAATTCACAGTCTTATGTAGAATACATATTGAAATTTTACACAGAACTTATATCTTTCAGCAACAGACTTTAGGGAAAAAATAGCACATCATCTGAATTTCCATGTGTCACTAATATCATTCGATAATGACAGGTAGCATAAGTAGTGGTGTATGTGAAACAGGTTATTGTGTATAACCCCAGTTTCTTTCATCACAACTTCATCAATCATATATATGCCCACAGCCTGGTCTTCCCATGTCCCAAGGCTCAACAGTCTTTTGGGCTAAAAAAAAAAAGAGAAGAGAATGGGAGTCTCATGACACTAGCACGACCCAAACCCTTAAGTACATATATCAATTACCTTCTTCACTTTTTGTAAATTGGCAAGGTGTCAGTATTTACATCCAGAATTTCTCATCTTGTTTCCTCAGTAGGATTTCTATTTTCCACATGATTAACCATTTCTACAGATAATTTTTTAGTGGGTAATTCACCTTTTATTATAACACAAAACTACTTTATATACAAGTCCATCAGTTATATAGTGATTTCCCTCCTCCCAGCCCTACTGGTCTATCAGCCTAATTTCCAGAATACATGAAAAGTAAGGAATGGGAATGATAGATACTCAGGCAGTGCACTGAGAGATTACCATTCGTCTTTTATGCGTTATATGATAGACTGTTGAGTTTGGGGGTGTTTTATGATCAGGAAGGGGTCATGTATGTGATTGTTGGTGTGTATGATAAAGCTAGTTATTTGTTATAACAACTTGGTTCCTGAAAAACATCAATTTTTGGTTCTAAGGAGCATCTTGGAAGAATGGATAAGTACATATTGCAAAGGTCACAGGACAATAAAAGAATGTTTTTGATATTGTTAAGAGAATAAATTCCAGGCAGGTATACAGTCGAGTATCTGTGATGGATGAATGCAAGTGAAACCTATTTTAAATGTCTGCGAATAACCCTTTGGTTGTCTGTAATTGTATAAGGTTTTAAGTT
Organism: Macrobrachium nipponense; assembly: GCF_015104395.2. NCBI lineage: Eukaryota > Metazoa > Arthropoda > Malacostraca > Decapoda > Palaemonidae > Macrobrachium > Macrobrachium nipponense. The sequence goes on along the minus strand of NC_087200.1, from coordinate 181,874,325 downwards.
GAAATGAAATTCCTCAAACACACTTGCATGAGAACAAGACATTTCACTTCCTACCTGTTTCTGGTGTTGCTTGTGAATAATATTTTGGGTGTCAACAGTAGTGATGTACCATTCAGTCATTTTTTAAGTAATCTCCATTTTCATAACTCAACGCTTTGCTGTAGATTATTACAAGACAGATTGTGTTGATAAAAAGGAATTTTATTGGCAACTTTGAATTTTATGACTCAGCAAAGTGAAATAGTTTACAATGTAGTTTAAAATCTAGACAAGGATGTAGCTTAGCATTCCTTTGTATTTTGACTAGAAAACAAAAGCAGGCCTTATATTTCCAAGAGAAATTCTTTGTATTTTTACCCTAGTTAACAACAATTATGAATCTGTAATAATTTCTACTGAATTTTTGCAAGTAATTGAGAATCTGCAGCTATTTTTACATAATAGTGTTGTGTAGTGATGATTAAGAATATACAGTATAGTGTAAAGGCTGCATATTCCCAGTTCCCTCCCCCCTTAAATTTATCCAACTTGTTTGTGTATCCATCACTATTTTTATAGGATTATCCATGTTTGCATAGGTGGCACACGTAATACTGCATTTTATGACATCCCACTCCTCCCTGATCTTAATGTTCTACCTGTAGTTTAGATTTGTAGTTCATTCATGTTGGTGTTGGATTGATTTCCCTGCTTTAACAGCACCACAGCTCATGAGTATGTTGTTGTTTAGGAGCAGTGACTTCCTAATCATTTAAATGTAAATTGGTTATTATTGTGTGATGTACAGACGTTTTTATTTACTGAGATTCATGTTTTCATGTATGGAATTAGTTTTAGTAGTTACTTTGCAGTCAGGTCTTTCCGAGTGAAAATGAGATGCAAGTTTTTAAAGGGTAAGCACAATAGGATTGTTGTAGTGCATTAAGAAATACACATCCATTTATATTTTTTAATGCAATTGTCCATTGTCATCTGAAAAATATAAGTGTCATCTATGTATGTGATGTACAGCACATGATATATAAAATTAAACAAAGCATAACATGACAGTAAGAAGTCGCAAGCTGCTTTGATAATTTGTTGTGTATTTACAAGCCTTGTACCATCAATTGTATTTATATTCTGAGAGCTTTCACGGTACGTCCAAATCTATTTGACAAGTTCTTCACTTTATATAAGCAGTCACTGGTAACTGAACAATGCTTGAAGTGACGTATGTGCATTCACATAGAAGTAGGAAAAAAATCATACGTAAAAAAACGCAAAATCTTACAGAAAGATTTAAATCAGATATTTGTCTTTTCAATGTGGTTTTTTTAAAATTTTTATAAGTGTGTACTTCCTTCTTAAAGTTAGGAGGGTTTGATTTAAGTCATGTTTTTTTTCACTGTATATTTCTATGAGCTTTACAGTGTGTTCGAATTTATACTTTCATAAAAGTTTTGTGCTGCCCTTTAAATTGTCGCATTTTATTTTAATAATGGAGCATTCAAGTTCCTTGAGTTGTAGATTTCAGAGTATTCATTTAAGTAAAACCATTGTTTTACAGACGCCACTGCAGTTTGTGGGGCATTGCTCTTTACCAGTAGTCGATTTCCACTCATTTTCTCAAGTTCATATTCATCATATAATTGCTTATTGTATACTTATATGTATTGGAGAAGAAAGGTAGGATCAAAAGGAGCAAGATTAATTTTACTGTACATGAACAGTATCACTTGCCAGTACATATTTGACTAGCATATTCATAAGGAAAGCTGTCAAACAGTAATGAATGCGTCCAGACCTTGGTGTGGGGTTGGGTTAAGGCCTTTCTGAGTGGTCCACTTTAGACCAAATTCACTCACAATAACTTCCGATACTTCACCAATGATACAAAAGGAGTCAGATTTCCATTTGGCTGTTTAGAGGCATTTCTGTTTTCTGACGCATTATATGTTATTTGTTATTAAAAACCATTCTGGTAATGCACTTGAATTGAGTAATTGATGGTTGCAATTCTGTGAAATTCTTATTGTATTCCAACCCCTTACCCCCCAAGTAGTTCAGGGGATGTAGGGAAATCCCTCGATCTTTCAGTTCACCTGTCATAGTTATGTTTACTCCAAAAAATTGTGTGGCATTTAGTGGATTTTCAGTTACAGTATAGTTAATATGTAGCTTTTGTTTTTCATGAACTTAGGTAGGTTTTAAGATGGTTCAGGTTTGACAGTTTTTTTCTGGACAGATTTGTATAGGTATTCTTATTGCACAACTGGGAATTTCAGAATTTTCTCTCATATACACTTTGAAAGTGTACAATGGGTTTTTGAGGACTTGCTTTTGTGTACTTGAGGTTTTGAGAAATCTGTCATGTACTATGTTTTGATCTTTTGAGGCTTTTCTGATGTACAGTTTAGATATTTCAATTACATTTTGTATATAACTGGCACTAGCATGACCTTAAATGGGTTTTAAGTCATGTGTGCTTGACTTTTTCTTTTTGTTTACCAAACTGATATTTTGAGAATCTAATGTTCGCAATTATCTGATAATTTCAATGACATTTTGCTCAAAGTCCACTTTGCATACTGTCATTGCATAAAGAGAGGTTGATTTTTGCTGGTGGAGGTTGAATTCATAACAACCCACTAGGCAGTTTCTTTGTATAAGATCTGCCTTGATGTAACCTAATGGTGGAAATGTGGTTTGGGGGTTCCTTGCTTTATTTTAGTTACTCTTTTCATTATTTGGTTTACTTAAACAACTCAAGTGTATGGGAAATTATTTGCTCATCCTGAGAAACATTCTGTCTTGATATTTTTTTTTTACCCCAGCACCTTTCATGGTTCTGTTTGAAGGATATGAATAAGGCATATTGTCAGAGAAGTCATTCTGAATTGCAAAAAATAAACACTGTTATATTTTTCTGTGTTTTAAATTTTAGCTTTAGGTTCATCCTTGCTGTGTTCATCATGTGGATATTAATAGATTACCACTTTGGGAACTAGCTTTATGATAACTGAAATCTTGTTAGGTAATTGAATGAGAAGGATATGTTTTTGGACAGTTTGTCAGTCACTCATCATATTGCAGACCAAAACTAAAACAATGGATGTTTTAGTTTTGACGACATCAGTCAGTAATATTTTAATATTTTTTGATATTTTTTTTAGTATGTATCACTGTAGTAAGATAAAAGTGCACTGTTTTGTAAATATGTACTTTTCTATTGTAATTGACAATGAGGACACTATTTTAATCAAGTAGGTTTTTCACTTCATTATCTGTTTTGTAGGAGCTTCTCGATTCTGTAGTCAACGGTAATGTAGACCATCAGTCAAAACGACAGAGACTGGATGCCAGCCAGTCGCTTAACTTACCACCTTACAACTTCAAACCGATTCCAGTTTGCGTCAAGTTGCTCTGTGGGGCAGATCTTTTGGAGTCCTTCGCAAAGCCTGGATTATGGAAAGATGAAGATGTAAGTACTGTAACTACATCTAGTAGTGTAATTCTAGTCGATAGATAGTTAAAGTAGATCAAGAGTTCAGTTCCATTTCTTACCAAAACTTGTAATATATTTTTTTCTTTTAGTCCTTTTTATTAAAATTTACTTTACTTTGTACTGTATTTTATACAAAGTACATGTGCTTGCTTATTTGGAGGTAGTTTTTTCTTCTCACTTGAAACTCCAATTGCTTCATGGTAGAGACTTCTAAACCAGCAGTACTGTCAGCAGTACAAATATATGAAGCATGAGAAACCATACTCAGTCGTGCATAGTTCCCAATGTTTAAAAAAAAACTATTTCCTTGTAAGATGATTTAGTTTCAGAAACTGATTTTGTCCTTCATCCAGTCATTATAGTTCATATTAATTATAAAATCAAAGTTGGTTATTTCATTTCCAAATTCCTAAGTGCAGAGATATAATATGTAGCCATATCATGAATTTTCCTGACATGCCTATTTAATTTACAGATTGAAGCACTTGTGGGAAGTACGGCATTGTTGTGATAACTCGAGAAGGGAGCAATCCTTATAAAGTTCATCTACGAATCAGATGTTTTAACTAAAACACCAGGTGAGTCTTGGATACTTTGTAAGATGTACTTATGTACGTATTACAGGTATTCACACATGTTAACTGTGTGGTAAAAGTTTGCATTAAACCATCAAATTCTTTTAAATAATTAGGTTTTTTCTTAATGCACAACAGTCTATTAGCAGATGTTTCTTTACCAAGTTTTGTGTGTACTTATTGTCAGGTATTGTCTTTAACATTTAAGTCAAGTTTTCCATTAATGGAGTTTGGTGTGTCTTGTGAACTTAATGCCTTTGTGTATGCCTAGCTAGACATATTTTAGCTTCAGTTTTTACACAAGTACTGGGAGCATCTGGGCAAAGATGAAGAGCGACCCAGAGGGTAAATCATGCTCTGTGTAAACAAGGTAAAAGGGAGCAAGGGCATTCCTTACATACTTGACTTATGTAGATGAGAATGACTCGATAGTAATTTTGAAGATTTTTTCTTTTGGTACCGGTACATTGCTCACTGTTATCCATTGTACTTATGCTAATGTGACTGTGTCGTAAGAAAAGTATTGAATTTTACTGAAAGGAAACCATTAACTCTCTTTCTTTCTGCTTTCAGAAAAATATACACATTGTGACAGAGTGGATCACGAATGAAGTCAGCTCCACAAAAGTCCGCAGAGCTCTGAGACGTGGGGAAAGCGTCAAATATTTAGTACAGGATTCAGTTATTGATTATATCTACAAGAATGCATTATTCAACACACACAACAAGTGAGTGTGGCTGCATCTAGGCTTCTTTACTCAATTTTTGTATGCAGTTTATCTTATGTTATTATTTTCTTCATTACTGCTTGGTTTTTATTCTTTGTTTGTCATCCCAGGACACACCCCGAAAACGCCTATGATATATTTGGGTGTTTTCCAGAAATGCTCAGCTGTTGAACTGCCTTTTATTTATTAATGTACATAACTGTCAAAGAAATAGTCATAAGAATTTGTCACACTTTATAGATTTGTACTACTTAAACACATGGCAGGTTTATTCAGCCTCTATTCAATACTGTGATCATTGGAGGGGTAATTGTTGGGACTAGTATAGTCATGGTTTTTGTCAGGAAAAAACTGTGACCGATTAAGATGTTGTAGGTTTTAGGTAGTATTTTTACCATTCTTAGTATATTTACCTGTACGTATCATGTCCAAGAGGTGTGATCAGCATTATGGTTCAGTTTATTCAGACTTGAAGGAGAAATGGATTCTCTCCAAGATAGTTATGTAACTTGCAAATTAGAGTTTTTGATCAAATCTGTTCCTAGTATTACAAGAAATCTTGGTTTTGGAGAATGGAAAATAGTATCAAAACGTCAGAACTTTAGAATTTAAATGTTTAAATTGGTTTTTAACAAAAAGGATATTTGGTGTCCTCAAGGAAAGTAAATGTAGACTATACAGGTATTTTTGTCTTGACCATAATACCCAAGAAACATCTATCTGAATAGAAAAAGTTTCACATAGCACAGTGGTCAGCTTGCTCAAATAAAGTCATAAAGATTTTCAGTACAGTGTCATTGGTCAACTTTTAATTTTTTAATTTTCAGTCTTATAAGTTTTCATAATATTTATGCTTATTTTGCAATTGTGTCGTAATATTTCCTCCAATTTTATTGCTTTTGTGAGACTTAAGTATAATTCTCTTACCATTTTTTTTTCCCTTTCTTTTTTTTTTTTTTTTTTTTTTTTTTTTTTTTTTTTTTTTTTTTTTTTTTGTTTTTTTTTTTTTTTTTTTTTTTTGTCAGTTAATTTGGATATCAAAATGTGTAACTGCATATGCCTTCTCATCACAGGAACGAAATTAAAATTAAATCAAAATATGAAATTGAACAGTAAATTTATGTTACGTCTGACTACAAATAGTATGAAGAATAGCTGTAGGTGTTGTTAGTGTGATAATAGAGTATTAAGGAAGATTAACTTACATAGAACTAAATGCATCATCAGTATTAAGAGCCCAGTAAATTTTCCACAGCTGGCCAGCCTGGTGGTTATGATTACAATTTCCTAATAGTAATAGTCTTGATAGTTCTGGGTGTTTTTTATGCCCATATGTTTATATGCAGTAGTACATAATTGATATTATAAGGCATTATGATAAGCTCATCTTCATATGTTCTGATTAAAAGGATTATAAATGAATTTGTAAGCAGGGAAGAAAGTTCCTCTGACTCATGATTGATGCAAGGAAGAAAGTTGCTGTAATGACAGTCATGGTTGAAAGCCAATATATTTGGATTATTTTTATCAAATGGGAAGTGTGCCTTTTTATTGGTTTATTGGTATTAGAATAATAACAGCAACAGTTTTATGATTTTCAGATAAATAATATTGAGTTGATGTATTACTAGCTGCAGTAGTGTTCATTTTTAAGTGCGGTTTTGGGCATGATTATTTACATTTATTTACTCAAACAAATATGCTTTTAGTTTTCTGAAACCATAAAGTGCCTCTTGATGAGCCTACCCCCTTAAGAGGATTTAAAAATTAAGGTTCTTTAGAAAGCTCAATTTTACAAGGGTGTTTTGTTATACGGTATTTAAGTGACAAGTAACTTTGATATATATTCTAGTTTATAAACTGGCTGTGCCGTAACAAGAAATCAGTTTTACTTCTTTTTTTTCAACTAAGATATTGCCACCTCATGAAGGAAATGTTGTCAGAAAGTAGGTTCTCTTTTTTTATTGATATGTGATGAGCATGGAAAATTCATTGAAATAAAGTATCTTTGTTAGTTTTCATTTTATTCCCCTTTAGTTTTCCCCTTTTCCATTAACTTTACTTTGCACACTATGGCTTTTAAATACTGGCTGAGCTCAAGCTTTTGAAAGTTTAAACCTTTAATTATATTCTCTTGAAATCTTGTATTTATTGATGAGTAGTGTGGTAATACTTCAAAATGCAAGGTCAGTTGCCAGTAATATAATTCCTTAAAAAAGTATATTGGAAATATGCAAATATATTTTTTTCAATTTAAACAGTATGTTTTGAGACCTGCAGTTATTTGTTTAGTAGCTTAGTAGTTACTCACATGGAATCATTGAGAAATCCCACCTACCTGCATCAATAATTTGATGTTTTTTATAGATATGCTGAATTAAATGTTTTAATTTGAGAAAAAGTAATTTTGAACAGTACCCTATAGTATATATATTGGAATCTGGGATACATAACTGAGAAATTGTTAGTTGTATTGAAGTATGTTGTGGAAAAACTGAGGCAGTTTTTAAACCTATCTGGAAGTCTTATTTGTAAACCTTTCAAGATGCATCGTAAGATATGTAAAATCTTAAAAGTTGAAAATGTGTAAGGTCCAGTATTCCCAAAATGACAGTTTAGTGGAGTACAATTGTGTAATTTTGATATGTTGATAAAAATACTTAAAATTAAAATATGAGATATAGAGCAGGGTATCAAACTTCACTTGATGTAGGCACTGGTAATTGAACAGCACCCACAGAATTCAACATTTCACTTGCTATATTACTGTACTACAAAAGTTCTACTAGCAGCATAGTTCACAAGTCTCTTTTAGACCTCTTAGATGTTTGCTCATCAAAAGTTTTATAGGCAAAATGTACCCCCTTTTCCACATTCTTTTCCTTCACATGTATGCAACTTATATTCTCACTTTTGTGTTTTTCTTGTATTATTTTTAGTAGCTTTTTGGAATTTCTTTAGGGTACATTTTCAGGAAGGGCACAAGATAACTGGTAGACAAAAAATAAAGGGAATCAGAATTGAACACTGTAATTAGATAGTCACTCTCATAATAACATAATATAATAACATCCGAAACACAATAACTTTATTTCATTATACATATGATACTTAGCTATGAATCACTCATATCAGTCAACAGTTACTTTACAACAACTCAAGCTATAGTAGATTCACATCAACCGTGCATTTGATGTTTAGGCCAGTCCCTTACAACGCTCCTGATTGGTTGTTGATAAGTCAATCACAGGGCTGGAAGCTCTCGGTCGCTCTCGAGGATTCACATAGGAAAGATGTATGTTCCACCTCTCCTGAAAGACATATACCTCAAGAGAGGTGGAACATAGATCCTCCCCGTGTGACCTCTCGAGAGAGACTGAGAGTTTCCAGACCTGTCATTGGCTTATCAACAGCCAATTAGGAGCGTCGTAAGGACTGGCCTTTGATATCAAATACACGGTTGATGTGAATCTACCATAGTCTGCAGGGTTACCAATACTGTACCTTCATTGCATTTTCGTATGTTAATACTAATCTTATTTAACTTGAAGAATTGCTCTGCTATTTCTCCATGGGATGACTACATTATAAAACAGATTATTTTGGATCTTGGTTTATGCATAATGATTGATGCAGATACAGATAAACTTTAGTAGAAAATGAGTACAGTATCAGGTATTTAATTGTGGTGGAAACATATTAGGCCCAATGAAGTCCTTTCTTTGCAAGTAGTATGCAATATAAGGGATGAAGGTGAATAATGGATGTATTCAGAAATTATCTCATGTAGGCAGTATTTTACAAGATCTTTGCATTTGTCATTTTTTAAACGGAACAAGCTATTACTTACATTGTCTTACTACATGTAAAATTTTGTGTATGGTATTTTTTTGTGAAATGCATTCTCATGAATCTTAATCAGAGTAAAATTCCTTGTTACCTGGTTCATTCAAGTTGGAGCAAACCAGGTTATCACAGTATGTACAGATAATGAAAAAACAAACTAATTTAGGGGAAAATAGAGATCAGGCATATTTTGTTTGTTGAAAAAAAAATTAAAAAATTTCAGTCATATATTGAGATACTGTTATGCTGAGATACTGTAAAAAGAATTAGAAAAAATTTAATTACAAAATTATGTTAGAAAGAAGTGACAGGTTATGATTTACGTAGTATGATACTCGAGAAATGACCAAAAATACTGTAATATCTAACAGCTTTTTTCCAATTTCCAAAAGTAGATGGATAATTTTGATCAAGTGTAAATAAATCCCACTGCAGTGAATACCATGTAGCCCATATAAAGTATTTATTTTACTCTTAAATATCCTTGTACTCTATTTACAATTATTACTACAAATCTTATTAATTTAGATGGCTTAAATAGACAAATCTTAAATAATATAAACCCATATTAGCACCAGTAGCCTTCTTTTTATCACTTTAAAAATAGTAGAAAAATTTTCGTATATATTTTGTGTATAGCCCCATTTCATCCCAAATTATTGTATTTTTGAAAAAATGTTTTTGTAGAAATATTTTCCCCTCTTTATATCAGTGTTAAAGTGACACATCTGTGGAACATCTGTAATGTCTTCTTGACATATGTTATCTTTGACTACTATTAGTATTTACAGGAACTTGTACCCTTAAGAGGGGTAGGACATTGTTTCTATTATTCACAAATGTTCTCTCTTTGCACGCTCTCTTCTGGGACCCTTCAGCAGTAAGTATTTCTATTCCCCGTACATGTTGACCCCTTCCCCTAATCCTGACACCGATGTCCTCCTTCCACCCCCAAAACTTCACGCATAATCAGGGTCACGGTCGCTCTCGAGGGACTTTACTCGCTTCTCGTCAGCATCCTATAAGAAAAGTAGTGTTTTTTTAGTGATATGGAGGAGGATTCCCCGGGGGGATCAATCAATGATCCCCCACTGTGCCAACCCACTCTTCCCCACATGGCAAGAGTTATCCAGGCATGGCAATTCGGTAATGCAGAAAACTCATTCTCATTTAGAGGTAGGTCCTGAGGCCAAGGATAAAAGTAAAGCCCGAGGAGAGGCTACTGATACTAGGCCAGCGGACCTCTTTGACACTTCTGCCAAATTAACCCCGAGTAGATTTTTCAAGAATGTTTTCCTTTGAGAGATACCAGTAATATTAAAGATCTGCCTCACCTAGACACCTCCCTAGTTTAGATGAAGTAGAATTATCTTCAACTTTAACGCCTGACTATTTGCAAGATAAAATGATAGCAAAATCTGCCCCTCAGTCACGTTGGAACATCACCATCCACCAACAAGTTGTCTTCAATGCAATCTTTTATACTTTCGCCAAAGAAAAGTCCAGTTAAAAGTAGCCCGATACCAATACCTAAAAAAACCATTTTCTTCCCATAATAGATCAAAATCAAGTGTTGCATTAAAACCTGAAAAGACTTTTGAGTTGACTCGGTCTGCTCGAGACGATATATCTCTTTTACAAAGAGACACCAGTTCTATGTCACTCGGCTCAAATATTTATGAATTGTTATCAAAAACAACTCAGGTCTCACCAAGTCACACAGAGATGTGTTTGACTTATATGCCAAAAAAGCCTGAGGCACCGTCTTCCTGGGAGCGATCTCGAGGTCACAGTCGTAATGAGCATTTATTTACGTCAAGATCATTAGAAAGACCTTCCACCCCTAAGCATAATAAGCACTTATCATCTATACACAAAGTGTCTTCTCTTCCCCTTCAACATACTAGAGACAGGTCTCCAAGTCCTATTCGTAGTCAAGGACCTTGGAGATTAGAACGGCAAGCTGCACAATTTCATAGAGAGAATACTTATGATTTAAAAGATTTGGAAATAGGCAAATTACGTAGAACCTTAACACATGAAGAAGAGATTAATCTTATATTATCAGGTGATCCCAAATACTTAACAAAAATGAAATCTCCTGACAGTTTTACACCGCCTGAAATTGGAGAGCCAGACGGATGTTAAATTACAATAGCTATGAAATGAAATTTTGACTTTCTTGTTTTATTATTATTGCTTGTCTAGTTGTGATTTCCCTCTATGTTTTAGGGTACTATTTTTGGGTTACCCAAGTTGTCGCTTCTGTTCAGCTTCTTGATGTGCAAAATTTTCAGAGAGTTTAAGTCATTACATTTAGGTGTCATTCTTGATAGAAACTTAGTATAATTAAGAATACCCTAATTCAAATACTGTACATGGATTATCCTTTTACTTAGATGTGGGTAAAGCATACCTGGTATGGCAGTAGCCTTTTTAAAGCTTGTATTGTCATGCGTTTGTTGACTTTTGCTACTAGTTTTATGATACATATTCATTTCTTATAGAAGGGAAATATTTTGTGGCTGCAGCCTAAACCCATACCCCTGATATGCCTTTATGTGAGTCTAACCATAGATTTACCTACACTGAAATTCCAACTTCTCTCCTTAGTAGTGCTTTTCTTGCTGTTGTACTTGAAATTGCCTTCCGAGTGTGAAGTATGCCTAAACGTTTTCCCATTGCAAATTTCTTTCAACTAATTTGCTAGTTAGCTTGACCAACTGCTTTCTACTTAAATAAGTCCAAAATCTTTTTATTGCTTGGGGGCTTTTATTGAAAGCATGTAGGGTCTACTTTTTGATTGAAACAGAAATGAAGGCAACACGAGAAAAAAAATTAAGAATCGTGTATACAAATGTCAGTTCATTTTACTCATTACTAAATGGTTCAGAGAATATAAGTATCATCTAAAAACTCATCTCATAATTATGTTCACGATAAATAGATAATTTGTGGAGCACAGTACTGTAATCTATTTAGACCCAATGTTTGATGAGAAGCTGCTACAAATACAGTTACCTTAGTACATAGTTTATATTTGAGCTAAATAGCTCTGAGGTTCTGGGGAGGAGCATATATAATTCAGTGGTAATTTAACAAGAAAAAAATTCATTTGAAATTAGCTAATGCATGTGCCAAATTTTCTGCAAACTTTCTATGAAGATATGAAATGCAATACTACACAAAACAAAATGTAATGCTCTCGTATCCACATAAAGGTTATACTGTATTTAAAACCAGTCATCTAGCTACTGTGTAGTACAACTTTTCTGTTAATATTCAATATATCTTTGTAACTTATATACGTGGGAAGTAATGATACTTACTCCAAAACTGAAATTTAAAATTAAATTTATTGACTCATAACAAATGCAGAGTAAAAATAATGTGCTTCCATACAAACTTTCTTCCAAATTACACTTCTTTAAAAAGGCCTTGATCAAATCAAACTATTCTGCAAGAACTTAATGCTGTTAGTTTTTCTAAACACGGATTGCTGAAGTAACATATTTTTAATTAATCATTCCCATTGGACATCAAAGTAACGGTTGGCTGTTTAGGAACACAAGTTCCAAACCTAACCAGAAATGAAAACTTATCAATGTAAATGTAGTTCATATAATTTAGAATGCGAAATGCTGTGCCAAATAGCTTCCGCAAACACTGACAGTATATTATTCAGCTTTGCCTTTGAAAGCATAAATCAATATTACTGTATAGGGAACAAACCACCACACGCTTTGCAGCTTTTTAGGGCAACAATGAATAGCATTGACAATTTTTGATAAACTAAGTTTTTAATACTCATATGCAATGACTTGTTAGTTTTGAAGTTGCTTTAAGAGATAGCTTTTATATTACATTTAGAAGTCCATTTTGATGACTGTTGCCATAACAATTTCATCATTTATTTCTGTGCTTTTGCTCTAGACAATCAAAGGCTATTGTGGGCAGATTATTTTAATTTTTTTTATCTCATCAGTGGACTTTAAAAAAAAAAATAACAGCATACTATAAAGCTATTGTATCCATATCTTCAACTGTTCTTTGTAAGGAAACAAAAGCAGTAGTACTTATAATGATAAGCCAAATGAAATGGATGTTAAGGGGTTTAGCGCTAGGGGTATTCAGTCATTTTCTCTGCATATTCTGTAAATTTCTGTAAAAATAAAAAAAACTATTGCCATACCAGGTGTTCATGACACAATTCTTCCATTATACTACTTATTATATACTATGCCAAAGACTAGGTTTTGAGGGAGTTGAGAACATGCTTATTTTGATGCTGGATTCACAACCATAACAGTGATAATGATATCAAAGTTAACTTCCAAACTAATGGTACTGGGCATAAGTAGAATGCACAGTGACAATAACGACAAAATAGGCAATTTTATGAGAGCAATGCTTTTATGCATAACTTTTAATACTAGTGTGTACATCCAAGTATTCAGTAGATCAAAAGATTGCTATTCTTTCTTTCTTTTCTAATATTGCATGGTGTTTCATTTGAGCCTGGTTCTATTTTTATAGTAAAGTGATTGTTTACGTGTAGTTCTAGGTCTTTTTTTACAAGTTTTTTCATATTACACATATATTCCTTCGATGCATCATTTTGGCCTGATTGTACATAGAAGTTTTGAATCCCAGGACCCTACTTGTAGTAGTACAAGTGATGCAGAAAAACTATAAGAAAAACCTTAGTGCTGCAATACCATAAAATTTACATCCCAACTTGCATTCCTGGAAGTCCAATAGTTATGAAGGATTGCCAGCAAAGTGTATGAAGGTTTTTTATCTTTCCTCAAAAAATACAAACTAAATATTTACATATTTTAAAAATCAAGAAAGTTTGTTTAAAATTACCTTTTGTGAAACATTAACCCTGTGAGATTTCAAGCCCCTTCCATGTACTACTTCGGCCCTTTGCATCCTTTAAATGTTGACTATGCTTTCATGCTGTTGAATGTTTGCAATACCATGGTGCTGAGAGTCTTACAAACTGCCATCTTGAAAGAAAATTGTATGTCCTTGAGTGCTTTATATCATTCAAAATGTTACAACCATTACTTGGAAATTTTGCATGAGAAATGTTTTAATTAGATGCTAACGCTCATTCATAACTGCCACCACCTTTTTAGTCTATAGTTCGAATGCCGAGAAGCAAGAATTATATAGAAGTACAACTGCCACTTTTCATTAGCTTTGCTTTGGGTTATTTCATTTATGTTTTGATGATGATCATTATTCACAAATATTCTTGACCTGTGATCCACATTTGCCCTGTGGAAACAGCAACTTATCTTCATAGCTTGGTAAAGAAATGCATACACTAAAATCATCTCTGTAGTATTATGCATTATGGTTGATACTGCAGTCTATCTTGTCAAATGGAAAATTAGTTTTCTGTCTGCAGACGTTATAACACTAAACTTATTTTCACTATGTACTTGCTTTTTATACCAGTGCAGTAATTACCATATTTGTGAGAGTAGATACTCTAGTTTTATACTTCCTGTACTTAACATGGAAAAAAGTGACATCCACAACTGATATAAGTGAAGTTAAAGTGAGCTATCCACAGAAAACGGGATCCACTCACTTATTTACAGCTAGAGAATTGAACAACTTTTGATCTTGACTGAAGATTATGTCTATCACTCTCTCCACTGTTATGCCTCCCATTTCCCTCCAACTTTATTTTTCTTTTTTCTTTGCATCAATAAATTAACAATAATAGGCTAAGCTCTTTCAACTTTTCTGTTTATACTACATATATGCATTTAACACACAATTTGGGGTGTTCCAATTATATTTTAAGTAAAAATAACAGCAAATCCTAACTAATGTCATTAATAAGACAACTACGCACATTAAAGAAAACTAAAATTTGAAAGTATTAAGTTCCTTTATATGCACCATTATGTAGTGGCTCAAAGCACACCAAGTGCAGTGAATGCTGTGAAGTGTGAAATCTATTATTTCCTTGAAGATCAAGAAAATCAGTGGGTGAAAATGTATCTAGTACTGATGATTAACCTCTTGCAAATTTTTTGCAACCACGTGTACATCCATTCAATTAAGCATCTGAAGCGCTTTACACTGGTGTTTTATATGGAAAGGATCTCTATTATCTTTTTCCCTCCTAACATTTTTACCATTTAGGTAAAAATGTTATACTAGCAGCTGGTCAACAAATTATTCATCCAGCTACAGTTCCTGTTGCTGCTGTCCTTATCAAATACTACTTTGAAAACATTCACATATTTTTTTAATTTCCTCCATATTACATTCATAGTTTAAACTAGCACATCATTCCACACTGCAAAAAAGATTTTTCGTTTAACACTAAATGTTGAATTCATCACAGAACTAGATTCTTAAAGCATTTATCACACGCAGTAGAACCAAAGCCAATGAAAAGGCCTTACATCTGACACGTAGTTGACTGAGCATTTCTTTATGTTGATGAGGAAGACTAATTAAAAGTCAGGATGCAGATCACTAAGTTTTGATGGATTTACAAGCAGTTTTATCCATGATCAGAATTTTGTATGATGATATTACTTCACTTGGGTAATAAAACAGTGCAAATACCAATACAGTATGTACGTACAGTGTACAAACAATACTAAGATCTTGCCTGATTTCTTATGCCAGTAATACACCAGCAAGATATTCTCACTTAGATCCTCAAGTAATTCTCAGAATGGTAGATCATCATTATTGTTTCTAAATCAGGTTCTGCCTTTGTGTGATCAGACCCGCAGTGAGGTTTCTCCATCTCCACATCTTGTGCACATTCTATCTGAATCCCATCTGATCAGGTGATTTTCTGAGCATTTTCACAGGTCGTGATCCTGTTGCCTCGATATTTGTTTGTTTTCCTCATTCGTTATGTGATCTTGCCAAGAATCTTGGCCCTTTTGTCATCTTCAAGTCTCCCATTTCCCCGCACTGCCAAACAGCATGGTAAATTAGAAAAGGCTTTAAAATGGGATCAGCACTCCCTTGAAAGCATTAAAACACAGTCTTTAAATGCTTTGAATCCTGCCATTGTTTTGAAGTGGCAATGGCTCAAGTACACTTAACCATTGGCTACAGAATTATGGGAACCAGATCATCTCATCATCAAAGATATATCAATTTCCTGTCCATGATGATCTGGCTCGTTTATCCTGAAAGACCCAAGTATTTTCTGTACCAAGACTTGCTGCTTATGGCGATTTGAAACCAATAATGACTCATTGTATATGGCTCTAATGTACAAAACTTTTCATTATTGTGTTAATTGAAGTAGATATCTGGTCTTCATCACAGGAATTCCAATTCTTATTAAAACAAAAGCTATTATGTATGTACATTATAGACATCAGATAGCAACAAGTACTGACAGACAAGCTTCATATTCATTGCTATTCACCAAAATATAAACACTAAATTGTAAGCACAACTTAACTATGCACTATGGGAGCCCATGCAGCATACAGCTTCAGCAATAAACTTGGCCGTTGAAGGGCTTCAGATCTACGAGAATTTATATAAAAAGGACTTAGAATTAGTGAAGTTTTAAATGTTCATGTAAATATGTAAACGTCTGAACTGAAGCAATGTGTCATCCCTACCCTGATGGCATGATATTGCAAGTATGCATTCAAATACAAAAGATACAAGCAAGTTGCATACCTGCTAAAAAAAAAACCATTAGAGCCAGTAAACTTATTAAAATTCAGTTATTAGAGCTCTATCCTTGGGTAATCATGCCCAGACAGGTAAACCACCTACAACAACATTGACAATGTGAAGCATGACACAAGCAGTTGATGAATCTTTTTCTCCAAGTTGTGTGATAAACTCTTTTGACATTACCATACTTTTTTGGAGTACTATTTTGATGGTCCCAGGACAGGAGTCAAGAGACATGCCATATGGCCAAAATGTATGACTCTCAAAATGGCTTTTATGTTTGGTTTGCTGCAATGAATAAGACACATTTTATTACTAACAGCATAAAGACCTTTATGTACTGCATAGGTCTCAATGGATTATGTCTAGCACCAGACAAGTTGGAGTTGTATGTGATACCCCAGCACCTATTTTGGTACCTTTATCTCCAAAGAACTGAACCATCAGTATAAAGCATACCAAGACTTGCTGATTATGGAGATTTAAAACCAATAATGACTTAAATAATGCATGACTACATCTGCAACAGTAGTAACAAGCTTCCAGTGGAATTGAAGATGAAATATGCAGATCCTTTTCACTTGGACTAAGATTACTCAACTACATGGTGCCATCTTCCAGCACTCATAACGTGATACAGTTCAGCAATCAATTAGTTAACTGCTCATCATTATCCTTTAAAACTTCCATCCAAAAGTGATATGTACAAGTAACAAACTGCTCTTCATGCTCAAGCTCTGATGAACTAATTCTGACATTGACCAAAAGGTTCTTTTTCTGCAAAATCTTCCCCCATAGTGGAGTCTCACTTTAGTTTTCCAAGACTAATTTTGCAAATGCTGCTGATTAAATAGCCTAGTATATGTTGATTGTACAGTACTAGTTTTCAAGTGCCAAAAGAGCATTTTTCTGGCCTTTATGGCTTGTGGACACCAGAAGCACAAAAGTTATGTAGCTGACAACAGCAGACTGTGTCTACTCCACTGTTATGAACGAATGACAGATTTAAGACTTTTCACCTTCCACCTGCATCTAAACCTGTTATGAGAGAAGACAGATTGATGCTGTATTAGGAAGATACAACCTTCATAAAAAGGACTGAACAACATAAACATCAACAACAATATTCAATTTTTCTACATGATCTCATTTACTGGTAGCACACTTCAGCTTTGCCTACGGTCTGAGTTCTTTTAGGGTATTCTCCCATGTATCTGCAGTCTGAAATTTTTTGTTTCTAGCTTAGTTTTCCATCATTCATCCTGTGATTTTTCAAAAGGTGATGTCACAATGAAAGTTTCCCTTCCATTTCTAAACACCCATTGCAATCTCCTCATCTTAACTTTACTCAATCAGATGTTAGACTTTTGAATTTACCTGCTGCTTTATGGAGTTTCTGGGATCTCCATTAAATTCCTTTATGGCAACTGCCATAGCCAACATACCTTTTCTCCCTACAGTGCCACATTAGAAAGGAATCCAGAATAAAGATTATGACTGCACAAGTGTCCATCACAGAGTAAACAATGGATTTTAATGACCACTTTCTTACCAAGTTTCTTTGAGGCGATTGCCTGAAGAACCAATTTCCTGTTAATGTCGGAGGCTTTGACTGATTCTTCTGTTATTTTGGCCTCTATTGGTAGTACAAGGGTGTTAGTGTCAGTGATAATTATAAAAAAAAAAATCCTTTATATTAGCAGAGGCTGTTATCATTGTACCCATCTTTTCAGTGTACCACTGGACACTCAGCCATGCATTCTTTGTAATGGACATTACAGATGCCAAAATTCTTGTATTCTTTTTAGCAACTTCAGTACTTTTAAAAGTGGCCTGTTATTTTCTTATCTCCAAGCCTCATCAGCCTTACCACTAATCCACTGTAGTTTTGTGGCAACAAACTCTCTTGCATCTTTAACTTAGAATGACAACTGACCCATTAAAATGACCATCTGACATTGTACTTCAAAGAAATCCCACAGGGTAACTGAGAAGCTCAGATTGAAGAAAACATTTTCCAAATCCGGACACTACTTAACGCCTTCACAGTCTGGGCACAGTAGCAGATTTCAGCTGTTCAATCAGAATTGGAATATTCAGCTCTAATATGGTAGCATGAATTTTTACAGGAACAGAGAAATTAAAAATAATTCTTATGCTATCTGTATTTCTTTACGTACTTTCAAATTGTTTTGTCTTTTTGAGCTTTGTTATTGGCATCTAGATGAGACTGATAGCTGAATACTCAAGGAGAAGCAGCATGAATGAAATATTTACCGTTCTGAAGGTAGAAATTCAACATCTCGTTTTCCTTGAAAATTTTCTGCCTGGCTTTTAAGCCTTGAATTGCATGCTAAGTCTGTACAATCATTTGTTTTTCTTGCATTTGTTGTTCCCTTGTGGCCAATAGGGTCTTCACTGATATTGGCTGAGACAGTTTCTTATATATTCTCTTAGACATAAAGTTTATATCATTTCTCTAATGGATTGACACTGGATTTTTCAGAAAAAATCCTACTCCAGTGAAACTCTTCCTCTAGGCCTGCAATTCTTTGTTTTGTTTGTCCACAAATGGGGACCACTATCATTATAGAAACATCTATTACATATACCAGCAGCTTACACTATAAAGGAGAGTACTGTATAAATGGGTACTCATTATAGCTCCAAAAATCATAAGCCCTTGTCCTGGATAGCATTCCTATCAGTTCCCAATTAGCCTCTTTTTATCTGTCTTATTAAGTTTTTATCTGTCTGAGCATTGGTCAAACACTCTTCAGATCTAGGAAAACACAGTACATAACCATGCAATATATGGGCCACTTCATAAATCCTATTAGCCTGTCAAATATTTTCTTCATTCTCTCATCCAACAATGCAGTTCAAGACAATAAAAGCTCCTGAATTCTAAGCAATCAGACTATCTTGACCAAAAGGTGATTTCAGCATAGGGCATTTAAGTGAACACTTTACACACAATTTGGTACAGTATCAGTTTAATAAATTTCTCCATATGGTCTCGGTAAAATCTGTTGTAAAGTGCCTCTGAAGTGACAATTTTGTTTTTTTTGAAGGCGGGGATGGTTCCACAACATAACCCATACACACTACTAACTCAAGCAAGTTTTTTTTTTTTTTTTTTTTAACTTTATAATTGCATTTTATTGTAGACTGCAGTATCAATCACAAGAAATGTATTTCTTTCACTGTTATGTTAAAGTATTTTATTTCAGCCAAGCATCAAAATATTAAAATTTATACATTAAATACATGATTAAAGCTGTTAAATTTACATAGTTTCTTTGTTGACAAAGTTTCTAATCTGTTTTCTTCTAAAACTGCTTTGTTTCAACAGGACTGTAGAATGAAAGCACTCATTAATGAACGGTGTGATTGAAGTCTCTCTCTATCTCTCTTATTCTTTCTTAATTCTTTTAACCTGCTGGACTCTGTGTTGTTAGATTAAATTTGTACTGTATAATATTCACGAAAAGCCCAGTCGTTTATGTAAATTGTTCAGACGTACTGTTAGTATATGTTTACATATACACACATCGTACATATAGAGAATGTAACATGCATATATACACTCATGTGTTTGCATACATACATACAAGTATTTATATATGCAAATATGCTGATATTCATAGATCTACTAGCAACACATGTATGTATGTATTCATACATGTGTACCATAAGTGCAGAACAGTACTTTACACATACAGTATTTAAGTGGATACCTTATATACCCATACATATTGTGTGTGTGTATGTATAGTATAGTATATATATATATATATATATATATATATATATATATATAATATATATATAAATATATATATACACGTATATGTATATATAATTATATAATGACACTGGTCAGATTTTTCTCAAAGAAAGCTATAGTGACATTTTAATGCAAAGATGACCTTTATAATCTTGTAGCAGAGATTAGTTTTTCACATATATTTTTTAATTAAAAGTAAGTGCTCGTTGGAGGGTCATGAGGCCTAGCACCAGACATTTTCTCATGATGTGACTGCATTTACATAGCAACTCTATAAACTTTTCAGGGTAAATGAGACATGTTTTAAATTTTGTAATGTGAGTTAATTATTTCTTGGTAATAATGGTGACACTAAAAGCCACAGATGTATCAAGATAATGACAGTAATAATCTTATGGTAGCAATAAACAATAATTTATTATATCAAGAATCCATGAATCACAAAGTTTTTGAAAGTGAAAATTCACTGTTGCATCTAACTGAGATGGATTTTCTAACTACAGTACAGTACTGTACTGTATACAATAGTTTCTGTTTATCTATAAGCAGGACAACATCTGCTGGAACTCGGCTAAAGTGTTCGTATACTTAGACGAAAGCTTTTGCATATTCACAAAAATATACTACTGTATTCAAGGAGAACAATTGGGGGGTTTCACTTTCACTGACAACTGTTGTAATAAAAATAATAAAATTCAAAGACAATAAAATACAATAAACCACAAAAACCATAAAGTAAGATAAACCACAAATTATTGTGTTGTATCAGCCATCTTTAATTTAACAGTAACAAGCAACTCTGAAGAAATCCTTGCGTTGTAACAAAACTGCAGTCAACATTAAATGATCAGAAGGAATATACTTGAGCAATTTTGCATTAGAATTTCATTATACATACGTACATTACATACATACATACTATATATATATATATATATATATATATATATATATATATATATATTATATAGTATATAATATCTTACACACATATATACAGTATGTGTGTGTATAGTATGTTTATGCACTCAAATACTGTAATGATAATAACAATAAACTGGTTAGCTAGCAGTCTTTATAACCGTCGCGCTAGTGTTCTTAAATGATATCGTTGTTGGTGTTTGATACTTCCATTGAAAATAAAGAATACAAACTTGCTCAGTGTAATGAATACAGTCTAATTTTATAAGTCAATAGAGAAATTACGTCATCTCAAAATCTATCGAGGACTATATATATATATGGCTGTAGTATGTAGCTGAGAAGTCTATTTGGCTGTTCGTTAGTCTTAGCTTGTGCACGTCAATTTTGCTTTCGGCTGTACGATAGTTTGCTTTTCATTGTTTTTCCTCCCTCCTTTTAAAAACTCTTCCTATCTCACGAGATCGATGTTATCCCGAAAAAAAAAAAATGAATCAATAGTGATAGAAACGGATTTTTTAAGGGCTGGTGGAGATTTAAGTTGTTTTACCCATTGGAAGGGCTGATTATAATCGACATTACGAGAGTTATTTTTTTTATCACGTGAAATATCAAAACACACCATAGCAGTGTCTGAAGGTTAATCTCTAGGCTTTACATTACATCTTGGATGTTATCAAAAACGAAAATCAAACATAGCTGGTAACTGGCATGGGAAGGCAGAATGTGGATTTCTTGGGGGTAGAAAAAAAAAAACTGCAACACTCATTAAAGAAATTATATGTAGCCTACTTCTATCTAGTGTTAGGGATATAATTATCAGGTAATCATCTGTAAAGACCAAATCTAGACGATTATACGTTAATTATCCGATGTTGCGGGAAAGGATCAAATGCCATAATCAATTTCTTTTATTTACTTTTTCAGCAGTAAACAGCAATGCAAACTACGTTCTATATGTAGTATACTGTTCATTCACACAAGTAAATACAGAGCAACCAGTAGTGAGTGACAAACTCTGCAAGTGTTCTTCCCATTTCCCATCTTAACTACCCATCTGGCTAATCCCAAAAAGATATGGTAGACTAGATTCACATCAACCGTACATCTGATGCCTAAGCCAGTCCCTTACGACGCTCCTGATTGGCTGTTTTTTAAGCCAATCACAGGGCTGGAAACTCTCAAGTCTCTCGAGAAAGTTCACATTGGCAGAATGTTTCCACCTCTCCCTCTCCTGCAGGATATGTCTTCCCTCAGGAGAGGTGAAGCATACATCCTGCATATGTGAACTCTCGAAGGAGACTGAAGAGTTTCCAGCCCTGTGATTAGCTTATCAGCAGCCAATCAGAAGCGTCGTAATTAGGGACTGGCCTAGTCCTCAGATGCAGGTGATGTGAATACTATAGTCGCAGCTACATAAAGAATGTTGGAAAATTAATCTTACCTCGTTATGACAACCATATCATAATTCTGTCTATCAGTTACAAAATCTATAGTAAATAATGCACTTATTCAATATCATAATGTATATATAGCTACTACAATGCATAAATAATACAAAAAGCCACCATTATGACTTTAAAAAACTCTCGGAAACTCTGGATAAGAACTACTATAATATTGAACTTTACGGATGGTAACCTTAAACTATGTATGAAATATATACATGTATAGTATATATATATATATATATATATATGTATATATATATATATATATCTATATATATTATTGTATAGTATAGATAGATAGATATAGATATACACAC
>NC_087200.1:181821521-181849021 GCF_015104395.2 Macrobrachium nipponense | reverse complement strand
ACGACCGAATGACAATATGCAGTGTTTTCTCATTTAATTTGTTACTTTTATTTTCATCGTGTGTTTACTAGCCTTTGAACGGGATCATAATTCTGCTTCTTTGGAAATTGCATTGTGCTTTTGTATACTTGCAATATGCATGTGACGTCTATGACTGCTTACTCATTTTTGTCTTCACACGATAGCATGAATAAAAACCGTAACCAATGACAATACTTTCGTCTTCTATTTAGCATAATAAAGCAAGAGATTATTCACTGGCACAAAAACCGAAGAGAAATATTTTCTTTCACTGATGAATGTTAAACTTCACGACTGTAAAGGATAAGTGAAAAAAAAGTATTTTGAAGGCACTACGCACGACGTTGTTCACTCAACAAAAGTGGAAGGTTTTTTCTACTGATCTTGATTAGTTTCGACTTATTATGTGAAATTATATATATTAATACGTGCCAATTCTTTACGAAGCATTAGGAATAATGTAATCCGACCCAATTTTGAGTCATTCCAATGGGCATGGTTGAAATAATTAGTATGCAGCCGCAGTGTCGCTATACTCGCGGCTTCACAGTTCCACACGGGGTCTGCGTGACAATGCATTGGTCCCACAATTTGCAAACAAATCAATGTTGAAAGGAGATTAGCGTCTTGTCGGAACGGATTCAGTGCTTGTTGACAGGTGCAAATAATGTATTTGCTGTAGATGTTTTACTCTGCATCGTGTGAATGAGCAATGTGGGTAAATGCATTTCCAGCTTACAGAGCTTCAGTATGTTTACTTTTTCAAAGGTATGAAGACCAATGCACTGCATAACGCAGCAACCTCTCTTGTGGAAAAACTGTACCATAATGAATACAACCTGTATGTATACACATGTATATATACGGACCCATTTCTGAATTGTATACTACCCCGTGTTATTGGTGAACATCAAAACCTGCCCTAATTATGGTTCTTATGTTTGTTGTTTGGTTCCTATGGGAAATCAAAATACTCGGATCAGCATCAAAATGCATTAATCAGAAATGGACAATAATGTCTTCTTAAGTGCAAGACAAAAAAAAAAACCCCCCCCCCCAAAAAAAAAAAAAAAAAAAAAAAAAAAAAAAAAAATCCAGAACTTTGAATCTCGAATATCCAATGTGTTCATTATCGCAGTATTAAGTTTTGAAACCAACTGTGTTGTTCACGTCACCCGAAATACTATATTATATTATATATTAGTGTAAGAATCAGACGGAACGATGATGATCGATATTTCTCCAGTCTCAAGAGGACGACAATAATAACGTTTCTTCTCTAGATATGGATATGGTTCAGAGACCTTGTTATCAGTGTGGTGATACATACACCTCTGTTCTCAGTTTGACTCCTATTTCACCCCGCCCGAAGAAGTATATAATATATATCGGTCTGTGTCAACTAGTCATATAGCGCTAATTCCTCGTTAGATGAGAACAATAATCAATTCATAGTTTTATTTTGACAAATCAAAAAACAACAAAAAAATCATCACTTGTATAGAGATGGTTTCTGGTTCCTTATTGTCTTTTTTGCTTCCTGAAAGATCAAATTTATGTCATTTGAATGTAGTAGTAATAAAGGCTACTTCCAAATAGTTTTTAGTGATTTCCACCTGCACCATTTAATTAGCTTCCATTATAACAATTGGTTAAATCACCATGATCAGTTCGCCCACCCACCCACCCACCCACCTACCGACCCCACTCCCCATCCACCCACTCCCTTCCATTTAGCACACACAAAACACGCTGTTGATTTTGAATTCACTTCACAGGAGGGTTTAAACACACGATTCAGAGTTTGAACCAGTCTTTGTTTTTCCCGGTTTATCAAATGACCGCCATTGTATCGTTTCCGTTTATCCTTTTGTTTCCATCACTTCATTATGTGGCACTTGCTTCTTTGTGGTCATTAAGAAGAAGAAAAACCCCTTTTGGCTGGGTTCTTGTTGCTGAAATAAAAGCTTGTCTATTTAGTTCCAGTATTCCTTTGCACACCTCCTCATGCATCTCTTTCCAGCCGTAGCGAACGTCCCAGCAAAAACAAATCAGAATCTCAGAGAGCTTTCACTAGTCCAGTTCTTTTCTAGGGAGATTTTCCAGTGGTGGGATCTAGGCCTCTACAACGGCTCTTCCTCCACCCTTATTTTGTAAATACAGTATTTAGTTTTTCCTTAGCAGCCTCTCTAGGACAGTGGATGACTGCTGTGGTGGTATAAGACGTTTTAGTCGTGTGTTGGCGGTGAGGAAGTGCATAAGCTTGTGCTAGTGCCGTAATCCAGTAAGAACTGCTGTGTCATTATTTAGAGAAAAATTATATTTTATTGCCTTTGGAACATTTAGTAGAAATCTGCTATAATAATATGGTATATTTAAATCCAGTAGTACTAAGTATTGTCTGTGGTCATATTCAAGTTTACAAAAATATTACTATTTTAAGGTATTTTAGAAATTTAAGCTAAATATTTTTTATGCAATTCTTGCAACAAATTGAAGACCAAGGTTCATTGCAAATATTAAGAGGCTAGATTAGGAAAATCTACTAAAAATTTCAATCTTAGCTTAGTTTCAATCTAGTTACAGGACTACAATTTTAAAGAAAACGACGTCATATTGAAGTTCAAGTATTTTGCAATTCTTCTAAGTCATAAACAAAACAAAAAGATATTGAATTACAACTGCCTTCATAAACTAATGCATTATTGTGGGACACTTATTCCGCGTCCATAGACATTGATGACGGTTAGATGTGGTAAAATGACGGTTATCTCAATTCTTTAATATATCATTACAATAGCACTGTGATGTTGGGGTTTTCAACAAAACTGTGCCCCTTACAAAATCGCAGACATAATCAGAAGTATATATCTGATATTTTAGGAAACCACGTTCATATAAAACTAAACATTCATTTTTATAATCACAGGTTGAATGGTGCTTTCAAGTTCACGGTATAGCAGTGTAAAATAGTGATGCACCTGCACGCACGTGTTTTAAAAATGCAAGCTATTATTTGGGTAATAAGGAGTCACTATCAACTTTCTTTACTAGATTCATTAGTCTGAAAATTCCATACCACCGCTAAAAGAATAGTAATAAAAAAAAAAAAGGTTACTGATTTCCTTCAGTTATTTTGCATGTAGTATTTTCCCTTGAAAACAATTTTAATATGCTTATAAGCTAACTTTCGATGATGCTAATTCCTTAGCTAACTTTCGATGATGCTAATTCCTAACACTGAAAAGGCTTTGCAGGAGAGATAAATGAACCCAGTGTTTGAAAAGTGTGAACACTAATTAGAAATATATGTACTAATGCTTGCAATAGATGTCTAAAGTAGAGAGAAAATGACCGTGAGATGATTAATATACAGTCCATTGCAGTTTTAACATTATGTTGTCCCCTTAAATAGTACTGAAACAGGAATCCAATTTTGTATTGCTTTACAGAAATATTTTAGGATCCTTTTGAAACAAACATGAGAGACAAAGAAAAATTCTATACTCAATCGAAAAACTAATAAGAAGAAAACTCGTCAATTAAAATCAGTGTAATTATCTTCAGAGGTTCAGTAAAAAGCCTCAGAAGTTCAAATTTTATACTCTTCCTCATTAGGAAAAACTTGGCTATTGTTATTGAAAGAAAATTAACCGTTACTGATCAAACAACACCACAACATTTGATATATGCTGTTACATGATTTGCACTAAGATGTCATAATTATAAAAAAAAATAAAAGGAAACGGAATTTTAGGAGACAAAAACGCATATCTTTCACCAAAAAATAAAATAAAATAAAATAAAATAAAAAGTAAAAAGTAGCCTGAAAGTCGGGGAGTAATATAATGACTGCTGACAGAATAGCCACAAACCAATGTTGTATGTGGACAATTAATGACAATGACAAACTCGGTAGTTTTGTGAGAACTAAATGACACATATTTTCTTATATCACTGTATAAAGAAAAAAGGGGTGTTCCCTATGCTTTTACCAGTTGTGCAAGATAAAAAGAAGCGTCTTTTCACTTAATATATGTTTTACCTCATTTACAATGTGCTTTCGCTCTCTCTCTCTCTCTCTATCTCTCTCTCTCTAAATCACTGACAATGCATATACTGATTTACTCCTACCGAGATCTAATTATGTCTATTCCATTATCTATCCATGGTGTCTAGCCTATCTATCTAGCAATTTAATTGGCCTGCCCGCTTAACTAGGTATGCCAAATCTAAATGACATAGGTGTAATCATAAAGCGCAGATCATTAACAATAGGCTACTCTTGGGTTTATGTTCTGCTATGCCTATTTTAAGGGGAAAGAATGAAAGATATAACGAGAAATTCCCATCGTATTGTCCCCGCACTTGAATATCAACGAAAATCAAAAGGAAATGAAAGATATTGACAATTGCAAGCAGTAAGAGTAGCAAATGACGTAGGTGTATAAAAACAATAAGACTGACTGAAATTTTCTCTTGAAATAAAAATTTTGAGACTAAATTGATTAACCTTCTGCAGATGTTCCATTTAAACCCTGTGTTAACTTTCGAAGTTGTTTCTCTTTCAGACGAAGAGCGGGAGCCCTGTATGTCATCTATGAAGCAGCTGTTAAACCGTGTGGGGTGCGGCGCGCCCCCACGACCGCGCCCACAGTACCTTCCTGTGCTGGTGTGACCCGTCAACTTGACCTGGGCTGTGGACCTAATCTCTCTCTGAATCCACTGGAAATGATTTGTCGTGGAGGTCCGCATTGCACGAGAAACCGTTCTAATCATGGAAGGTGGAAGGGAAAAAAAATAAAAGTTGGATGCTCTGTGCATGTGGTGGTGGTGGTGGTAGTGTGGTGGTGATTGTAGCCTGAGAGGTGGCGTTTTTATCGTTGGGATTGCTGGTGAAGGCGGCTGACGTCATTGCTCATGTGGTTTGTTTACGTGGGGTGACACTGCAGTGACGGTGAGGAGGAGAAAAAAGATGTTTGATATGTAATGGAGAGAAGCAAGAAAGAGAGAAGAGCACTTATAGATTTGTTTGGAGAGATGTCCAAAGTCGCACTAGGCAATGTAACTCTTCGAAAGGCCTTTGTTCTTTTCTTTTTCTTTTTTTCAGCCACATAAACTGAATTAGGCCATTTGTCAACAGCTCAGGCAGGAACTGATTTAAGGGTCTCTTTGAATATATAACTACATCTACATATATAAACGCATATATATATATATATAAATATAAATATATTAGCAGAATATGATTCAGTATTATTCAAATACACTTGAGGTTAGTTCGCAGGGACACGGGATGGCTATACATACTAACTTTACTTCGATTTGCCCCCCCCCCATCCGGTGAGTATAGTTCAGCTCCAGTTTTGCCTCTCTTTACAGGCCCGGCCCAGCAAATCTCCCAGCTGGGATGTGTTCTCTCTTTTCTATTGGGACTTGAGATTGATGATGAAAGTCAAGGTTGTTGTTGACTGATAGACCATTGAGCTAGCAGGTCTGGCGTTATTTTACCTATGGTTCTAAAATATATAAATATATATAGTTGTTAAACTAAGGTGTTACCAAATTAAATCAACCTGTTCGTTTAAGTATGTACAACTTGCAAAGTTTATCATATTCGACAAACGCACATTTGTTAGCCTTCTGACACACAGCTTTGTTTGCAAGCCTAAATAAATAAAATTTAATAAATGAAGTATATATTAAATAAAAAAAATCTTATGGCCGGTTTTCCAAGTACAAACGTAGTTTTTGAATACCCACACAGTTCGCAAGTCTCTTATGTTATATTAATTTTGAAATATTCTTCAGAAACTGAAAAGGACCTCAGACCAGAAAGCTCTTTACAACTCGAGCAGGCACGAATCGAATAGGCCTTGGCTTACGAGGGTTGTTGCTGGAATGTTACCTCATCTTTGTATTCCCGCCTCTCTTTCTCTCTCTCTCTCTCTCTCTTTCTCCTTTTATTTTCTCCCTCCTGTTTAAATGTTATTTCACTTGAAGGTTGGATTCTAAACCACAGGAGAAAAATTGTAAGTGTTTCGTGTCTTATAGTGGAGATTCGTTGTTTATGGATTATAATAAACTGCACACAGCGTATTTGTGTATCGTCGGTACTGTCGTAATTTTGGCACGCTTCGTGGGCACTCCATGCCCATCTCTTTTATCTAAGGTGTGAAAGCAACGGTTATGGTCGATGAGATGCTGTTATTACTGGGAGGGGAGGAACCCCACTAACGGGGTATATATCCCAATATTATTATAGGTCTGAGATGAGATAATAAGCTATAGTAAGTGTACTAGTTTATAGGCTACGCCGTCTAGCATCAGATCAGCAGCAGCAACATACTAGAGCTACGTATGTGTGTCTATGTCGTACACATTCAATGTCCAGCTTTTGACAAACTGAGCCCTCTGGCGGCTGTTCTCGTAGTTTAATAAAAGACGCGCCTCGATGTCACTTTGAAACCGACGTGCAATTTCAACCGTTATAATATATGCATGAGAATGTTAATTCTTAACACTTAGTGCTACTGTGGACAACTTATATACAGCAGTGCAGCGTCGCACTAGATGCTAACTCATTGCAATAAGAGCACTACTATATAATGCTTTAAGCGATGAATTCAATAGAAATCTAAAAGTAAAATCAAATATAATGATAAACTAGGAATCGCTTGGTAAGAAAATAGCTGCACCAGTATAGACATATTATAAAGTCTCTCAAGATATCTGAAATGTTCAGGCATGTTGGAACGGTTATCATGCAACCAAGTGTACTTAAATTGGCCTATTTTTTCTGATCCGTTTCAGATTTGCGTAAGAACTCAAGTGGTCAATTTGTAAACAAAATTCTAGATAAATCATTGTTAAAACTGAGATTGAAATGCGTCAAGTTATTTCGGGCAAAGTCTATTTTCAGAAATAAAAATAAAACACGCTTGATCTAAAAACACTTTGCAATGTAGTGTTCATCACTAGCTTCAATCGGCCAACACTTAAACCTTTTCTAAAGATGTTTTCAGATATATTTCTACTATATAAAAGTTCAACTGCACTGTAATGCCTTATTTTTGTAAAAAGAACTCAAAACACCAAATTTTCATACCAATACTAAAAAATATAAACTTATTTACAACAAGCCTATAGAAAAATGAGATATAGCTGGCTACAGGTCTTAAACATTTTCTGATCTTACGAACTTGAAGAAAAAATTCAGTAGTTGGCTCTCTGTAGTTGCTATATTTTTACAAGTTAATTTCTTTAAGAATCCATGTACTAACGTTAGGCTTTCCAGTAGATCTTAGCATGCTTGCTTCATTTCAGTAGGGATCTATGTACTACTTGCATTTCTTCGCGGTTTGCAAATCGGTTGGTTTCTAACAAAATTCATATCGTTATCGTAACCGTTCAGTCCTTCAAACTAAAACAGTAGACTGGATGTCAATATTATCAATATATATATCGATATATTCTTATATATGTGTGAAGAACTTTCTCTGCTCTTGTAAATGTGATTTTCCTTTCATTTTAACATGTTAGATGACTTTGTGAGGTAGTTTTTGAAGTGGCATCCGAAGTTTTCTGCTCTGGCCCTTTTTACAGCTCAAAAAAAAGAATAATAATAGTCATAAGGAAATCTAACTATCTGGCAACTGAGATTTATTTGCGAGGTGAAGACTAAACATCGGAGG
This sequence comes from Macrobrachium nipponense, assembly GCF_015104395.2. Lineage (NCBI taxonomy): Eukaryota > Metazoa > Arthropoda > Malacostraca > Decapoda > Palaemonidae > Macrobrachium > Macrobrachium nipponense. The sequence continues at coordinate 181,841,306 of NC_087200.1, read as the reverse complement.
TTGTTTGGTGAGCATTTTAGTACCTACAGGAAATGTTGGTTCGATGAAGAAATAAAAAGAAGTCGTTAAGTTTCTGGGTATTTTTGTTTGAAGGCTATCGGTCTTCTTTACTTTTCTGGACGTCTGGATTCTATCAACCCGTTTAAATTCAAACTCTCCGAGCAAGGCGGTTTTAAACCGTCGCCTGTCTGTTAGTTTCAGCTTGATATTCGGATCCTACTACTGTTGTACATTCATTTCTCTATTCCCCATGTTGGTTTGTCACCATGCCTTTCTTACCTCGATTGTCACCCGCCCAAAAAAAAACTTTTATTTTCAGGAATATGGAAAAAAAAATCACTAAAACGTCTTTGTTCACAGCAGGGAAGGACAGATCTGTAATCGTTTTGTCTTTTTATTATTGGGTCAAAACATATCTTTGTGGTGCACAATAATATTTATGCTTCCAAAAAAGTGTTTCTTTTAATAATCCATCAATTGTTTTAGTAATAAAAAATTCACAATGTCGTGATTAAGCTGTCTTAAAATAAAAATCAACAATTATTTTACATAAATTACATTGTCTTATTTGAGATAAAAACAAATCTTCACCTCCTCTGTTTACATGACCGCTCAGGTGTTCGAAAGTTTGTTTTTATCTTGTACAATAATAGAATTTATTTAGAGTCGTGAATTTGTATAAAAAAAATTAAAGTTTAATAACTATTGTTGCTACTGATGGCTCTAAGTTCTATGGTCTGACTATATCTGTCACGTAACTGGCCAATGAGATGACGATACAACTTTGTAAACGTAAATAAAATCAAATTTGAATTGACCTACAAAGCTATGAATGCAAAACCCTTCATTTTTCTAATGTGTAAAGTGAATGTAAGTTGTATTGCCATGTGCTACTGTTTTTTTTTTTATTATTATTTATTCAATTCAACAATTTGGTCTATGTGAAGTAACAACAGCAATGAGTGTGGGAAGGAAAATTCATGATAACTTTGTCTAGAAACATAAGAACAGAATAACTCTTGTTATTAACATTCTCTCTTACATTCAGCATAATGCTCAAGTAACACAGGTAAATAATTTATGAAAATCATCGCTTATTAACCTAATTCTGTATATATTTACACCTAACATGATAAATGAATACAAACAAATACAATTACAAACAGTGGTAAAGATGACACGTGAAAGCACGAGATATGGTCAAGAAATGAAGAGAATTAACGGAATATTAATTAAAGTACCTAATAAAAGGTCTTTGCGTTGATGTCGGCAAAACGCATAATACCTAATGCAATGAACTGAGATTTTATCACTGGGTTAGTATAATAGTATAACACCTAAGAACTACCTGACTGGATCCCCACTCCCTCTACATGTATGTACGCACAAACATAGCCATATGCATATGTATATTATATATTATTATATATATATATATATATATATATGATGACCGTGGCCTGCCGTAATAATAAATAGTTGAATGCATTCATTAGAAATAGATACCTACTAACACAATGTACTTAATAAAATCAAAGGTTAATAGTAATAATAATATGACCAATGCTTGTGGAAAGCTCATAATTCGCAATGAAAACTATAAAAAAAAAAAACTTAAAATTCACGTATAAACAAGCCCATTAGCAAAAATATTTGATGATGGAAAAAAACATGGGGAAAGATGATTATTAACGAAAATAACTCCTCACACGCCCTTTTGTTATTTTACTTTTCAGAAAGGCAAAATTCTAATCTACAATGCGTTACATATAGTACTGTAAAGCAAATATGATCATCATAACCTTTTGATTAAAAACCAAGATTAAAAATAAAGTGATAAAAATATAAATAATATAACATATTAACTGAAATCAAATTAAGCACTAGTCTAAATCAAACTATAAACCAAAAATTAAGAGTATGGCAAATAAATTTTGAACAATAAAGACTATTTCAATCGGTGACGTCTGCCACAGTGAAGTTATATTCATAAAATTAAAATAATAATAATAAAATAATAATAATATAATAATAAAATAATAATAATAATAATAATAATAATAATAATAATATCTAACGAAATTCGCTGAATACGGATGCGTGTAAATCTTCACGACACATAACCAAAGACATACTGCAGAATAATTCCAAATATTTCCAATTTCAAATCTGGTTCCCTACTACCAGTAGAAAGTGGGGGAGGAGGTTGGTTGGCAGGTTGTAAAATACCCTTCAGAAACTCAAAAAAGACCACAGGAGATGCACACGTGAGTTGGTATAAGCGAAAACCACAGGAAAAAATAAGTTAGAAAATCCGTGCCATCCGCTTTCGCGTTTATCCACGTTTTGTAAGGCGTGGATGAACGTGAAAGCAATAATAGCACGGACCTTCTGACTTATTGTCCAGTGGTTTTCGCGACAATTCGGTAACATTCACATTACATATACATTTTTTTGTGCCCTGATGACGACGAGATGGCATTTTTCGAAAACTAATCATTTACACCTTTCATGGGTTACATTTGACAATGTAACCCATGAATCCCATCAAACAATTCCATTGGGAAAAGCAACAGTAACAACACCTGGAATTATTCACCCACATTTTACCTTTACTAGGTTCGAGATCCTGGAACAACTGATTACACGGATAGTTTGTTAAGTGTGCACCATGTAACATGACAATTTATATGCATAAATATAAACTTCGTAACAGTGACTTTTTAACATACAGCAATAGTTCTACTACAATAGTGCAAGCGATTAATACACTGAAGGAAAACGACTGAGTATAGCACTATGCAACATGTCTGTGCCGGGTTACATATAATTTAAAAACGGAAACTTGGGCAGTCAAGGTCAGTCAACCATTACAAATTTACTAGTGTATTTTACCCAAATTATATATATATATATATATATATATATATATATATATATACAATGTGTTACACCAGTACAAAAATTGTAATTTACTGAACGTATGACCATAAGCGTAACTGCGGGGGGAGGGGGGGTGGGGGGTATGTGCCCCCGCCGTTTGAAACTGGTGACCCCCCACCCCCCTCCCCGCCATTTTAAGTTCATGAAGCTTGTAGTAAAAGCCCAAGCTTAATTTTCACATTATTTTATGTTGGTTTCCGAGCTTATTATTATTATTATTATTATTATTATTATTGTTATTGTTGTTGTTGTTGTTGTTGTCGTTGTTGTTAAATTTTTTATACAATAAGTAGTTTGGCTTATTTTTTTTCAAACGACGATAAGTCGAGTTTTACTATATCAACTATCAGAAAATAATTAATTTTCTTTTTATATAAAAACGTGATTTACAAATTGGTTTACATATTTTAGAACAACCTTAAAAAAAAGAATGAGTATTATAATTTGTGCATGCCCAGTGGCCAACATATTCAGCTGCGCGCTTCACGTGCTCCCCCCCCCCCACCCCCCCTATGTAACAGACTCCTAGTTACGCCTAAGCGTCTGACAAAAAGTTGAGACTAAGGCAAAACTGGCAAGAGGGTTTACAAATTGGATGTGATTAGTGGAGTGGGTGATACGAAATACAATCGAAGTCGATCTTGTAAACGCTAATGGCACTGCATAAATATGTTCTCCATTAATGATAATAAAACTATGAAAACATCCCTTGTAACCAGCACGCGACTTGCAATTTTAAAAAATGGTATACTCTGAGCACCTTTAACGAGGAGTGTCACTGTCATCAGTTTTAACGGTGTAGCAGCTACTATAGAAAATTCACATCAACCGTGCATTTGATATCTATAATTTAGGCCAGTCCCTTACGACGCTCCTGATTGGCTGTTGATAAGCCAATGACAGGGCTGGAAGCTCTCAGTCTCTCTCGAGAGTTCACATAGGCAGGATGAATGTTCCACTTACTCCTGAAGGATACTTTTGAAAGACGTATCCCTCAGGAGAAGGTGGGACATAGAACCTACCCTTGTGAACTCTCGAGAGAGGCTGAGAGTTTCCAGCCCTGTCATTGGCTTATCATCAACAGCCAATAGGGGCAGGAGCATTCGGAAGGGACTGGCCTAGACATCAAATGCACGGTTGGTTGATGTGAATCTACTATAGCAATAATGTACTTCAGTTTATGCTTTAAGAAATATTAATAAAATAAAACTGTAAGGCAGGAATGCACACGCATATTTCCGTTATCTTAGCACCTTGGTGATAAAGTGTCACGGGCGGATTTTCCCCGACACGACATTAAGATACGAGAAGAATAATACTATTGTACATATGCACTGTTGTCAGTCTTCTTGCCTGGAGACACAGGTCGGAGAATGGTACTGTCATAGTTGACACGGTGGGTATGAAGACTGACGTTTACGCTGCCTGGAAAATAGGGTAGGCCTGTCCTACCTGCTATTTCCATGATATTCCTTGTGAGTATGGGTCTTACTACTGATGAGGCCAGTGAGGTCTTCCCACTGGGAGTAGTTGAAGTGCTGAATTCCATTTTAGGGGTATTGAAGAAAATTCCTGGTATTCAGCTTGTTTCTTTATTTTGCTCATTACATCATGCCAAATTTCTCCCAGGCCTAGTCTCCCTGGACTTGATTAATTAACCTAGTCTTCAGAACTCCTGAACTAGATCTTTGGACTAGATCCCCTGGACTAGATCCCTTGCAAGGGATAGATAATCATTTTTGCATCATTAATTTGGTAAAATAGCCAAAATGAAGAATGGTACCGGTTGACGTCCTAACACTCGAGAGCATTCGTGATTCTTACATGTTGCTAGTGTTACCAAAACGCAGACGAAAGATTCAGGGCAGCGCTCCATACTCGAGTGAGAGAAAAACAAAAACAAGGGACTGGCTACACTGCCACACTCGTCCACAACAGAAACGAAAACATTTCACAGTTCCAATCATTACAATAGCAGTGTAAAGATATTAGAAGGAGGATGATGAATCAATTCCTAAATAAATACTAATAATTAAAGAAATATGTTTTTCCCATTACAATATGTCAAACCTTAGAAAAATATACCTTCCTCTGTCATTCGATATTGAAAATTGTTGTATTATCTTGTGTAACAAAATCTTGGATTAACGCATGTTATCATTCAAGAAACTGTATGGTTTAGTAGCTTTGGCTAGACCTATGCATGCCTAAATGAAAGATTTCTGTATGGTAAAAGTTATGGAATCGTTTTGCCATGAAAAAAGTTACCTATAAGGATAGCAACTACAATAAGATGGATCTTGGTTAAGCAAGCGCTAGCTTAGCATTTATCTTGATTGTTTTCTCCTGAAAAAAAAAAAAAGTTTCATTGTACCGTAAACTGGATTTTACATCTATATTTCAGGTTCCCTCTCCTTTCTGGTTTACCTGAAGGTTATGTCAGCACAATAGCGTATCTGTCCTTTCGTACTCATCAAACTAGCTAGCAAGGCACAGATTCAAACTTCAAAACCACTATTCGCCTTTGCAAAGTTCACTCTTACCTATAGACTCCTAAATTTAAAAGTAAACAGGGAAATATTTTATTTGTTACAGTACTTACAATTAAATTTCCATTTTCTTTGATGTGAATTTAAACTGTTTTCTATGAATGTTGCCCGACACACGACGTAGAAATGAGGATTTAAAGAGGCAATTAATTTAGTCCAATGTCAAGAAGATGAAAAGGACTTTTCTGCTCCCATAGACAGACGTATATAAGGAAGATCGAACACTGTCATGTAACTTAGGGTGGGAAATAAAAGCTTACTTTAAACCATTATTGTATATTAGACCTGAATACGTATATAATTTCCCGCAAAATTTATTGCCTTTGGTTTACGTTCTTGTTCATATTTATGTCTTTTGTCTAGGTGTTTAGTATACAAGGCAACCATTTTGAGCGTAAACTGACAATTACCGAACCACAGGGACAGGCAGAAATTTTCGGATTATTTACACATTTTCCTTTTTTTCAATGCATTCTCTGAACGTTTTATAGTCGTTCCGTTAGCAAATGACCTATAACTATAGTATATTCACATCAACCCTGTATTTGATTTCTAGGCCCAGTCCCTTACGACGCTCCTGATTGGCTGTTTGATAAGCCAATCACAGGGCCGGAATTTGAATTAAACTTTCAGTCTCTCTCGAGAGTTCACATAGGTAGGATCTATGTTCCACCTCTTCTGAGGGATACTTTTGAAAGACGTATACCTCAGTAAGAGGTGGAACATATATCCTACCTATGTAAACTCTCTCGAGAGAGACTGAGAGTTTTAAGCCCTGTGATTGGCTTATGAACAGCCAAAGAGGAGCGTCGTCAGAGCCTGGCCTAGAAATCAAATGCACGGGACGTGTACCAGGCTCTTATACCTAGTGCTTGCTATTAGTTTTAAAATCATTCTATGAAGTTACCCTAATCTGATGAAAACTGTCGATGGGATTAAGGATTCAAAGTACTCATTGTTGGAGACAGGAATGTTCAAAACAAACATTAAAGCACAGGAAAATTATATTGCAGTCCAAAATTCTATAATGGCTAAAATCGTTACCCATAAATATTGTTTTTCATTTTCATTTCCTTCTCAAAAAAAAAAAAAAAAAAAAAATGTCCTATCACCCTACTTCTATCATGATGTTTATATGTCCCCAATAAGTTAGCTTACTTACACAGAGCGATTTGAGTTATTTTTCATACCCTCTATACATGCATTATAAATTCATAAACTAGTCTATGAAAGAAGCAATATCATTACCTCTGCATAGAAAAACCAGGCCATATTTTGTTAGAACATTAAACTTTTATTTATGATGCATTGACAATGTTGATTATACGCTTGGGTTGCAGTCATTTGTTTTTACACATAATTCTTGCGTTATGATGTGCGTGGCATGACGCAGCTTTTGAAAGTAGCGTAACCGGCAAGTTGATCGCCGAAGGTACTCTGTGCTGCTGTATCTCCCACATTCTCCATTAAAGTGACTCATTTATTTGCTTATTTAATAATCCACCATCATGTCCTCGTCGGTCACAGGTTATGGGCCCAGCTCAAGCAAGAGGAACTTGTATTTTGATGGTGATGAGGAGAAATATGAGATGTGGGAGATAAAATTCCTAGCCCATCTGAGGCTTTGAAAGCTTATCCTAGACGAAAGTGAAGATCGAACTTCAGCAGAATTCAATGCGAAAAATCCTGACATTTTTTGCCGAGATCGTTCAAGTTCTAGATGACAAGAGCCTCCAATTAATAATGAGAGATGCAGTCAACGATGGAAGAAAGGCATTAGCGATTCTACGGGACCATTACCAAGGTACAGGCAAACCAAGAATCATCTCCCTCTACACGGAGCTGACGTCACTGAAAATGAGAGGGGACAAGAATGTGTGACGGATTATTTTCTTCGAGCTGAGACAACCTCTACTTCGTTAAAGTCAGCTGGTAAGACGATCAGCGACAGCCTTCTTATTGCTATGGTGTTGAAGGGTCTTTCCAGAGGAATGTTTACTCCATTCAATAATCCTTGTTATGTAGAAGGATAAGTGAGCCTACGTTCTGGAATTCAAGAGTCTGCTACGGAGTTATGAAGAATGTCTGAGGAGTCGAGAGGCACATAGGCCTAATGTGAAGAAAATGAGAACGTCCTTAAGGTGAATTATAAAAAAACCTGATTTCAGTGTGGTGGGTCTGCCAGTGGGCTCATCAGTAAGGTGTTACTCATGTGGTAAGCCTGGACATAAGTCTTTCGAGTGTAGGTTGAAGAGAGACAGAGGTAAGTGGTGCAAAGAATGCAAAACCATTACACACAATTTGATGAATGTTAGAAAGGCTTAACTAGGGCCTACTAGATTTTCTAGTGCAACTGTGAATGTTTGTAAGCCTAGATCCACTAATAATTATAATGATGAAGAATGTTGTTTCAAAATAAGTTGCTCTGTTGATAAAATAAGTTGCTCTGTTGATAACATACCTGCAGATGTATGTAATGCTCTTGTTGATTGTGGTGCATACTACCAACATCATTACTGATAAAATCCAAGTTTAAGCGTTTTGATGAAGACTTTGATGAATCAAAAACATCATGGTTGAACTTGCAGTGGTGCAAGATGCAAGAATATTGTTAAAGGTAAAGGTAAAGCTAAAATTGTACTTTATGATACAAAAATGGTATAAAACAGAATGGTTGTTTTCTTGATAATGACCTTGTATATTCCTACTTTTAAGCAGAATATATTTTCTGTACAATCAGCTGTTAGTAAAGAGCTACAGTAAGCTTTAATCCTAATCATTCTGAGTTGATAAGCCCAAATGGTGTGTCTTTGAAATAAATAAGAAAGGTAAGCTGTATTATCTAAATAATGTAAGCTCATGTAAATCTCGTTCACTAGAGGAGTGGCATAAGGTTTTGGGACACTGCAATGTTAAAGACATTTTGAAGTTAGAAGATAAAGCTGAAGGTATGAAAATTAGTGACTAAAAGTAATTTTGATTGCATAACTTGTCATGAAGGTAAAATGCATTTATCTAGGAACAGATTACCAGATGAGGGAGCAAAGAGTAAAATGGAATTTGTACATTGTGATCTTGCTGGACCAATGAGTATTGAATCAAGGGAAAAATCTAAATATTGCATTGTTTTTGTAGATGATTATTCAGGATCTGTTTTTGTTTATTTCTTGAAACAGAAAAGTGATGCACTAATGCTACTAAGAAATTCCTTGCTGATACTAGTTCTTATGGTGTTGTTAAAGATTAAGGGTGTGATAATGGAGGCGAATTTACTTCTTCAGAATTTAAAGAATTTCTGGTAAGTAATAAGATTAAACAATAATTTTCGTTTTTCACCAAAAATTCACCACACCAAAATGGTACTGCTGAGAGAATGTGGCATACATTGTTTGAAATGGCTAGATGTCTTAATTGAAGCAAAGCTACCAAAATTCATGTGGAATTATGCTGTTAGGGCAGCTGTTTATATAAGGAATAGATGCTACAATTCTAGACTAGATAAACCCCACCCCTATGAAGTGTTAATGTCTAAGAAGCCTAAACTTGAAAATATGCATAATTTGGTTCCCTGTGTTATGCTTATGTAGAAAAGAAGCTAAGTTTTACCCAAGATGTGAAAAGGGAATATTTGTTGGCTATGATTCATGCAGTCCTGCTTATCTTGTATGTTATCCAGGAACTGACAGTTTGAGAAAGGTTAGGTTAGTACATTTTAATGATAAATTCAATTTTGATAAATCCCAATGTCTTAAGGAAGATGGTGAATCAGAAGATAGTGAATCGGATTCTGATAATGAGAATCAAAGTGATCCTGTTTCTAAACTATCCTTGATGAAGATGAGCATAGCGAAATCTTCATGTAGTTTCCAATAAGGAAGTAAGGAATTGTGAAGGTCATATCTGTTGCGAGGAAATCCTGATGTGACACAATCGAGTAGATGAGTATACGCAGGATCTTGCTTTCGCTGCGTCACGAAGATCCTGAAGTATCCTGTCGGGATCCTGAGCTGGAGACTCGTCTGAAAGGATAACGGCGTTCACAGCATGACAGTTCGAAAGATGAGCAGCGGGAAGAAGCACCCGAGATCTCGTCCTCCTATAGCCTGTATGTGGGGTGGCTGACTGGGGCGCGAGACAATGCATCTGGATGCACAGCAACTTACCCGCACGCCACACAGCTGTAAAGATGTAGGGCGAGATTTTCTCCTTGAGGCGCTGGAGACGAGAGTTCTCGATGGCATCCAGCGTATAACTGTTCAGAATAGGTATGAGGGGGGCCCGGTGATCTGTCATCAGAGTAAAATTCTGTAGGCCTGCTAAATATAGCCTACATTTCGACATTGCCCAGACAACGGCTAGCATCTCAAGCTCGATGGTGGCCATATTCAAGTCTCTGCGTCAGCGGAGAAAGAAACCGAGAACAAACACTGAACTAGACGCAGGTGTCCATTACCATGGTCTGTAGGAGGGCATATCCAATGCCGTGGAGGCGTGAAGCGTCTCTCTGAAGAACAACAGGTAGGTCTGGGTCAAAGAGGGCGAGAACTGGTGGCCTGGTGAGAGCTAAACGTTGACAACGATGAAATGCTTCAAGCAGTGGTCGGGTGGGTCAACCAAACAAATGTTCTCTTGGGACTCATCAGGGGACGTAAAGGTTGGGCTGCAATGGAGATGTCAGGCTCGTGAACTCCGCTAACTGGTTGACCAATCCCATAAACGATCTGAGGTCTGTCAGGTTAGCAGGGGAGTTGGGAAATCCTTGATGGCACTGACTTTCTGCTTATCAGCTGAGATGCCGTCTCCTGAGAGATTGTACCTCACCCCAGAATTCAAATTCACATGGAGGGTGCAGCGACCACAAATTTATCCTTGTTGATGTGATCCCAAACTTGCGGCACCGGTGAGCACTTCGTGGATACGATGAAGGTGTGTAGCGTAGTCTTCGTCGTGATGAGAAGGTCGTCTATGACCACAGTTTTGGACACGAGGACACCTTGAAGGGACCATATCACACCTCCGCAGGCGAAAGGCCGTTCTCCAGTAGCTGCGAAGCCCATCGGTCCTCTGCAATGTATGAACCGACCATATGGCGTAATAATGGTGTAAATGCTGATCTTCTTCTGCCAGTTCCATCTGCCAGTAACCATAGAGAGCATCAGCTGTGGTGAAATAACGAGCCTTCGGGCCTACACTGCGAATAGCGGCATAGGGTGTGGGTGAAGGATGGGCTGGACGAGAAACCTGGCTATTCAACTTGGTCAGATCGACGGTTAATTCGTACTCCTGTCCCATTCTTGGGAACGACGACGAGAGGGTGGCACCAAACTGACGGGTCATCACCAGCAGGTTTGATTATCCCTTGGGCCACCATGGAGTCAAGCTCTTCTTTAACTTGGTCCTTAAAAGCGAATGGAATCTGTCTTGGGGTGTGGATGGCAAAATGGCACTGCACCATCCTTAAGGTGGATTCTCATGGGAGGACCAGCCATAGGCTTGAGAGGAGCTGTCTTCAACTCTTCTTTCGAGACCAAAACATCTTGAAACTCTTGAAGAAAGTATTCCTGTGCTGCTGAAGGTGATGTGGTCGCTGAGATGGGTAGCTCCTTGACTCTATTAACGTGTTTGCCTCTAAAATAGGTTTAGGGAAATCAGGAGATATTATGGCCAGTTCCTCACAATGACCATAGGATAAAAGTGGAAATTCCACATTTTCATGCACTTGAATCCTGGCAAGACAGGATCGCTTGCCTAGTGTAAGGGTAACTTGTAATATACCCAGAGCAGGTGACATTGGAGATCCATCCGCGGTTGGTAACGTCGCACTTTGCGGAGGCGTCTGCAAACAGCTCCTGGAGATACCCAATGTGTCAAGGTGCTGCTTTCCAATTACAGTGACATCGGCACCTGTGTCTGGTAACATTTTAATGCGAGACTTACCATCGCAAACGACAAGAGGACACAGATAGGTTTGGGTGTCTTGGAAATGGTGCGAGGCGATCCTAGGCGACGACAGCTGGTCCTTGAATCTTGCGATTTGTTGTTGACTGAGAGGCACCACTGTTGCTTGAAGATCTGTCCTGACGAAGATTCTTCTTATTCTCCCTACAACACTTATCGAAGTGTCCAATGCGGTGACACAGACGGCACTGGACCTTGCTGGCAGGACACTCATGGTCCTGGACCAATGACCAACCGCGGTCGCAGCTTTTACAAGTACTGTTGGCCGCAGGGCATTTGTCTTGATCATGCTGACGAGCACAGTACTGGCACCAAGTTGCTGGGTTCGAGGGTTTCGGCGAAGGTGGATGCTTTCCGCTTGACTTCTTGCTTCTCTTGTAGGCCGAAACAGCACACAGCTGATTGGGTGGGGCACGTATGGCAGAAGTTTGCAGTTTTAGCCGCCTCATACGACCGACAGGTGGTGATGAAATCTTGCAAAGAAGAATTGGCATCCAAGGCGATCAACTTCTGAACCAAGTCCGTCGTCTCGAATGCCCATCAAGATAATCATTTTCAGCTGGGTCTCTTCACGTGCGACGGCGGTCCTGGGGCCTAGCAAATCAACTTCTTCCGCAAGGCGTCGAAGTTTCACATAGAAATCAGCGAAAGATTCTCTTCCGATTGCTTGCAGCTAAGTAACTCCTCTTCGGCGAAGTACTTCATTCCTTAAACCCTTTATATGTGACTGTAAGGCGTCCAGGACTTCATCTACAGGCTTATCTGTAGAGGGAGATATTTGAAGTGTGTGTTCTAAAACACGCTGCGTTTCCAGGGTTAAACACATCCTCATCTGGATCATTTGCTTTTCCCGTGGAAGCTTAGAAAGATCCACCATGACAGCATAGTCATCCCACCGACGTCTCCATTCCCTGAACATCTGGAATGTTGCATCTGCCTTCAGTGGGGGTGGCGTTTGCGCGGTTGCTTTCTGTGGTGGTGGAAGAGAGGGTTGACTGGAGTTCGAAACCACCTCTGTGCCAGGTGTAAGGGTACCTGAATGAGAATGGATGATTGGTGCAAGAGTTTGAATGAGGGCAGTAAACCTTGCATTCTCCTCTTCTCTTCTAAGATCATCTTCTCTAAGGCGAATTGCTTCTTGTTCCCTTCTTCTTTCTTCTTCACGTTGTCTGTCTTGTCTTCTTGTTTCATCTTCCTTTCTTCTTCTCTCATCCTCATACAAGCGAGATTCCTCTAAAAACTTAATCAAAGCGAGGAAATCTGTCCCAGTAGCTTGAGAGGTAGATGGGGGCTGGTAGTGGGGACTTAAGAGTGGTGGGGAGGGAGAGACTGGATGCTCCAACACTCAGAGTGTGGGCGCCCACATTACTGGATTGCCACTGTTCTGTGGGCTCTTCTAAATGGTCTGCAGGCGTACCTTTCAAGTCCGTCATTATTGTCGATGTGCAGTGCGCAAGAATAAAGTTTCAACAAAATTATTAAAATTATTCCGAAACGTCTGATACAAGAATAATAAATTATTCGTTGAAGCGTGAGTGTGTGCGTATGTGCGAGAAATACGTCAGCCAACGAGGGGACTAATGAGCGATAGTGTCTGCCTACGGCAGCTCACATCCAAGGCGACGTTGCCAACTTGCCAAGTCGACTCAGTCATCCCGTGACATGGCATGAGTGCGGGTGTGACAGTCGGTGCTCCGGCAAAGCCACAACAGAATAAATGCATACTCAATAAAATCACTAGAGCACACAAAAAAGGCACAATAAAAGCACAATGCACTTCACAGTACTTGAGGCACTACACTGCAACATGACATAGAATATATCAGCTGGACACACACGAAAGCACTTTTGAACTAAACGTTCATCCAATATGGCCATGACCGTCCGGTTCCTGAAGTCCAAGTCTTGATAATCTTCACACAATACGACACTTCCAAAGTTCACTGCGCCAGTATGTGTTGGTAAACTCCTTAACCTTAAGTGGAGGGGCAAGGACACAACTTGAATGTAGGTTTCTAATGTCTATTGCAGAAATATATACAAGATCCAGGGGACAAACAGCAAGACAGCTTAACAAACAGACAGACGAGACGAGACTGCCTCACGAAGGCAATAATTACAATGTTGCCAATACTTAAATGTTGCCATATCATATTACTGGACTTAAACATGGGATACTCTAATGGCACGCAACATGTGAAAACAATGTTTGAACATAATAATACTGGTACATGTGAAATGCGTCTTTTTCATGTACCTACAGAGGGGTGTTAGAATATTAAACTTTTATTTATGATGCATTGATAATGTTGATTATACGCTTGGGTGCAGTCATTTGTTTTACCCATAATTCTTGCGTTATGATGTGCGTGGGCATGACGCCGCTTTTGAAAGTAGTGTAACTGGCCAAGTTGATCGCCGAAGGTACTCTGTAATGCTGTATCTCCCACATTCTCCATTAAAGTGACTCATTTATTTGCTTATTTAATAATCCACCATCATGTCCTCGTCGGTCACATATTTCACCACAGTTCTATGGCTCTCACTCGATCATTTCACTATAGATGGAATGACTAAAGCAGTGGGAAGTGATTACGCCAGTATTAGTTTTTTATTTTAATAGATCCGTGGATGCTGTGAATGCGTTTTATTTTATACGTACGGTTTTGTTGTGTAAAACCTACTTAAAAAAAAAAAAAACTCTCTGTAGTCAGTTATAACAACTAATGAAATCTACGATCTAAAACGTAGAATTCCAGCATTGGTGGATCAAAATATCAGTGGCGTTTGGATTGTCAAGATCTGTGTAAATAAACAAACCCTTATGACCAACGCCCAGTTTTCTGGATGCAACTTTTTTTTATGAGTAACAGAAAGATAAATAAAGAATGAGTAAAAAGGTCACATAGAGTACCATCCGATATCCCGAAATCATAATGTTACCAATATGAAGCGAATCGTAAAAGGGGACATGATAACTTAGACAAGACGAATCGCGCGATGGATGCAAGCAGTTACCTATAAAACGTGATATTCTTTATACAATGCCCATGTGAATCAGGACGAAATTGAACAGAGGAGAATAGTAGTAATTTCCTTCATAGAAACTATATTTTCATCATTTTTTATTGAAAAATTAACCAATGCACATGATTTAAAAAACAAGAGTCCCTGTCGGCGAAATAGCCGACATGTAGAAAAACCACTGGGAATTGTCCAAGTTGAATACCATAGGCGAAGCTTGAACTAAATCTGATAATTATGTAAATTATTAGTGAATAATTCCCTTTAGGAAAAATAAGACGCAATAAACTAGTTCTCTTGGTCGGCGTTACCAAGTTGTCCGCTCGAATTTTTCCCAGGGCACGAAACTTGCAGGTTATTGCAGGTAAGGCGGTTGCGATCCTCTACTCTGTATCAAATGTTGCGCCGGGGTGATGACGAGATCTTTGAGACACTGGTACAACTACTCGGTGAGGGTTGAATAGCCAAGGCCATCAAAATTTTCACAAATTTTTATCTAAAAAATATATGATCTTTAACATTAATAACAATTCCCCTCACGTACTGATTACGGAGGACACTCAGAGGCTAAGAATGAACTGGTACATTAGATAAATAAGGACAATTTAGTTATCATGTTTGTTTGTTTGTATGGTTTATTTACGTTGCATGGAACCAGTGGTATTCAGCAACAGGATCAACGGCTTTAACGTGTCTTCCGAATTACGTCGGAAGTGAACTTCTATCACCAGAATCACTACACATCTCTCACTCCTCAATGGAATGGCAGAGAATCGAACTCGCGGCCACCGAGGTGGTAGGCAATGACCATACCAACCACGCCACTGAGGCGCTTTTAGTTATCACGTGGCCGGTGACCGTCATCCAAACTATCAAGTCCTTGGAATGGACTATCAACTCAGTATTCATAATTACAATGATGAAACCCACATTATTCAATTTTTTACAGATCCCCCAATATTTACTTCACAAAGAATACACAGGCAAAAACCCATTATAAAGTGGACGAACCCACGTAAAGTTTAACACAAACGCATAGTGACAGTGACAACTGGCTGAGAGAGAGTGCAGCCACCTTACCTACTAAAGTGGATTCACATCAATCATGCATTTGATGTCTAGGCCCGTCCCTTACGACGCTCCTGATAAGCGAATCACAGGGCTCAGCTGGATACTCAGTCTTTCTCGGGAGTTCACATAGGTAGGATGTATGTTCCACCTCTCCTGAAAGAAGTATGCCTCAGGAAAGGTGGAACATAGATCCTACCCTTGTGAACCCTCGAGAGAGACTAAGTTTCCAGCCCCCTGACCTGTGAGTGGCTTATCAACAAACAATCAGGAGCGTCGTAAGGGACTAGCCTAGACATCAAATGCACGGTTGATGTGAATCTACTATAGTACAGTGCCCAAGAAAAAGAATTGATGCTCAGTGATAGGAGCGGCTTCGATTACAACCCTTGGTGACGTCAACCTAACGAACTCGTTTATTGCGTCTTACTTTTAATAAGGGAAATTATTCTTTAATAATTAACATGATGATTAAGACTTATTGTAAGTTTCACCTTACGGTATTCAACTTTGAACATCTCCAGTGGTTTTCGTACAAGGCGGCGACTTCGCCTACCGCGATTCTCTTGTTTTTATATCATATACATTGGTTAATTTTACAATAAAAAATGATGACATGATAAATTTCATATTAAGGAATTACTACCCCTCTCCTCTGCTCAGTTTCGCCCGGATATTACATAAAGAATATTACGCTAATATGTCACCACTTACAACCGTCCCATTATTCTTCTTGCTAAACTAACCTGACATTGCGGCAGGTTTATCGCTAAAAAGGGGGATCCGTCCCTTTTCGCGACAGTGTATATGAGTTAAGCTTAATTTTATCATGATTCATCCACTTAATCATTTGGTTTGCCTTTGAAATATTGTGACTTGTATTGTGGGATCAGTAAATATTCGAATAATGTGGGTTTTGCCATTGCATCTTGAGTATTGTGTTAATGGTCCCCATCAGGGACTTACGTGATACTTAAGTTGTTTGAAATTGTCTATTGTTCATGTTTATTCTTACATTTTGTGTATTACCAGTAATCAGTATGTGCTGGAATTGTTATCGTGTTAAGAATAATTTATTTTTGTAATGAAATTTGGCCTTGCCTATTCAACCAGCAACATCTGGGTAACGAACGGTAAAAAAAAAGTGATAAAATCACATGACACTAAATCAGGTGGTTGCTTGCAAATCGAATTGTTTAAAAAAAAAAATGATCATATATTAATTTTTAGAGGGCGAGAGAGGTATCTTAAGTTGCCTTCATCTTTGTAAAGCAACAAATTCACAAGTATTTTGCTCTTCATGCTGATCGAATACTACATAATAACAATATATGATATTGTAAGACATCCCTCTACATTTCTGAGTTTTAAAGTATTCATCAATTTCCATGAGAACTTTCTACAGTTGTTTATGTAGCCTTTATCATAAGAAAAATGGAGATTTTTTATAGTGAACTGCCGTTGATCAGGTTAATAACAGCGACTATCCTGCTATAGGGCAATTGCACGAATTTAATTTAGTAAATGCCTAGGTCTGTAGAGGATGTCTCTATAGATTTCAGCATTCCAACAATAAACCTTTCGATAGCGTGATCTTGATTCGGATGTAGGATAAGTATTTGCTACGATCACTACCATGATCGTTTGTTTGATTTTTCTGTATACAATATTTTTATGTTAAATTAGCTAAAACTTGAAAGATTATTGTCAGTTTTAAAAAATATATTTAACAACTTTCCATTTAATATTCAATAATTGCATAAATAGCATGTAAAAATCGAGGAGAAAGAGAACAAAGGAAGTTTCGTTCCAGCTGACATTAACTCCTCCCACCCCCCCGACAGGAGAGGCCCCCCGCACCAGGTAAGCTCTGATTTCTAACGGGTCAAGATCATCCTCGAACACCGATTGCGCCTCTTTTGATGCTGGAAGAGAATGATGACTGGTGGTCAGTCGCATAAGGAAGTTGAAAAGGACACGGGGAAGGGGACAACAAACTTCCAGCAATTTTCAAATACCCAGAACAGCGCTTCTGTATCCTAAGAGTTTTTTTTCTTCGTTCAATATCTTTGAGTTTGCATAGCTTCTTATCCTGAAGAAAACCGAATAACATTTCACAGATAGGCAAAGCATACTGAATTTTTTTTTGCCCATAATTTTGGGCTGATTTAATGTCTTATTAGCAATAGATACGGCTTCTATGTCAATAATGTCTTCTTGCATTTTCAACATATTACCATGCGTGGCGACATATATGTCGAAACCTTAAAAAAAATATACCTTCCTCTGTCATTCGATATTGAAAATAGTTGTGTGAGGGAATTCCTCTCACAACCAATTTTATTTTCTAATGTTTATTAGAAATTATTGATTGATTTTCACTGCGTATTGCCGTCTGTCAGGTAATCGACAGACAGGAACTATGTTACTGTGTATTCATGTGAAAACCAAATATATTCGCATGCCCATAAATTTTGTAAAGATATGTACGTCTTACATTGCATGACATAATAAGGGTGAAAGAACCACATCTATTCGAGAATGACACTTAACATTTTTATTATCTGATTTTTGCTATGTTCTAGTACGTAGTATCTGTGGTGCGGTTAGCACTCTGAAAAGATGGTTTTACACAAAGACGAAGTCTTTTGACATAAACGTCAGTAGACGTTTTAGTAACGAAGTATAATTACTGTTTTAGTTCTGATAATTCCTTTGTCTTTATATATATGAAATTGTTCTTGGTGAATGTATTGCGCATATTACGTATGGTAAGAGTTGGTGTCATTGGGTCTTGTTGTGCCTCTCGCCAGAGAAGCCATTAGGAGAGGTCAAAGATCGTGAGGGGAAAGGAAGGGTAGTAGTTCGCTCCTTTGCATGCCCCTCTAGGAGAGTGTATGCGTATGTTGCGTAGTACACTGTATGGGCATGATATCGCCCAAAATTGTATTGACACACCACCAATTAATTCACTACATTTAATAAATATGTTGAAGTTGCGCACATATATATTGGAATTTATTCTTGACAACGAACTTGATAATTATTGTAAGTTTTTTATGTCATGAAAACCTTGTAAGTCAGTTCTGCATTCGTGGTAATTGTATAACTTGTCTCTTTTTTTTTTCCCCAACAAAACCCCAATGCAGGACGGAACGAAGAGCTTCTTGGCTCAACCTTTTGATGGTGACCTGTTATCTAGGCAATGAGAGGGCTGATGAGCTAGCCAAAAGTACAAAACACATTGACAGAGTGCAGTACATATACAACCTGCACTGCAACAAGTCAAGAATGCAATGAAACCACTCTGCAAAGAAAAATTGCTAAAAGACCCATCGTGAGTGGGTAGGAAAAGAAAAAACTCACCGTCTGCAGAATGGTATAAGAAAAATCGACTGGTCTTAGTGCCTCCTCCCATAGACAGGTCACACACCAAGAAAACTTGCTGTGATCATCCACAGACTCAGGCTAGGATATAAGCCTGCTGGGAAATTGTGGAAAATAGTGTCAGACCATGTGAACACTGTCAAGAAGAACATAGCGCGTCAGCAGGTCGAGGAAACCCACAGGTAGCGGCGTCAGCAGCAGGGGAGGCCCACAGGCGTGGCAGCGGTGTCGGTGGGCCGAGGAGGATACAGTCGGCGGCGTTTGAAAAGGTGAGGCAGGTCCACAGGCGTGGCATCGACGTCAGGAAGGCCGAGCGAGCCCAGGAATAACGGCGGCGTCGAGGGTTTGAAGAGCCCACAGACAAGCGACGTCAGGGGGCCGAGCAGGCCCACGTGTGCGGCAGCGACGTCAGGTGAGTAAAGCAGGTCCCTCGGTGTAGCAACGGTGTCGGCAGGCAGGGGAGGCCCACAGGCAGCGACGTCGGGTGGGTAAAGCACATCCCTGGGTGTAGCAGCGGCGCCGGCAGGCAGGGGATTTCGTCTGGGGACTCGCAGGTGCGGCAATGGTGTCGGGGGAAGAAACCGAGGAGGCCCGCAGGTTCGGCGGGGTCGAGAAGATATCTAGTGTCCCCGGGTAAGGCAAAGGAGGCCGTGACGTCGGGTGGATGTTTCTGAACCGCCGCCTGAATTTGTGTTGGCTGACCAGCACCCAGCTACCCGTCCTCGAAATAAACGCCAAAACACGCTGAGAAGCAGTGCCGTGATTAGTCCGTTAATGGCGTTGGTGTCCGTCCTCGCAGTGGAGTTTTCAGAGACCTAAACTGTGGCGCCGTATTGAGTCCGTTAAAGGTTCTCTG
>NC_087200.1:181706479-181821021 GCF_015104395.2 Macrobrachium nipponense | reverse complement strand
CCTACGGGCCGAACAAGGGAAAGGCCCGTGCCAACAAGAAGTGTTCGATTCCCTGAACTTCTTCATGACTCAGTCTAGGATCTTAAATGGGGGGGAGGCGTATGTGTCTTCCTTCCCAATCCATGAGGAAGGCGTCTACTGCCACTGCTTCCTGGTCTGGGACTGGAGAGCAGTAAACAGGTAACCTCTTTGTTCTCTGCGTCGCAAAGAGGTCTATAGACGGTTCTCCCCACTGATTGCACAGTCTGCTGCATACCTCGTGATGCAGGGTCTACTCCGTCGTGAGAACCTGTCTTTCTCTGCTGAGGAGATCCACCCTGACGTTCTTCTCTCCTTCTATAAAGCGAGTTAGAAGAGTAATGTTCCTCTCTTTCGCCCACAATAAGAGATCCTTTGCTGCCTCGTAAAAGGAGTCCGGACGAGTGCCTCCCTGCTTCTTTATGTAGGCCAACGCCGTGGTGTTGTCTGCGTTGACCTAAACTACTTTGATCTTGCCATAGACTAGAGATCCCGTCATTCCCTAGTGTTGCACGCCACCCCACATCCGATGCGTCTGAATACACCACTAGGTCGGGGTTCTTCTGTTGAAGTTCTAAACCTTCTTGTAGCTTGTTGGTGTAGTGCCACCAACTCAACTGATTGTTCTGGAACAACCTATTGAGTCCACAACGTAAGCCGTAACTGAATCGGGCGCTCTGACAGCTGCCTAATGAGGCAAGTTGTCCAAGCATCCGAGCAAGTCACGTGATCTCTTAAGGCATGTGCCCAATAGGCGAAAGTCAATTGCCCTCTAGAGACCGAGGTTCTTAATGGCAAGACATTCTCATAGTAGTTGAATCTCAGCTAAAACGAAAAACAACATTATGTTCCATTGAAGACGAAGGTGGAAAGTGAATGCAAACTACGTCTTCACAGCCGAACCTTGAGAAGGATTCTCAAGGTTCTGAATCTGTGCTTATAAAGGACTGAAAACGCTAACAGCTATTTCATTGCTGTAAGGTGAGGGATTGTAGTTGTAATGAAAGCGGGGCGGTTTCCAGTAATGAAAAACAGGGAAGTACTACTTCTCATGGGCTGATTATTTGGAAGTAGAGCTGGCAGGTCGGGGAGCAGGCGATGTCTTCCGTATATATCTGTCAATTCCGGGTGAACAATGAACAATTGCACCTCTCCGAATAAGAGATATTTTGACGACAAACTCAGATGTCTGAAGAAATAATTCCGCATTATCGCAATGCGATGCAGCGTGAGACTAGTAAAGACTTCTGTTACCGTGCGGTAAACATAAAGATGAAAGATTCCAGAATATATATCTCTGTTGCAAATTCTCGCAATATTCAAGGGGATGCAGATGTCATTCATGTATGCGAGAATCCCCGTTAATCAGAGACGTAAGTCCGATATTGTTGGACAGAGAAAAGGTTCGTTAGTCAATCCTTGTATGGGAGAGACACATAATCCGACAATGCATCTCGGAGAGCCAGCTGGAACTAGGTTGTCTTGCTGTAGTCCCCTACTCAGTGGTTCTTGCTCACTCGCTATCCTGAGTTGCCAGGTAATCCATTCTTTGAAGGAATGCTTTCGGCTAGAATAATCGAGCGTTAAAAAAAAAGGATCTATTATGCTCGAGCAATTATATTTAAAAAGGAAAACGGATTTCGGTAAAACAAAAAACTGAGGTGGTGGTGTCGTTGACCATACCATAAGTATCTGAAAAATCGAAACTGGTAAACTCCTGGGAAGATGCAGACAGTCCCGAATTGCAGTTCCATTAGGATACTAGCCGTCTCGGTCACAAACCGTAGAATTAACTACGGTATGTGACCAACCCCCGGACAATTCAACTGCTTAACAGAATCATGTGTCGAGGGTAATATACGTCGTGTATTTGTAGGTTTCAGTACAACGAATTCCATCCTAAATTCTTTTCCCTTAGAGGAATGAGAATAAGGATTGGAAATCTACACCCTTCCTTCTCTTATTCAAGAGAGTGAAGGAGAAGTTTTCCCCTAAGGAAAACTTCAATAGTGAAAACAGAAAACCCAAAGACGAAAGTTCAAGTCAAACTGGATATTCGCGTTTGTTCTTCTGTATTCCAGGGTTGGTCGTCTACTGAGAGGTATCCTTACTTCAGTAGCAGTTCTTCTTACAAACGCTAGAAATTCCAGGAATTCGAGCATTCGGCGAGGTTCCCGATTATCATGAAAACCATTATCGGGGATTTAGATATAAAGTCCTGCGTTGCCTTTTGGGCTAAGGCAGAGGAGACCTCATTCTTGAAGGAGGAAGATTTCTGGGGTCTACCCTTCATAAACTGTGAGGGCGGGCTCCGAGGTACAGCCTGCTGAAAAATATTCGGATATAAGTCCGCCAATACCGCAAGTAATCTTTTCAGATCCGCCGCATGAAGAGTTTCTTGCGTCTCCTCCTCTGATATCTCATCCAAAGTATTGGCGATTTCCGATGTCGAACGAGTGGGGGAATCACGCGCATCGTCTTACTTGCGTGCATCATGCATGCGTCCAACCTGCTGCGAGGGAGCATGCTGTGTGCGTCCTGCGTGTGTCCAGCCTGTTGCGAGGGAGCGTCACGATCCTTGTCATTTCCTGTCACACGTCCGGTAAGCTGCGAGGGAGCCTGGTTGCGTGCGTCATGCTTGCGTCTGCTTCGTCACGGGTGTAGGTTGCTGTGAGTGTCTAAGAGCGCTGCAACCTGCAGCGAGTCTTCGTCTTGCCGTCTGTTAGCGTCACGCTGTGATAACTGCGGTTTTATCTTGTGTTTTATCGGTCGCGCTTCACCTGCTATTCCATGCGACTTGTAGACATCAAAACCGAGACGTAATGGACTGCTGAAGCTTTGACAAGAAAGCTGCTTGCGGTACCTCTTGCTGTTGGGGAATAACTGAAGGCGGCACTGCCCGCCCATCTACCGCTTTCGGAAGCCACACTAGTAGTGATCTTCTGTCGACAAGGTGGAGACGCTCCATGAGACACCTCCCAGTCTGGGGGAGGGGGAGAAGCATGCACCGATGTAAAGCAACCTTCTTCTTCCGAAGAGCTGTGCGTTATGCGTCTCCTCCAATTACTGCACGACGGTTGCTGTAAGGCTACGGGGGACTTGGGTCTCTTGATTCTAGGGGTTGACGCCAACCGCGTCGAGGTCTTGCGTCATCAGACGAAGACGCAAGCACCGAAAGTCTCTTCGTCCGATATTTCCTTACCTCCTGCCAAAGGGGACGGCCGCCTGTGCGACATCTTGCCTCTTTTATTGGCAGGAGAGCAAGTATCCGAACACTTCCTCATCTCACCTTTCCTGTGGCGAGGGAGAGCGTCCTGGGATGCGTCAGCAGGATCGCTCGAGGGGACGCCCGCTCGCTTTTTAACATCTCTCACCTCCCTTCGCCGGTCAACATTCCTTCTCCCAGGGGTTGGGGAGCATGGAAGAGGTCTAGGACTAGGAGCGTGACAGACACGAACGGGCGCACCCTCCACTACACTAAAACTGTCACCAAATTTGCGATGCAAACTACGCACTGTCTATTCAGTCCCCTTTCTGAAGAAAGGGATTGTATTAACACGCAAGCCGAACTAGCCGCAAAAACATTCATAGTCGGCTAACTTATCTACGACTCCTCAGGTGGGTCTGGTACTCTTAACTTAGGGCTAGGCTCAGGAATATTAGTATTAGACAGGTTAGACAAGCTTGACTATCAGAAGAACTAGCTAATAGAACACAATACGATCTAGTTCTTCTAATTAAAATCTAATTGCATCTTATAGTAAACATACTTTTCATTATTTCTCAGAGAACGTTACACACTCATCCTATCTGCTAACAAATGTACATATCTGCTTCCTGCATTTGTTAACTATTGTATGAGGATCAAGAGTTGTATGGAAGCCGGGACTCGAAACCCTTAACTACAGAGTCGGCCATCTTGAATTCAGAAAACAAGAAAAATTGTCGAAGTCGGAAACTGACCAACTGAAACTTATTCGTGTGTAAAACAAATTAAGGATAATCTGATATCAGCGAAAGCCATTAAGTAACAAAAAAGTAAGCAATGGGTACTTCACCAATTGTAGTAAAAGCAAACTCAAACAAAGAAGAGCGAATTTCCAACGTGCTGCTCGAACGACGGCAGGGAATTTCTGAGGATAAATGGGAATGGTTCTAGATACCTACTAGAGGGAGCACAGGTATGATCACCTGACCGTCTATCGGCGATAGCCGCGAATTTTGAATTTCTGCCGTGCGTGCGACGAATCGGCGGGATTAAGCTATATATATGTAACTACCAGGGAAGTTAGATATTTAAAAACACAAATTTACTGTCTCAGAGTCATTTCTGTCTGCGGTGCGAGACTGCACTACATATCCGTCCGCACCTGTCTATGTCAACCCAGTTTGTCTGTAAATAAATCATACGGGCTGCTCTGTGAGCAAGAGCCCGTGCTGGCACAAGGCCAGCTTAATCTTAAACAACAACAAATAAATCATCAGTACCCAGCTACCTGTCTTAATCTCTAGTCCTCACAACTGGTGACCTCCCGGAGTTGGTGACACAGTGGTTTAGGCCCAGCCTTTAACGGACTAATTACGGCCGCTCACCTTCAGAGAACCTTTAACGGACTCAATACGGCGCCACAGTTTAGGTCTCTGAAAACTCCACTGCGAGGACGACACCAACGCCATTAACGGACTAATCACGGCACTGCTTCTCAGCGTGTTTTGGCGTTTATTTCGAGGACGGGTAGCTGGGTGCTGGTCAGCCAACACAAAATTCAGGCGGCGGTTCAGAAACATCCACCCGACGTCACGGCCTCCTTTGCCTTACCCGGGGGACACTAGATATCTTCTCGACCCGCCGAACCTGCGGGCCTCCTCGGTTCTTCCCCCGACACCATTGCCGCACCTGCGAGTCCCCAGACGAAATCCCCTGCCTGCCGGCGCCGCTGCTACACCCAGGGATGTGCTTTACCCACCCGACGTCGCTGCCTGTGGGCCTCCCCTGCCTGCCGACGCCGTTGCTACACCGAGGGACCTGCTTTACCCACCCGACGTCGCTGCCGCACACGTGGGCCTGCTCGGCCCCCTGACGTCGCTGTCTGTGGGCCTCTTCAAACCCTCGACGCCGCCGTTATTCCTGGGGCTCGCTCGGCCTTCCTGACGTCGATGCCACGCCTGTGGACCTGCTCACCTTTTCAAACGCCGCCGACTGTAGTCCTCCTCGGCCCACCGACACCGCTGCCACGCCTGTGGGCCTCCCCTGCCTGCTGACGCCGCTACCTGTGGGTTTCCTCGACCTGCTGACGCCGCTGCTCACCTGTGGTTCCGCTCTGCCCGCGGGACGCCGATGCGGCGCTGGGGACTTCCTCAGCCCAACCTATGCCGCTGCCGCACCTGGGGATCCCCACGGCCCGTCCCACTCCACCACCACACACAATGCAGCTCTCTCTCTCGCAGTCTTGGTCGCCCCGGCATACAGTAGAACCCCCCAGGCTACCGCCAGAGGAGGCATCCTGTCAATCAGCAAAACCGAAGGACTACACTTGAGGACGCCCCACAACAAGTGTCACAAGGACACGGGGTCGCCCCCTGCCTCCAAGATTGTCATCCAATAATTACTCCATAATCATTGTCTTGTAGCGGAGTATTTGTAAGGACAACGCTTTTTCCCTATTTTCATCGAACTCGATAATCAAGTCGCGTTGTTCTTACTTCCGTCTGATAGAGCGTTCCGCGGCCTTTTCGCCGATGTATAACACATGCAATTCCATTATTTGTACGCCTAATTTTATCTAAATGTATGTCTGTAAGAAAACACAAATTTACTGTCTCAGAGTCATTTCAGTTTGCGGTGCGAGACTGCATTACATATCCGTCCGCACCTGTCTATGTCAACCCAGTTTGTCTGTAAATAAATCATCAGTGCCCAGCTACCTGTCTTAATCTCTGGCCCTCACATTTTCATGAACATAAAAAAACTCTACAATAATTATCAACTTCGTTATCAAAAATAAATTCAAAATATAATAGTTTGCAACTCCAACATATTTATTAAATGTAGTGAATTAATTGGTGGTGTGTGTCAATACAATTTTGGGCGGTATCATGCCCATACAGTGTACTACGCACATACGCATACACACCCACGGAGGGGCACGCAAAGGAGCGACCAGAGGGGCGAAGTACTACCCTTCTTTCCCCTCTGATCTCTTGACCTCTCCTAATGGCTTCTCTGGCGAGAGGCACAAACAAGACCCAATGACACCTTCAACTCTTACCATACGTAATATGCGCAATACATTCACCAAGATCAATTTCATATATATAAAGACAAATGAATTATCATAACTAAAACAGTAATTATACTTCGTTACTAAAACGTCTACTGACGTTTATGTCAAGAGACTTCGTCTTTGTGTAAAACCATCTTTTCGGTACTAAGCGCACCACAGATACTACGTACTAGAACATAGCAAAATCAGATAAAATAATGTTAAGAGTGTCATTCTCGAATAGATGTGGTTCTTTCACCCTTATTATGTCATGGTTTTCACATGAATACAAATACAGTAACATAGTTCCTGTCTGTCGATTACCTGACAGACGGCTATACGCAGTGAAAATCAGTCAATAATTTCTAATGAGACGGACACTAAAAACTATAATAAAAGACAAATAGCATGGAAACAAGTGAATACACAAAAACATTAGAAAATAAAATCGTTGTGAGAGGAATTCCTCACAGTCTTCATCAGATTAGGGTAACTTCATGGAATGTTTTTAAAACTAATAGCAAGCACTAGGGTAAGAGCCTGGTACACTAGGCTATAGTAGATTCTCAACCGTGCATTTGATGTCTAGGCCAGTCTTTGACGACGCTCCTTTTTGGCTGTTCATAAGCCAATCACAGGGCTCAAACTCTCAGTCTCTCTCTCGAGAGTTCTCATAGGTAGGATATATGTTCCACTTCTACTGAGGTATACGTCTTTCAAAAGTATCCCTATGACATCAAATGCACGGTTGATGTGAATCTACTATAGTTATAGATCATTTGCTAACGAAACGACTATAAAAATCGTTCAGAGCACACATTGAAAAAAGGAAAATGTGTAAATCCGAAGACTTTTTCCTGTCCCTGTGGTTCGGTAATTGTCGGTTTACGCTCAAAATGGTTGCCTCGTTCATTAGTAAACCTAGACAAAAGACATAAATATGAACAAAAACGTAAACCAAAGACGATAAATTTTGCAGGAAATGATGTACGTATTCGGGTCTAATATACGATAATGGTTTAAAGTAAGCTTTTACCCTAAGTTACATGACAGTGTTCGATCTTCCTTATATACGTCTGTCTATGGGAGCAGAAAAGTCCTTTTCATCTTGTTGACATTGAAGGACTAAATTAATTGCCTCTTTAAATCCTCATTTCTACGTCGTATGTCCGGGCAACATTCATAGAATACATTTTAAATTCACATCAAAGAAAATGGAAATTTTATGTAAGACTGTAACAAATAAAATAATTCCCTGTTTACTTTTAACTTTAGGAGTCTATAGGTAAGAGTGAACTTTGCAAAGGCGAATAGTGCTTTTGGAAGTGTTTGAATCTGTGCCTTGCTAGCTAAGTTTGATGAGAATGAACGGACAGATGCGCTATTGTGCTGACATAACCTTCAGGTAAACCAGAAAGGAGAGGGAACTGTATAGATGTAAAATCCAGTTTACGGTACAATGAAACTTTTTTTTTTTTTTTTCAGGAGAAAACAATCAAGATAAATGCTAAGCTAGCGCTTGCTTAACCAAGATCCATCTTATTGTAGTTGCTATCCTTATAGGTAACTTTTTTTTCATGGCAAAACGATTCCATAACTTTTACCATACAGAAATCTTTCATTTAGGCATGCATAGGTCTAGCCAAAGCTACTAAACCATACAGTTTCTTGAATGATAACATGCGTTAATCAAGATTTTGTTTACACAAGATAATACAACAATTTTCAATATCGAATGACAGAGGAAGGTATATTTTTCTAAGGTTTTGACATATATGCGCCACGCATGGTATATGTTGAAAATGCAAGAAGACATTGATGACTTAGAAACCGTATCTACTGCTAACAAGACGTGAAATCATCCCAAAATTATGGATAAAAAAAAATTCAGTATGCTTTGCCTCCTTGTGAGATGTTATTCAGTTTTCTTTAGAAGGATAAGAAGCTATACAAACTCATAAGGATATTGAACGAAGAAAAAACTCTTAGGATACAGAAGCGCTGTTTCTGGGTATTTGAAAATTGCTGGAAGTTTGTTGTCCCCGTGTCCTTTTCAACTTCCTTATGTCGACTGACCACCAGATCATCATTCTCTTCCAGCATCAGAAGAGGCGCAATCGGTGTTCGAGGATGATCTTGACCCGTTAGAAATCAGAGCTTACCTGGTGCGGGGGGCCTCTCCTGTCGGGGGTGGGAGGAGTTAATGTCAGCTGGAACGAAACTTCCTTTGTTCTCTTTCTCCTCGATTTTTACATGCTATTTATGCAATTATTGAATATTAAATGGAAAGTTGTTACATATATTTTTTTAAAACTGACAATAATCTTTCAAGTTTTAGCTAATTTAACATAAAAATATTGTATACAGAAAAATCAAACAAACGATCATGGTTAGTGATCGTAGCAATACTAATCCTACATCCGAACTCGAGATCGCGCTATCGAAAGGTTTATTGTTGGAATGCTGAAATCTATAGAGACATCCTCTACAGACCTAGGCATTTACTAAATTAAATTCGTGCAATTGCCCTATAGCAGGATAGTCGCTGTTATTAACCTGATCAACGGCAGTTCACTATAAAAATCTCCATTTTCTTATGATAAAGGCTACATAAACAACTGTAGAAAGTTCTCATGGAAATTGATGAATACTTTAAAACATCAGAAATGTGAGAGGGATGTCTTCCAATATCATATATTGTTATTATGTAGTATTCGATCAGCATGAAGAGCAAAATACTTGTGAATTTGTTGCTTTACAAAGATGAAGGCAACTTAAGATACCTCTCTCGCCCTCTAAAATTAATATATGATCATTTTTTTTTTTTAAACAATTCGATTTGCAAGCAACCACCTGATTTAGTGTCATGTGATTTTATCACTTTTTTTTACCGGTTCGTTACCCAGATGTTGCTGGTTGAATAGGCAAGGCCAAATTTAACAAATTTCATTACAAAAATAAATTATTCTTAACACGATAACAATTCCCAGCACATACTGATTACTGGTAATACACAAAATGCAAGAATAAACATGAACAATAGACAATTTCAAACAACTTAAGTATCACGTAAGTCCCTGATGGGGACCATTAACACAATACTCAAAGATGCAATGGCAAAACCCACATTATTCGAATATTTACTGATCCCACAATACAAGTCACAATATTTCAAAGGCAAACCAAATGATAAAGTGGATGAATCATGATAAAATTAAGCTTAACTCATATACACTGTCGCGAAAAGGGACGGATCCCCCTTTTAGCGATAAACCTGCCGCAATGTCAGGTTAGTTTAGCAAGAAGAATAATGGGACGGTTGTAAGTGGTGACATATTAGCGTAATATTCTTTATGTAATATCCGGGCGAAACTGAGCAGAGGAGAGGGGTAGTAATTCCTTAATATGAAATTTATCATGTCATCATTTTTTATTGTAAAATTAACCAATGTATATGATATAAAAACAAGAGAATCGCGGTAGGCGAAGTCGCCGCCTTGTACGAAAACCACTGGAGATGTTCAAAGTTGAATACCGTAAGGTGAAACTTACAATAAGTCTTAATCATCATGTTAATTATTAAAGAATAATTTCCCTTATTAAAAGTAAGACGCAATAAACGAGTTCGTTAGGTTGACGTCACCAAGTTGTAATCGAAGCCGCTCATATCACTGAGCGTCATTCTTTTTCTAGGGCACTGTACTAGAGTAGATTCACATCAACCGTGCATTTGATGTCTAGGCTAGTCCCTTACGACGCTCCTGATTGTTTGTTGATAAGCCACTCACAGGTCAGGGGGCTGAGCCCTGTGATTCGCTTATCAGGAGCGTCGTAAGGGACGGGCCTAGACATCAAATGCATGATTGATGTGAATCCACTTTAGTAGGTAAGGTGGCTGCACTCTCTCTCAGCCAGTTGTCACTGTCACTATGCGTTTGTGTTAAACTTTACCGTGGGTTCGTCCACTTTATAATGGGTTTTGCCTGTGTATCTTTGTGAAGTAAATATTGGGGGATCTGTAAATAATTGAATAATGTGGGTTTCATCATTGTAATTATGAATACTGAGTTGATAGTCCATTCCAAGGACTTGATAGTTTGGATGACGGTCACCGGCCACGTGATAACTAAAAGCGCCTCAGTGGCGTGGTTGGTATGGTCATTGCCTACCACCTCGGTGGCCGCGAGTTCGATTCTCTGCCATTCCATTGAGGAGTGAGAGATGTGTAGTGATTCTGGTGATAGAAGTTCACTTCCGACGTGGTTCGGAAGACACGTAAAGCCGTTGATCCTGTTGCTGAATAACCACTGGTTCCATGCAACGTAAATAAACCATACAAACAAACAAACATGATAACTAAATTGTCCTTATTTATCTAATGTACCAGTTCATTCTTAGCCTCTGAGTGTCCTCCGTAATCAGTACGTGAGGGGAATTGTTATTAATGTTAAAGATCATATATTTTTTAGATAAAAATTTGTGAAAATTTTGATGGCCTTGGCTATTCAACCCTCCACCGAGTAGTTGTACCAGTGTCTCAAAGATCTCGTCATCAACCCGCAACATTTGATACAGAGTAGAGGATCGCAACCGCCTTACCTGCAATAACCTGCAAGTTTCGCGCCCTGGGAAAAATTCGAGCGGACAACTTGGTAACGCCAACCAAGAGAACTAGTTTATTGCGTCTTATTTTTCCTAAAGGGAATTATTCACTAATAATTTACATAATTATCAAGATTTAGTTCAAGCTTCGCCTTATGGTATTCAACTTGGACAATTCCCAGTGGTTTTTCTACATGTCGGTTATTTCGCCGACAGGGACTCTTGTTTTTAAATCATGTGCATTGGTTAATTTTTCAATAAAAAATGATGAAAATATAAAGTTTCTATGAAGGAATTACTACTATTCTCCTCTGTTCAATTTCGTCCTGATTCACATGGGCATTGTATAAAGAATATCACGTTTATAGGTAACTGCTTGCATCCATCGCGCGATTCGTCTTGCTAAGTTATCATGTCCCCTTTTACGATTCGCTTCATATTGGTAACATTATGATTTCGGGATATCGGATGGTACTCTATGTGACCTTTTACTCATTCTTTATTTATCTTTCTGTTACTCATAAAAAAAAAAGTTGCATCCAGAAAACTGGGCGTTGGTCATAAGGGTTTGTTTATTTACACAGATCTTGACAATCCAAACGCCACTGATATTTTGATCCACCAATGCTGGAATTCTACGTTTTAGATCGTAGATTTCATTAGTTGTTATAACTGACTACAGAGAGTTTTTTTTTTTTTTTTTAAGTAGGTTACAACAAACCGTACGTATAAACGCATTCACAGCATCCACGGATCTATTAAAATAAAACTAATTACTGGCGTAATCACTTCCCACTGCTTTAGTCATTCCATCTATAGTGAATGATCGAGTGAGAGCCATAGAACTGTGGTGAAATATGTGACCGACGAGGACATGATGGTGGATTATTAAATAAGCAAATAAATGAGTCACTTTAATGGAGAATGTGGGAGATACAGCAATACAGAGTACCTTCGGCGATCAACTTGCCAGTTACACTACTTTCAAAAGCGGCGTCATACCACGCACATCATAACGCAAGTTATGGGTAAAAACAAATGACTGCACCCAAGCGTATAATCAACATTATCAATGCATCATAAATAAAAGTTTAATATTCTAACACCCCCTCATAAACTTTTATTCTCATCAATCTGCAAATTACTACACATCAAACAAATATATGCATCATGGTAATCAAAAACAAACTCAATACCCAAAAACCATGAAAGTTTCCCTAAATCTTTCATCTTAAATCTATGATATAATACACGTTTAGTGTCAAACAGAGCTTTCTCATTACTACTGGCAATGATCATATCATCAACCCAAACCAAAATAATTACATGTGAGTTATGTCTTTTATTGACATACACACAATGATCACCTAATGACTGCTCAAAATGATTTTGAATTAAGAAATCATGGAGCATATTATTCCAATTTCTGCCTGATTGCTTTAAACCATACAGAGATTTATTCAGTTTCCAAACCAATTGTTCATTATTACTACCAGTTTCATTGTAACCTTCAGGCTGTTGAACAAATATTTCACAATCAATATCAGAATTAAGATAGGCAGTTTTAAAATCCATACAATGCACAATTAAATCATGTTGTACTGCCAATTGCATAAGCATTCTAATTGAGGTCATACGCACAGTAGGAGAAAAAGTATCAGTATAATCAACACCTTCAATTTGAGAATACCCTTTTGCAACATAGCGAGCTTTATATTGCTCTTCACCATTTAACCCTTCTTTAATGGCATATACCCATCGTCCACCTACAATACAACGGTTCTTTGGTAAACTACACAATTCATAAGTATTGTTATCTCTTAAAGATTGAATCTCATCATCCATTGCAGCTTTCCATTTGTGAGCCACATGTGAATTTAATGCCTCTCTATAGCTTTCAGGAATTTCAGTTACTTTACAACAATAATGAACAGAATAGCCCAGTAAATCAACATTATCAGGATCAACATATTCTTCAAGATATTTGGGAGCAGTTTGCTCCCTACTTGGATAACGGGACTCACCTTCCCTTTCAGTCAAATCTGCATTAATTTCGCTATGCTCATCTTCATCAAGGATAGGTTTAGAAACAGGATCACTTTGATTCTCATTATCAGAATCCGATTCACTATCTTCTGATTCACCATCTTCCTTAAGACATTGGGATTTATCAAAATTGAATTTATCATTAAAATGTACTAACCTAACCTTTCTCAAACTGTCAGTTCCTGGATAACATACAAGATAAGCAGGACTGCATGAATCATAGCCAACAAATATTCCCTTTTCACATCTTGGGTAAAACTTAGCTTTCTTTTCTACATAAGCATAACACAGGGAACCAAAATTATGCATATTTTCAAGTTTAGGCTTCTTAGACATTAACACTTCATATGGGGTTTTATCTAGTCTAGAATTGTAGCATCTATTCCTTATATAAACAGCTGCCCTAACAGCATAATTCCACATGAATTTTGGTAGCTTTGCTTCAATTAAGAGACATCTAGCCATTTCAAACAATGTACGCCACATTCTCTCAGCAGTACCATTTTGGTGTGGTGAATTTGGTGAAGAAAATTATTGTTTAATCTTATTACTTACCAGAAATTCTTTAAATTCTGAAGAAGTAAATTCGCCTCCATTATCACACCTTAATCTTTTAACAACACCATAAGAACTAGTATCAGCAAGGAATTTCTTAGTAGCATTAAGTGCATCACTTTTCTGTTTCAAGAAATAAACAAAAACAGATCCTGAATAATCATCTACAAAAACAATGCAATATTTAGATTTTTCCCTTGATTCAATACTCATTGGTCCAGCAAGATCACAATGTACAAATTCCATTTTACTCTTTGCTCCCTCATCTGGTAATCTGTTCCTAGATAAATGCATTTTACCTTCATGACAAGTTATGCAATCAAAATTACTTTTTGTCACTAATTTTCATACCTTCAGCTTTATCTTCTAACTTCAAAATGTCTTTAACATTGCAGTGTCCCAAAACCTTATGCCACTCCTCTAGTGAACGAGATTTACATGAGCTTACATTATTTAGATAATACAGCTTACCTTTCTTATTTATTTCAAAAGACACACCATTTGGGCTTATCAACTCAGAATGATTAGGATTAAAGCTTACTGTAGCTCCTTTACTAACAGCTGATTGTACAGAAAATATATTCTGCTTAAAAGTAGGAATATACAAGGCATTATCAAGAACAACATTCTGTTTTATACCATTTGTATCATAAAGTACAATTTTAGCTTTACCTTTAACAATATTCTTGCATCTTGCACCCTCTGCAAGTTCAACCATATGTTTTGATTCATCAAAGTCTTCATCAAAACGCTTAAACTTGGATTTATCAGTAATGATGTTGGTAGTAGCACCACAATCAACAAGTGCATTACATACATCTGCAGGTATGTTATCAACAGAGCAACTTATTTTATCAACAGAGCAACTTATTTTGAAACAACATTCTTCATCATTATAATTATTAGTGGATCTAGGCTTACAAACATTCACAGTTGCACTAGAAAATCTAGTAGGCCTATTAGCCTTTCTACATTCATCAAAATTGTGTGTAATGGTTTTGCATTCTTTGCACCACTTACCTCTGTCTTTCTTCAACCTACACTCGAAAGACTTATGTCCAGGCTTACCACATGAGTAACACCTTACTGATGAGCCACTGGCAGACCCACCACACTGAAAATCAGGTTTTTTATAATTCACCTTAAGGACGTTCTCATTCTTCACATTAGGCCTTTGTGCCTCTCGACTCCTCAGACATTCTTCATAACTCCGTAGCAGACTCTTGAATTCCAGAAACGTAGGCTCACTATCCTTCTACATAACAACAGTATTGAATGGAGTAAATTCCTCTGGAAGACCCTTCAACACCATAGCAATAAGAAGGCTGTCGCTGATCGTCTCACCAGCTGACTTTAACGAAGTAGAGGTTGTCTCAGCTCGAAGAAAATAATCCGTCACACATTCGATCTTTCCCCTCTCATTTTCAGTGACGTCAGCTCCGTGTAGAGGGAGATGATTCTTGGTTTGCCTGTACCTTGGTAATGGTCCCGTAGAATCGCTAATGCCTTTCTTCCATCGTTGACTGCATCTCTCATTATTAATTGGAGGCTCTTGTCATCTAGAACTTGAACGATCTCGGCAAAAATGTCAGCATTTTTCGCATTGAATTCTGCTGAAGTTCGATCTTCACTTTCGTCTAGGATAAGCTTTCAAAGTCTCAGATGGGCTAGAAATTTTATCTCCCACATCTCATATTTCTCCTCATCACCATCAAAATACAAGTTCCTCTTGCTTGAGCTGGGCCCATAACCTGTGACCGACGAGGACATGATGGTGGATTATTAAATAAGCAAATAAATGAGTCACTTTAATGGAGAATGTGGGAGATACAGCAGCACAGAGTACCTTCGGCGATCAACTTGCCGGTTACGCTACTTTCAAAAGCGGCGTCATGCCACGCACATCATAACGCAAGAATTATGGGTAAAAACAAATGACTGCACCCAAGCGTATAATCAACATTGTCAATGCATCATAAATAAAAGTTTAATGTTCTAACAAAATATGGCCTGGTTTTTCTATGCAGAGGTAATGATATTGCTTCTTTCATAGACTAGTTTATGAATTTATAATGCATGTATAGAGGGTATGAAAAATAACTCATTAAAATTTCGCTCTGTGTAAGTAAGCTAACTTATTGGGGACATATAAACATCATGATAGAAGTAGGGTGATAGGACATTTTTTTTTTTTTTTGAGAAGGAAAATGAAAATGAAAAATATTTATGGGTAACGATTTTAGCCATTATAGAATTTTGGACTGCAATATAATTTTCCTGTGCTTTAATGTTTGTTTTGAACA
Source organism: Macrobrachium nipponense (assembly GCF_015104395.2). Taxonomy (NCBI): domain Eukaryota; kingdom Metazoa; phylum Arthropoda; class Malacostraca; order Decapoda; family Palaemonidae; genus Macrobrachium; species Macrobrachium nipponense. The sequence continues at coordinate 181,805,234 of NC_087200.1, read as the reverse complement.
TTCCTGTCTCCAACAAATGAGTACTTTGAATCCTTAATCCCATCGACAGTTTTCATCAGATTAGGGTAACTTCATAGAATGATTTTAAAACTAATAGCAAGCACTAGGTATAAGAGCCTTGGTACACGTCCCGTGCATTTGATTTCTAGGCCAGGCTCTGACGACGCTCCTCTTTGGCTGTTCATAAGCCAATCACAGGGCTTAAAACTCTCAGTCTCTCTCGAGAGAGTTCACATAGGTAGGATATATGTTCCACCTCTACTGAGGTATACGTCTTTCAAAAGTATCCCTCAGAAGAGGTGGAACATAGATCCTACCTATGTGAACTCTCGAGAGAGACTGAAAGTTTCAATTCCGGCCCTGTGATTGGCTTATCAACAGCCAATCAGGAGCGTCGTAAGGGACTGGCCTAGAAATCAAATACAGGGTTGATGTGAATATACTATAGTTATAGGTCATTTGCTAACGAAACGACTATAAAAACGTTCAGAGAATACATTGAAAAAAAAAGGAAAATGTGTAAATAATCCGAAAATTTCTGCCTGTCCCTGTGGTTCGGTAATTGTCAGTTTACGCTCAAAATGGTTGCCTTGTATACTAAACCTAGACAAAAGACATAAATATGAACAAGAACGTAAACCAAAGGCAATAAATTTTGCGGGAAATTATATACGTATTCAGGTCTAATATACAATAATGGTTTAAAGTAAGCTTTTACCCTAAGTTACATGACAGTGTTCGATCTTCCTTATATACGTCTGTCTATGGGAGCAGAAAAGTCCTTTTCATCTTCTTGACATTGGACTAAATTAATTGCCTCTTTAAATCCTAATTTCTACGTCGTGTGTCCGGGCAACATTCATAGAAAACATTTTAAATTCACATCAAAGAAAATGCAAATTTATTGTAAGACTGTAACAAATAAAATATTTCCCTGTTTACTTTTAAATTTAGGAGTCTATAGGTAAGAGTGAACTTTGCAAAGGCGAATAGTGGTTTTGGAAGAGTTTGAATCTGTGCCTTGCTAGCTAAGTTTGATGAGTACGAAAGGACAGATACGCTATTGTGCTGACATAACCTTCAGGTAAACCAGAAAGGAGAGGGAACTGTGTAGATGTAAAATCCAGTTTACGGTACAATGAAACTTTTTTTTTTTTTTTCAGGAGAAAACAATCAAGATAAATGCTAAGCTAGCGCTTGCTTAACCAAGATCCATCTTATTGTAGTTGCTATCCTTATAGGTAACTTTTTTTTCATGGCAAAACGATTCCATAACTTTTACCATACAGAAATCTTTCATTTAGGCATGCATAGGTCTAGCCAAAGCTACTAAACCATACAGTTTCTTGAATGATAACATGCGTTAATCCAAGATTTGTTACACAAGATAATACAACAATTTTCAATATCGAATGACAGAGGAAGGTATATTTTTGTAAGGTTTTGACATATTGTAATGGGAAAAACATATTTCTTTAATTATTAGTGATTTATTTAGGAATTGATTCATCATCCTCCTCTAATATCTTTACACTGCTATTGTAAGTGATTGGAACTGTGAAATGTTTTCGTTTCTGTTGTGGACGAGTGTGGCAGTGTAGCCAGTCCCTTGTTTTGTTTTTCTCTCACTCGAGTATGGGAGCGCTGCCCTGAATCTTTCGTCTGCGTTTTGGTAACACTAGCAACACATGTAAGAATCACGAATGCTCTCGAGTGTTAGGACGTCAACCGGTCCATTCTTCATTTTGGCTATTTTACCAAATTAATGATGCAAATGATTATCTATCCCTTGCAAGGGATCTAGTCCAGGGGATCTAGTCCAAAGATCTAGTTCAGGAGTTCTGAAGACTAGGTTAATTAATCAAGTCCAGGAGACTAGGCCTGGGAGAAATTTGGCATGATGTAATGAGCAATAAAGAAACAAGCTGAATACCAGGAATTTTCTTCAATACCCCTAAAATGGAATTCAGCACTTCAACTACCTCCCAGTGGGAAGACCTCACCTGGCCTCATCAGTAGTAAGACCCATACTCACAAGGAATATCATGGAATAGCAGGTAGGACAGGCCTACCCTATTTTCCAGGCAGCGTAAACGTCAGTCTTCATACCCACCGTGTCAACTATGACAGTACCATTCTCCGACCTGTGTCTCCAGGCAAGAAGACTGACAACAGTGCATATGTACAATAGTATTATTCTTCTCGTATCTTAATGTCGTGGCGGGGAAAATCCGCCCGTGACACTTTATCACCAAGGTGCTAAGATAACGGAAAATATGCGTGTGCATTCCTGCCCTTACAGTTTTATTTTATTAATATTTCTTAAAGCATAAACTGAAGTACATTATTGCTATAGTAGATTCACATCAACCGTGCATTTGATGTCTAGGCCAGTCCCTTCCGATGCTCCTGATTGGCTGTTGATGATAAGCCAATGACAGGGCTGGAAACTCTCAGCCTCTCTCGAGAGTTCACAAGGGTAGGTTCTATGTCCCACCTCTCCTGAGGGATACGTCTTTCAAAAGTATCCTTCAGGAGAAGTGGAACATTCATCCTGCCTATGTGAACTCTCGAGAGAGACTGAGAGCTTCCAGCCCTGTCATTGGCTTATCAACAGCCAATCAGGAGCGTCGTAAGGGACTGGCCTAAATTATAGCTATCAAATGCACGGTTGATGTGAATTTACTATAGTAGCAACACCGTTAAACTGATGACAATGACACTCCTCGTTAAAGGTGCTCAGAGTACCATTTTTTAAAATTGCAAGTCGCGTGCTGGTTACAAAGGGATGTTTTCATAGTTTTATTATCATTAATGGAGAACATATTTATGCAGTGCCATTAGCGTTTACAAGATCGACTTCGATTGTATTTCGTAATCACCCACTCCACTAATCACATCCAATTTGTAAACCCTCTTGCCAGTTTTGCCTTAGTCTCAACTTTTTGTCATACGCTTAGGCGTAACTAGGAGTCTGTTACATAGGGGGAGTGGGAGGGGGAAGCACGTGAAGCGCACAGCTGAATATGTTGGCCACTGGGCATGCACAAATTATAATACTCATTCTTTTTTTTAAGGTTGTTCTAAAATATGTAAACCAATTTGTAAATCACGTTTTTATATAAAAAAGAAAATTAATTATTTCTGACAGTTGATATAGTAAAACTCGACTTATCGTCGTTTGAAAAAAAATAAGCCAAACTACTTATTGTATAAAAATTTAACAACAACGACAACAACAACAACAACAACAATAACAAGCTGTATGGTAAGAGCATCAAGGAAATAGATACCCTAATCCAGACTGTAAGGATTGTATCTGGGGACATCAGGATGGAGTTTGGAATAGAAAAATGCGCCTTAGTCAACATACAAAAAGGCAAAGTAACGAGAACTGAAGGGATAAAGCTACCAGATGGGAGCAACATCAAACACATAGATGAGACAGGATACAAATACCTGGGAATAATGGAAGGAGGAGATATAAAACACCAAGAGATGAAGGACACGATCAGGAAAGAATATATGCAGAGACTCAAGGCGATACTCAAGTCAAAACTCAACGCTGGCAATATGATAAAAGCCATAAACACATGGGGCAGTGCCAGTAATCAGATACAGCGCAGGAATAGTGGAATGGACGAAGGCAGAACTCCGTAGCATAGATCAGAAAACCAGGAAACAAATGACAATACACAAAGCACTACACCCAAGAGCAAATACGGACAGACTATACATAACACGAAAGGAAGGAGGGAGAGGACTACTAAGTATAGAGGACTGTGTCAACATCGAAAACAGAGCACTGGGGCAATATCTGAAAACCAGTGAAGACGAGTGGCTAAAGAGTGCATGGGAAGAAGGACTAATAAAAGTAGACGAAGACCCAGAAATATACAGAGACAGGAGAAAGACAGAAAGAACAGAGGACTGACACAACAAACCAATGCACGGACAATACATGAGACAGACTAAAGAACTAGCCAGCGATGACAATTGGCAATGGCTACAGAGGGGAGAGCTAAAGAAGGAAACTGAAGGAATGATAACAGCGGCACAAGATCAGGCCCTAAGAACCAGATATGTTCAAAGTACGATAGACGGAAATAACATCTCTCCCATATGTAGGAAGTGCAATACGAAAAATGAAACCATAAACCACATAGCAAGTGAATGCCCGGCACTTGCACAGAACCAGTACAAAAAGAGGCATGATTCAGTGGCAAAAGCCCTCCACTGGAGCCTGTGCAAGAAACATCAGCTACCTTGCAGTAATAAGTGGTACGAGCACCAACCTGAAGGAGTGATAGAAAACGATCAGGCAAAGATCCTCTGGGACTATGGTATCAGAACGGATAGGGTGATACGTGCAAACAGACCAGACGTGACGTTGATTGACAAAGTCAAGAAGAAAGTATCACTCATTGATGTCGCAATACCATGGGACACCAGAGTTGAAGAGAAAGAGAGGGAAAAAATGGATAAGTATCAAGATCTGAAAATAGGAATAAGAAGGATATGGGATATGCCAGTGGAAATCATACCCATAATCATAGGAGCACTGGCACGATCCCCAAGATCCCTGAAAAGGAATCTAGAAAAACTAGAGCTGAAGTAGCTCCAGGACTCATGCAGAAGAGTGTGATCCTAGAAACGGCACACATAGTAAGAAGAGTGATGGACTCCTAATAGGCAGGATGCAACCCGGAACCCACACTATAAATACCACCCAGTCGAATTGGAGGACTGTGATAGAGCAAAAAAAAAAAAAAAAAAATAAAAAATAAAATAATAATAAGCTCGAAACCAACATAAATAATGTGAAAATTAAGCTTGGGCTTTTACTACAAGCTTCATGAACTTAAAATGGCGGGGAGGGGGGTTACCAGTTTCAAACGGCGGGGCACATACCCCCCTCCCCCCGCAGTTACGCTTATGGTCATACGTTCAGTAAATTACAATTTTTGTACTGGTGTAACACATGTATTTTATATATATATATATAGATATATTATATAATAAAATTTCTATATATAAATTTAGGTAAAATACACTAGTAAATCTGTAATGGTTGGCTGACCTTGACTGCCCAAGTTTCCCTGTTTTTAAATCATATGTAACCCGGCACAGACATGTTGCATAGTGCTATACTCAGTCGTTTTCCTTCAGTGTATTAATCGCTTGCACTATTGTAGTAGAACTATTGCTGTATGTTAAAAAGTCACTGTTACGAAGTTTATATTTATGCTATAAAATTGTCATGTTATCATGGTGCACACTTCAAACTATCCGTGTAATCAGTTGTTCCAGGATCTCGAACCTAGTAAAGGTAAAATGTGGGTGAATAATTCCAGTGTGTTACTGTTGCTTTTCCCAATGGAATTGTTTGATGGGATTCATGGGTTACATTGTCAAATGTAACCCATGAAAGGTGTAAATGATTAGTTTTCGAAAAATGCCATCTCGTCGTCATCAGGGCACAAAAAAATGTATATGTAATGTGAATGTTACCGAATTGTCGCGAAAACCACTGGACAATAAGTCAGAAGGTCCGTGCTATTATTGCTTTCACGTTCATCAACGCCTTACAAAACGTGGATAAACGCGAAAGCGGATGGCACGGATTTTCTAACTTATTTTTCCTGTGGTTTTCGCTTATACCAACTCACGTGTGCATCTCCTGTGGTCTTTTTTGAGTTTCTGAAGGGTATTTTACAACCTGCCAACCAACCTCCTCCCCCACTTTCTACTGGTAGTAGGGAACCAGATTTGAAATTGGAAATATTTGGAATTATTCTGCAGTATGTCTTTGGTTATGTGTCGTGAAGATTTACACGCATCCGTATTCAGCGAATTTCGTTAGATATTATTATTATTATTATTATTATTATTATTATGAATATAACTTCACTGTGGCAGACGTCACCGATTGAAATAGTCTTTATTGTTCAAAATTTATTTGCCATACTCTTAAGGTTTATAGGTTTGATTTAGACTAGTGCTTAATTTGATTTCAGTTAATATGTTATATTTATTTATATTTTATCACTTTATTTTTAATCTTGGTTTTTAATCAAAAGGTTATGATGATCATATTTGCTTTACAGTTACTATATGTAACGCATTGTAGATTAGAATTTTGCCTTTCTGAAAAGTAAAATAACAAAAGGCGTGTGATGAGTTATTTTCGTTAATAATCATCTTTCCCCCCTGTTTTTTTCTCATTCAAATATTTTTTGCTAATGGGCTTGTTTATACGTGAATTTTAAGTTTTTTTTTTATAGTTTTCATTGCGAATTATGAGCTTTCCACAAGCATTGGTCATATTATTATTACTATTAACCTTTTGATTTTATTAAGTACATTGTGTTAGTAGGTATCTATTTCTAATGAATGCATTCAACTATTTATTTATTACGGCAGGCCACTCATATATATATATAATATATATATATATATATATATATATATATATATATATATATATACATATACATATGGCTATGTTTGTGCGTACATACATGTAGAGGGAGTGGGGATCCAGTCAGGTAGTTCTTAGGTGTTATACTATTATACTAACCCAGTGATAAAATCTCAGTTCATTGCATTAGGTATTATGCGTTTTGCCGACATCAACGCAAAGACCTTTTATTAGGTACTTTAATTAATATTCCGTTAATTCTCTTCATTTCTTGACCATATCTCGTGCTTTCACGTGTCATCTTTACCACTGTTTGTAATTGTATTTGTTTGTATTCATTTATCATGTTAGGTGTAAATATATACAGAATTAGGTTAATAAGCGATGATTTTCATAAATTATTTACCTGTGTTACTTGAGCATTATGCTGAATGTAAGAGAGAATGTTAATAACAAGAGTTATTCTGTTCTTATGTTTCTAGACAAAGTTATCATGAATTTTCCTTCCCACACTCATTGCTGTTGTTACTTCACATAGACCAAATTGTTGAATTGAATAAATAATAATAATAAAAAAAAACAGTAGCACATGGCAATACAACTTACATTCACTTTACACATTAGAAAAATGAAGGGTTTTGCATTCATAGCTTTGTAGGTCAATTCAAATTTGATTTTATTTACGTTTACAAAGTTGTATCGTCATCTCATTGGCCAGTTACGTGACAGATATAGTCAGACCATAGAACTTAGAGCCATCAGTAGCAACAATAGTTATTAAACTTTAATTTTTTTTTATACAAATTCACGATTCTGTAAATAAATTCTATTATTGTACAAGATAAAAACAAACTTTCGAACACCTGAGCGGTCATGTAAACAGAGGAGGTGAAAAGAATTTGTTTTTATCTCAAATAAGACAATGTAATTTATGTAAAATAATTGTTGATTTTTATTTTAAGACAGCTTAATCACGACATTGTGAATTTTTTATTACTAAAACAATTGATGGATTATTAAAAGAAACACTTTTTTGGAAGCATAAATATTATTGTGCACCACAAAGATATGTTGACAATAATAAAAAGACAAAACGATTACAGATCTGTCCTTCCCTGCTGTGAACAAAGACGTTTTAGTGATTTTTTTTTCCATATTCCTGAAAATAAAAGTTTTTTTTTTGGGCGGGTGACAATCGAGGTAAGAAAGGCATGGTGACAAACCAACATGGGGAATAGAGAAATGAATGTACAACAGTAGTAGGATCCGAATATCAAGCTGAAACTAACAGACTAGGCGAACGGTTTTAAAACCGCCATTGCTCCGGAGAAGTTTGAATTTAAATTTTAAACCCGGGTTGTTGAAATAGAATCCAGACGTCCAGAAAAGTAAAGAAGACCGATAGCCTTCAAACAAAAATACCCAGAAACTTAACGACTTCTTTTTATTTCTTCATCGAACCAACATTTCCTGTAGGTACTAAAATGCTCACCAAACAACCTCCGATGTTTAGTCTTCACCTCGCAAATAAATCTCAGTTGCCAGATAGTTAGATTTCCTTATGACTATTATTATTCTTTTTTTTGAGCTGTAAAAAGGGCCAGAGCAGAAAACTTCGGATGCCACTTCAAAAACTACCTCACAAAGTCATCTAACATGTTAAAATGAAAGGAAAATCACATTTACAAGAGCAGAGAAAGTTCTTCACACATATAATAAGAATATCGATATATATATTGATAATATTGACATCCAGTCTACTGTTTTAGTTTGAAGGACTGAACGTTAACGATATGAATTTTGTTAGAAACCAACCGATTTGCAAACCGCGAAGAAATGCAAGTCGTACATAGATCCCTACTGAAATGAAGCAAGCATGCTAAGATCTACTGGAAAGCCTAACGTTAGTAGCTACATGGATTCTTAAAGAAATTTGAACTTGTAAAAATATAGAGCAACTACAGAGAGCCAACTACTGAATTTTTCTTCAAGTTCGTAAGATCAGAAAATGTTTAAGACCTGTAGCCAGCTATATCTCATTTTCTATAGGCTTGTTGTAAATAAGTTTATAGTTTTTTATATTGGTATGAAAATTTGGTGTTTTGAGTTCTTTTTACAAAAATAAGGCATTACAGTGCAGTTGAACTTTTATATAGTAGAAATATATCTGAAAACATCTTTAGAAAAGGTTTAAGTGTTGGCCGATTGAACTAGTGATGAACACTACATTGCAAAGTGTTTTAGATCAAGCGTGTTTTATTTTTATTTCTGAAAATAGACTTTGTCCAAAATAACTTGACGCATTTCAATCTCAGTTTTAACAATGATTTATCTAGAATTTTGTTACAAATTGACCACTTGAGTTTCTTACGCAAATCTAAAACGGATCAGAAAAAAATTAGGCCAATTTAAGTACACTTGGTTGCATGATAACCGTTCCAACATGCCTGAACATTTCAAATATCTTGAGAGACTTTTATATATGTCTATACTGGTGCAGCTATTTCTTACCAAGCGATTCCTAGTTTATCATTATATTTGATTTTACTTTTAGATTTCTATTGAATTCATCGCTTAAAGCATTATATAGTAGTGCTCTTATTGCAATGATTAGCCATCTAGTGCGACGCTGCATTGCTGTATATAAGTTGTTACAGTAGCACTAAGTGTTAAGACTTAACATTCTCATGCATATATTTATAACGGTTGAAATTGCACGTCGGTTTCAAAGTGACATCGAGGCGCGTCTTTTAACTACGAGAACAGCCGCCAGAGGGCTCAGTTGCAAAGCTGGACATTAAATGTGTACGACATAGACACACATACGTAGCTCTATGTAGATGTTGCTGCTGCTGCTGATCTGATGCTAGACGGCGTAGCCTATAAACTAGTTTACACTTACTATATATAGCTTATTATCTCATCTCAGACCTATAATAATATTGGGATATATATATACCCCGTTAAGTAAGGGTCCTCCCCTCCAGTATAACAGCATCTCATCGACCATAACCGTTGCTTTTTCTTTCACACCTTAGATAAAAAAGAGATGGGGATGGAGTGCCCCCCACGAAGCGTGCCAAAATTACGACAGTACCGACGATACACAAATACTAACGCTGTGTGCAGTTTATTATAATCCATAAACAACGAATCTTCACTATAAGACGACGACGAAACACTTACAATTTCTCCTGTGGTTTAGAATCCAACCTTCAAGTGAAATATATAACATTTAAACAGGAGGGAGAAATGGAGAAAGAGAGAGAGAGAGAGAAAGAAAGAGGCGGGAATACAAAGATGAGGAGGTAACATCCCAGCAACAAACCCTCGTAAGCCAAGCAAGGCCTATTCGATTCGTGCCTGCTCGAGTTGTAGAGAGCTTTCTGGTCTGAGGTCCTTTTCAGTTTCTGAAGAACATTTCAAACTTATGCAACATAAGAGATTTGCGAACTGTGTGGGTATTCAAAAACTACGTTTTGTACTTGGAAAACCGGCCAGTAAGATTTTTTTTATTTAATATATATTCATTTATTAAATTTTATTTATTTAGGCTTGCAAACAAAGCTGTGTGTCAGAAGGCTAACAAATGTGCGTTTGTCGAATATGATAAACTTTGCAAGTTGTACATACTTAAACGAACAGGTTGATTTAATTTGGTAACACCCTAGTTTAACAACTATATATATTTATATATTTTAGAACCATAGGTAAAATAACGCCAGACCTGCTAGCTCAATGTCTATCAGTCAACAACAACCTTGACTTTCATCATCAATCTCAAGTCCCAATAGAAAGAGAGACAACATCCCAGCTGGGAGATTTGCTGGGCCGGGCCTGTAAAGAGAGGCAAAACTGGAGCTGAATATACTCACCGGATGGCAAATCGAAGTAAAGGTAGTATGTATAGCCATCCCGTGTCCCTGCGAACTAACCTCAAGTGTATTTGAATAATACTGAATCATATTCTGCTAATATATTTATATTTATATATATATATATGCGTTTATATATGTAGATGTAGTTATATATTCAAAGAGACCCTTAAATCAGTTCCTGCCTGAGCTGTTGACAAATGGCCTAATTCAGTCATGTGCTGAAAAAAAGAAAAAGAAAGAACAAAGGCCTTTCGAAGAGTTACATTGCCTAGTGCGACTTTGGACATCTCTCCAAACAAATCTATAAGTGCTCTTCTCTCTTTCTTGCTTCTCTCCATTACATATCAAAACATCTTTTTCTCCTCACCGTCACTGCAGTGTCACCCACGTAAACAAACCACCATGAGCAATGACAGCCGCCTTCACCAGCAATCCCCAACGATAAAAACGCCACCTCTCAGGCTACAATCACCACCAACACTACCACCACCACATGCACAGAGCATCCAACTTTTATTTTTTTTTCCCTTCCACCTTCCATGATTAGAACGGTTCTCGTGCAATGCGGAACCTCCACGACAAATCATTTCCAGTTGGAATTCAGAGAGAGATTAGGTCACAGCCCAGGTCAGTTGACGGGTCACACCAGCACAGGAAGGTACTGTGGGGGCGGGTCGTGGGGGCGCGCGCACCCCACACGGTTTAACAGCTGCTTCATAGATGACATACAGGGCTCCCGCTCTTCGTCTGAAAGAGAAACAACTTCGAAAGTTAACACAGGGTTTAAATGGAACATCTGCAGAAGGTTAATCAATTTAGTCTCAAAATTTTTATTTCAAGAGAAAATTTCAGTCAGTGTTATTGTTTTTATACACCTACGTCATTTGCTACTCTTACTGCTTGCAATGCTCACTTCGTGAAGTCTCAAAAATACTCAATGTCTTTTATTTCCTTTTGATTTTCATTGATATTCAAGTGCGGGGACAATACGGTGGGAATTTCTCGTTTTATCTTTCACTCTTTCCCCTTAAAATAGGCATAGCAGAACATAAACCCAAGAGTAGCCTATTGTTAATGATCTGCGCTTTTATGATTACACCTATGTCATTTAGATTTGGCATACCTAGTTAAGCGGGTAGGCCAATTAAATTGCTAGATAGATAGGCTCAAGACCATGGATAGATAATGGAATAGACATAATTAGATCTCGGTAGGAGTAAATCAGTTTATGCATTGTCAGTGATTTTGAAAGAAAGATACAGAGAGAGAGAGAGAGAGAGAGAGAGAGAGAAAGCACATTGTAAATGAGGTAAAACATATATTGAGTGAAAAGACGCTTCTTTTTATCTTGCACAACTGGTAAAAGCACAGGGAACCCGTTTTTTCTTTATACAGGTGATAGAAGAAAATTTGTGTCATTTATTATCACACAACTACCGAGTTTGTCATTGTCATTAATTGTTCACATACAACATTGCTTTGTGGCTATTCTGTCAGCAGTCATTATGTTTACTCCACAATTTCAGGCTATTTTTTGTTTTATTTTATTTTTTGGTGGTAAGATATGCGTTTTTCTCCTAAAATTCCGCTTCCTTTTATTTTTTTTTATAATTATGACATATTCTTAGTGCAAATCATGTAACAGTAAATATCAAATGTTGTGGTGTTGTTGATCAGTAACGGTTCATTTTCTTTCAATAACAATAGCCAAGTTTTTCCTAATGAGGAAGAGTATAAAATTTGAACTTCTGAGGCTTTTACTGAACCTCTGAAGATAATTGCACTGATTTTAAATTGACGAGTTTTTCTTCTTATTATTTTTTCGATTGAGGTATACAAAATTTGCTTTGTCTCTCATGTTTGTTTCAAAAAGGATCCTCAAATATTTCTGTAAAGCAATACAAAATTGGATTCCTGTTTCAGTACTATTTAAGGACAACATAATGTTAAAACTGCAATGGACTGTATATTAATCATCTCACGGTCATTTTCTCTCTACTTTAGACACCTATGCAAGCATTAGTACACATATTTCTAATTAGTGTTCACACTTTTCAAACACTGGGTTCATTTTATCTCCTCCTGCAAAGCCTTTTTTTTTTCTTTCAGTCTGTTAGGAATTAGCATCATCGAAAGTTAGCTAGTAAGCATATTAAAATTGTTTCAAGGGAAAATACTACATGCAAATTAACTGAAGGAAATCAGTAACCTTTTTTATTATTCTTTTAGCGGTGGTATGGAATTTTCAGACTAATGAATCTAGTAACGAAATGTTGATAGTGACTCCTTATTACCCAAATAATAGCTTGCATTTTTAAAACACTGTGCGTGCAGGTGCATATACCGTGAACTTGAAAGCACCATTCAACCTGTGATTATAAAAATGAATGTTTAGTTCTATATGAACGTGGTTTCCTAAAATATCAGATATATACTTCTGATTATGTCTGCGATTTTGCACAGTTTAGCTGAAAACCCCAACATCACAGTGCTATTGTCATGATATATTAAAGAATTGAGATAACAGTCATTTGACCACATCTAATCGTCATCAATGTCTATGGACGCGGAATAAGTGTCCCACAATAATGCATTAGTTTTATGAAGCAGTTGTACTTCAATATCTCTTTGTTTTGTTTATGACTTAGAAGAATTGTAAATACTTTGAACTTCAATTGGACGTCGTTTTCTTTAAAAAACTGCAGTCCTGTAACTAAACTAGATTGAAACTAAGCTAAGATTGAAATTTTTAGTAGATTTTACTAATTTAGCCTCTTAATTTTTGTAAATGAACCTTGGTCTTCAATTGCAGGATTGCATAAAAAAATAATTTAGCTTAAATTTCTAGAATATCTTAAAATAGTAATATGTTTGTAAACTTGAATATGACCACAGAAAATACTTAGTACTACTGAATTAAAATATACCATATTATTATAGCAGATTTCTACTAAATGTTCCAAAGGCAATAAAATATAATTTTTCTATAAATAATGACACAGCAGTTCTTACTGGATTACTGCACTAGCACAAGCTTATGCACTTCCTCACCGCCAACACACGACTAAACGTCTTATACCACCACAGCATCATCCACTGTCCTAGAGAGGCTGCTAATGGAAAAACTAAATACTGTATTTTACAAAATACTGGGTGGAGGGAAAGATGACCGTTGTCGAGGCCTAGATCCCAACACTGGAAAATCTCCCTAGAAAGAACTGGACTAGTGAAAGCTCTCTGAGATTCTGATTTGTTTTTGCTGGGGACGTTCGCTACGGCTGGAAAGAGATGCATTGAGGTGGTGTGCAAAGGAAATACTGGAACTAAATAGACAAGCTTTATTTCAGCAACAAGAACCCAGCCAAAAGGGGTTTCTTCTTCTTAATGACCCACAAAGAAGCAAGTGCCACATAATGAAGTGATGGAAACCAAAAGGATAAACGGAAACGATACAATGGCGGTCATTTGATAAACCGGGAAAAACAAAGACTGGTTCAAACTCTGAATCGTGTGTTTAAACCCTCCTGTGAAGTGAATTCAAAATCAACAGCGTGTTTTTGTGTGTGCTGAATGGAATGGGGGGGGTGGGTGGAAGGGGAGTGGGGTCGGTAGGTGGGTGGGTGGGTGGGCGAACTGATCATGGTGATTTATTTACCAATTGTTATAATGGAAGCTAATTAAATGGTGCAGGTGGAAATCACTAAAAACTATTTGGAAGTAGCCTTTATTACTACTACATTCAAATGACATAAATTTGATCTTTCAGGAAGCAAAAAAGACAATAAGGAACCAGAAACCATCTCTATACAAGTGATGATTTTTTTTGTTTTTTGATTTGTCAAATAAAACTATGAATTGAGTTGTTCTTCATCTTAACGAGGAATTAGCGCTATATGACTAGTTGACACAGACCGATATATATTATATACTTCTTCCGGGCGGGGGTGAAATAGGAGTCAAACTGAGAACAGAGGTGTATGTATCACCAACACTGAATAACAAGGTCTCTGAACCAGATCCATATCTAGAGAAGAAACGTTATTATTGTCGTCCTCTTGAGACTGGAGAAATATCGATCATCATCGTTCCGTCTGATTCTTACACTAATATATAATATATAGTATTTCGGGTGACGTGAACAAACTCAGTTGGTTTCAAAAACTTAATACTGCGATAATGAACACATTGGATATTCGAGATTCAAAGTTCTGGATTTTTTTTTTTTTGTCTGTGCACTTAAGAAGACATTATTGTCCATTTCTGATTATGCATTTTGATGCTGATCCGAGTATTTTGATTTCCCATAGGAACCAAACAAACAAACAAACATAGGAACCATAATTAGGGCAGGTTCTGATGTTCACCAATAACACGGGGTTGTATACAATTCAGAATGGGTCCGTATATATACATGTGTATACATACAGGTTGTATTCATTATGGTACAGTTTTTCCACAAGAAAGGTTCGCTGCGTTTATGCAGTGCATTGTCTTCATACCTTTGAAAAAGTAAACATACTGAAGCTCTGTAAGCTGGAAATGCATTTACCCACATTGCTCATTCACACGATGCAGAGTAAAACATCTACAGCAAATACATTATTTGCACCTGTCAACAAGCACTGAATCCGTCCGACAAGACGCTAATCTCCTTTCAACATTGATTTGTTTGCAAATTGTGGGACCAATGCATTGTCACGCAGACCCCGTGTGGAACTGTGAAACCGCGAGTATAGCGACACTGCGGTTGCATACTAATTATTTCAACCATGCCCTTGGAATGACTCAAAATTGGGTCGGATAACATTATTCCTAATGCTTCAGTAAAGAATTGGCACGTATTAATATATATATATATATATATATATTTCACATAATAAGTCGAACTAATCAAGATCAGTAGAAAAAACCTTCCACTTTTGTTGGGTGAACAACGTCGTGCGTAGTGCCTTAAAAATACTTTTTTTTTTCTTTTTCACTTATCCTTTACAGTCATGAAGTTTAACATTCATCAGTGAAAGAAAAATATTTCTCTTCGGTTTTTGTGCCAGTGAAATAATCTCTTGCTTTATTATGCTAAATAGAAGACGAAAGTATTGTCATTGGTTACGGTTTTTATTCATGCTATCGTGTGAAGACAAAAATGAGTAAGCAGTCATAGACGTCACATGCATATTGCAAGTATACAAAAGCACAATGTAATTTCCAAAGAAAGCAGAATTATGATCCCGTTCAAAGGCTAGTAAACACACGATGAAAATGTAACAAATTAAATGAGAAAAACACTGCATATTGTCATTCGGTCGTGAAAGCACAAGAAAACGTGGCGTGGAATTTCATTAGTGTAAGTGCGAACGGACGAACTAGAATCAAAATGAGTGAACTATTTTGCAGCAGACAGAAAGACAGGTTGCCAACCGTCCTTTATTTCAGTTGCTGAAGTCCGCCAAAAGTCAGAACAAATATAACTTTATAAACTAGAAGCATGTGTAAAGGTATGGTCAAAGTATACTCAAACTTGTGGATACATTTAAACCTTAATATAAAAAAAATATGGTTACAATTCCAATTATTGTCCTTTATTGAAACTTGTCAGAGTTGGCAACCCTTTGTTGCTCACTATTATCATTTTCATTACGGAGATAGTGTGATTTTAATGTATGGAAAATGAAGCTCATTTGTGGATGTCGTTGGTACGTTCTGTTGTATTTGAAAACTTCTATATATATATATATATATATATATAAGTCTATATATATATATAATATATATAATATATATATATATATACACACACGCACACATGGTAATGGAACTATTACGCACAACGCTAAGTTACGGAAGACGCCAAATTATGTAAGTGCATTTGTTGGAAAGCTACTAGAAAATCAATTTTGATTGACATCCCAATCAGTACATTTTTTAGGCTGGAAACATAGTACAGAAAAACAGCAGTAGATTGAGTCGTTTTCTGATAGGATCTCGAAATCTGAGGTTATCTGTATGTGATATAATATATATATATATATATATATATATATATATATATATATATGTGTATATATTATATATATATATAATATATATATATATATATATATATATATATATATCACTTTTTAAAACTTGGTTATATAGATAAGTACGAGAGAATGAACTGAACATTAAAATCATTGCACTCATCTACGGAATTGATGTTTTACTTTTGTCACTAACTTTAATGTCATTAATAAAAAAAATGTAACGGCATTACTTAACCGTAAGTGGTGAACTGGATAAAATTTGAAGTGCAGTGCATTTTTTTTAAACACTTAAGTGTAAATGCTCTTCAACCAACATACATTGGCACATCCGTTATTGTCGTTAACCTTTCAGTTTTAGAGCGTTTCATGAAATGCTGAAAATATTATTAGAATGAACTTTAAGACTTTATTGCTGAAATTTATTGAAAATGTAAATCTTATTATTAGAATGAACTTAAGGCTTTATCGCTGAAATAAATTGTAAACATGAACGTTTTATCATAAGAATAAAATATATTTATTGTCAGACTCGGGTTTGTATTACTAGTGGGTTTAGTTAGAAGCTCGAAATAAACCTCTGGTTTGTGTGTCTTTGAGGCTGATGCCCAAAATTCTCGTCCCCCCCCCCCCCCGTGGGAAAAAAGGTTTTAAAAATAAAATGGTCATAAAAATTAAATGGTTTTGTCTTTAGTCCACGTCGTGTGTTTCCTTCAATTTCCCTGAAAATCGTACCGAAAGCTTTGCAAATGCGGAATCAGAAATAACATTATTAACGTGTAATAGTTCGGTACGCAACAATAAACATTTCCGTCATTTTGCCCACTCCATTTTCTTTCATTCAATATGCAAAGATATTTCTAGGACTTGGCTAATACCATATTTCTAAAACAGTACCCTGCATATTTATTGCCGTTTGTCGGATTAGTAAGGAAATCGTGGTATTGTATGAATAGCTTTGATTACCAAATTAACTGATTTTCTGTATCTTGCATAACGTTTGCAAAAAGTTAGACATTCAGCTGAGTATCAATGACATGAACGACCTTTTCTTAAAAATCCACGCTCTGCTCTCGTTTTTTTTATCCACGCTCTGCTATGGTGTTTTTGTTTTTTGTTTATTTTTTTATTTTGTTAAATGTCCACTGGAAGAAGCTTACATTTCACGACGTTAATGAATATACCTTACAATATTACTGGGACCGTTTGCATCAAACCTATTTGCATTTTGAGTATCTATAATTAATGAGTGACAAAAAACATCTATACTGTTCATATACACACGTTGTAAACAAAGAGGAAAAGTTATTTAAAGCTTAATTCTTTTAGTTTTTCTTTGTTGTTCATTTCAATGGGATGGTTTTTAATTGTTTTAATTCAGTTGACTATAAAATTTAGGCTTGCTGTCTTTTCATATTTATCTAGTAACTCAGTAATCTAGCGGTGGAGGCCGGATATTTTGAAATGCTTGGAGATTTGGAGTCTTGTTACTTACGTTTTCTTTACTGTTTATATATATATATATATATATATATATATATATGACTGGTAAAAATGTTCTGTAACAACAGAATTCCATCTAATAAAAGGAGCCCATAAAAACACCAAAATGTAGAGAGAAAAGTACTATATTTCAGAGACTGCTGTCTCTCTCTTCAGGTATATGAATGAGAAAAGTTTACAGAAAAGGTGGTATTTATAACCAAGAGATTCGTCCACAAGTAAGCCAATTTAGGTCACCCCCGCTGATAATCTTCCTTTAATCTTCTTAAGCGTTGGTTGAATGAACACTGCGTCGACGATGTCCGATGTCCAATTCCCTTTTGAGATGTTCATTACCTGCTTCTCTTTTATTAAGGCCGATTCCATCATTTGACTCTTGTACCGACAGTTGCTGCTATAAATTACACGTGACATATTCCAGTTTATTCTATGGTTATGTTCATTTATATGAGATCCCATGCCAGGACTGTGACCAATCTTACATCGGATTTACAGGTAAATCACTTCCCCAGAGATTAATACAACACAAACGGTCAGTTAGGTATGGACAACAGAACTCGGCTATTTTCAACCATATAAATGAACATAACCATAGAATAAACTGGAATATGTCACGTGTAATTTATAGCAGCAACTGCCGGTACAAGAGTCAAATGATGGAATCGGCCTTAATAAAAGAGAAGCAGGTAATGAACATCTCAAAAGGGAATTGGACATCGGACATCGTCGACGCAGTGTTCATTCAACCAACGCTTAAGAAGATTAAAGGAAGATTATCAGCGGGGGTGACCTAAATTGGCTTACTTGTGGACGAATCTCTTGGTATAAATACCACCTTTTCTGTAAACTTTTCTCATTCATATACCTGAAGAGAGAGACAGCGTCTCTGAATATAGTACCCTTTTCTCTCTACATTTTGGTGTTTTTTATGGGTCTCCTTTTATTAGATGGAATTCTGTTGTTACAGAACATTTTTACCAGTCATTGTCAGCCCATTATGGAATTCAAACGCCTTTCCACGATTCTTCACTCACTTCCAGAAGTCAAGCCAGTTTTCCGCAAGTTTGAAAAAGAACTGAACAGACTACACCGGCTGAAAAACCAAAACACTTTTTGGAAGAATGCCTCAAAGAACAAGTACTTCCAAAATGTACGGATTCGGGAGATGGACTCTGCAATCAAACCCCTTCCCTCTATCACACAAGATTTTCCTGGAAGAAAGAATCACCAATACGAGAAACGACATCTTCGTGCTACGCAGAGTGATATATGGAACTCAATCTAATCTTCGCCTCCTCACTACGGACCACGTATACAGGTATCTGATTTCATTCTGTTTCCGACATTGCTTGCCTATAATAGCGTGGAACTCATCCAACAGACTTTTACGCAAAGTTAAATAACCTAATAGATAATAGCGCATGGAATAATCTTGAACAACAAGACAAAGTTTTAAACTTATCCAACACCCCCCTTACTGTAAATCAACATTTAGTTTTTAAATTTAGGCTTATCCTTTGACCCTTATGCCAGACCGCAAAAACAACCTAGACTTCATAGTGGCTTTTGATAAATTCATATCTGACAAAAACTACAGCCTGAAGAGATATGTTTAAAATGGAGTGTTACTAAATGCTTTAACTGACCTTCATAAGAAATATCCTGTTCCCCGCAGATTCATGATAGCCATCCACTCGCTAAAAAAGTTAGATGTTATAATAAGTAGATCCGACAAAGACGGCAAAATTGTAATAATGGACAAAGACTTCTACCTCGACAAAATCAACCAGCTCCTTAGCGACACAAATACTTACGAAAAACTGACGAAAAATCCCCTCCAGAACGTTCCCACAGAATTTTTTCGGAAAGTAAGATTAATTGGCCAAGACAAAAAGAGTATTTGAACTATTAGAGAAATTTAAAGTAATTAATCCTAAAATTACCCTACTTTTATGGTCTTCCCAAAACTCACAAAGACAATCTTCCATTCAGACCCATCGTTTCATGCGCCGGAGCTTTCAATTACAAAATTTCTAAATGGTTAGCTGGCCTCCTTTCTCCTTTTTTAGGCACTTTTTCTCCCAGCCACATCAAACATTCGAGACTTTTGTCACAAATTCAGAGAAGCACATATAACACTTCACAACATAAAACTTTTAAGCCTGGACGTAGACTCCCTATTCACAAAAGTACCAGTACAGGACGTTCTTCAGTTTTTAAGGGAAAAATTATCCCCCTATTCAGATCATTTCCCTTTGGCACTTGACAAAATAATAAAGTTAGTTGAATTATGTGCATCTAATAACGTATTTTCATTCGGGGAATCATTCTACAAGCAAAAATTCGGGTGTAGTATGGGTAGTCCTTTAAGTCCTATTTTAGCCAATCTGTACATGGAATACTGTGAAACTACAGTAATAAATGCAATAAAACCCAAAAACATGCTGTGGATGAGATACGTGGATGACATACTAACATTTTGGGATAATAAGTGGGGTAATTTTAATGAATTCCTCTCAAAATTAAACGCATTAGTGCCCAGCATCAAATTTAAAGTTGAATGGGAAACAGACAACAAAATTCCTTTTCTTGATGTTTTAATAATCAGAGACACGACAGAATACAAATTTACCATATACAGAAAACCAACGTTCTCACTTTCATATATTCACTACTTTAGCTATCATGACAATAATATCAAGATAGGTGTAGCTAGCAACCTATTTTTAAGAGCCTTACGAATTTGTTCCCCAGATTTCCTGGAAAAAGAATTTGAACTAATTCGCAAGCAACTTTCATCTTTAAAGTATCCTGACCATATAATTGAGAAAACAATTCAAAAAGCAAACGTAATTTTCTACCGACCCCCTAAAGACAAGACCAGAGACACACCCAACAATAAAATAAAAATTCCCCACCTGGAGACGATTAAGAGAGTAACTCACATCCTTGGGAAATCCAACCCTTTTGCATTTACCTACCCAAATACCTTAGCCAAATCCCTGATTAACGTCCAACAAAAGACATCGCCCAAAGACTCTGGGGTATATGAGATCCCATGCCAGGACTGTGACCAATCTTACATCGGATTTACAGGTAAATCACTTCCCAGGAGATTAATACAACACAAACGGTCAGTTAGGTATGGACAACAGAACTCGGCTATTTTCAACCATATAAATGAACATAACCATAGAATAAACTGGAATATGTCACGTGTAATTTATAGCAGCAACTGCCGGTACAAGAGTCAAATGATGGAATCGGCCTTAATAAAAGAGAAGCAGGTAATGAACATCTCAAAAGGGAATTGGACATCGGACATCGTCGACGCAGTGTTCATTCAAACCAACGCTTAAGAAGATTAAAGGAAGATTATCAGCGGGGGGTGACCTAAATTGGCTTACTTGTGGACGAATCTCTTGGTATAAATACCACCTTTTCTGTAAACTTTTCTCATTCATATACCTGAAGAGAGACAGCAGTCTCTGAAATATAGTACTTTTCTCTCTACATTTTGGTGTTTTTATGTGCTCCTTTTATTAGATATATATATATATATATATATATATATATATATATATATATATATATATATATATATATATATATATATATATGTGTGTGTGTGTGTGTGTGTGTGTGTGTGTGTGTGTATGCATTTAAACTAATTTCTTAGGATTTGCGGATATATTTTGTATATTTTGCAACCTTATGGTCTCTTTGAATAGGAATTAGACTTATTTGCTCGTGTTATGCATATATATATATAATATATATATATAATTATATATATATTATATATATATAATAATAATATTAATTTAATTATATATTATTATAATTATATCTTATAATATATATATATATATATATATATATAATATATAGTGAATAATTAATAATATTATATATATATATATACACACATACATAGTTTAAGGTTACCATCCGTAAAGTTCAATATGAGAGTAGTTCTTATCCAGAGTTTTAAAGAGTCATAATGTGGCTTTTGTTTTATTTATGCATCGTAGTAGCTATATATACATTATGATATTGAATAAGTGCATTATTTACTATAGATTGTAACTGATAGACAGAAATTATGATATGGTTGTCATAACGAGGTAAGATTAATTTTCCATCACTCTATATGTAGCTGCGACTATAGTAATTCACATCAACCGTGCATCTGAGGACTAGGCCAGTCCCTAATGACGACGCTCCTGGTTGGCTGTTGATAAGCTAATCACAGGGCTGGAAACTCTTCAGTCTCCTTCGAGAGTTCACATATGCAGGATGTATGCTCCACCTCTCCTGAGGGAAGACATATCCCGCAGGAGAGGGAGAGGTGGAAACCTTCTGCCTATGTGAACTTTCTCGAGAGACTGAGAGTTTCCAGTCTTGTGATTGGTTTAAAAACAGCCAATCAGGAGCGTCGTAAGGGACTGGCTTAGGCATCAGATGTACGGTTGATGTGCATCTAGTCTACCATATCTTTTGGGATTAGCCAAATGGGTAGTTAGGATGTGAAATGGGAAGAACACTTGCTAAGTGTGTCACTCACTACTGGTTGTTCTGTATTTACTTGTGTGAATGAACAGTATACATATAGAACGTAGTTTGCATTGCTGTTTACTGCTGAAAAAGTAAATAAAAGAAATTGATTGGCATTTGATCCTTTTTCCGCAACATCGGACAATTAACGTATAATAGTCTAGATTTGTCTTACAGATGATTACCTGATAATTAAACCCCTAACACTAGATAGAAGTAGGCTACATATAATTTCATTAATGAGTGTTGCAGTTTTTTTTTCTACCCCCAAGAAATCCACATTCTGCCTTCCCATGCCAGTTACCAGCTATGTTTGATTTTCGTTTTTGATAACATCTAAGATGTAATGTAAAGCCTAGAGATTAACCTTCAGACACTGCTATGGTGTGTTTTGATATTTCACGTGATAAAAAAAATAACTTTCGTAATGTCATAACACTTCATTTTACGATTATAATCAGTGCTTCCGATGGGCAAAACAACTTAAATCCCCACCAGCCCTTAAAAAATCCGTTTCTATCACTATTGATTCCTTTTTTTTCGGGATAACATAGATCTCGTGAGATAGGAAGAGTTTTTAAAAGGAGGGAGGAAAAACAATGACAAGCAAACTATCGTACAGCCGAAAGCAAAAGTGACGTGCACAAGCTAAGACTAACAACAGCCAAATAGACTTCTCAGCTACATACTACAGCCATATAGTCCTCGATAGATTTTGAGATGACGTAATTTCTCTCTATTGACTTATAAAATTAGACTGTATTCATTACACTGAGCAAGTTTGTATTCTTTATTTTCAATGGAAGTATCAAAACACCAACAACGATATCATTTAAGAACACTAGCGCGACGGTTATAAAGACTGCTAGCTAACCAGTTTATTGTTATTATCATTACAGTATTTGAGTGCATAAACATACTATACACACACATACTGTATATATGTGTGTGTAAGATATTATATATATATATATATATATATATATATATATATATATATATATTATATATATAGTATGTATGTATGTATGTATGTATAATGAAATTCTAATGCAAAATTGCTCAAGTATATCCTTCTGATCATTTAATGTTGACTGCAGTTTTGTTACAACGTTACAACACAAGGATTTCTTCAGAGGTTCTTGTTACTGTTAAATTAAAGATGGCTAATACAACACAATAATTTGTGGTTTATCTTACTTTATGGTTTTTGTGGTTTATTGTATTTTATTGTCTTTGAATTTAATTATTTTATTATAACAGTTGTCAGTGAAAGTGAAAACCCCATATTGTTTTCCTTGAATACAGTAGTATATTTTTGTGAATATACAAAAGCTTTCGTCTAATTAAGCAGTATGCGAACACTTTAGCCGAGTTCCAGCAGAAGATGTCTGCTTTATAGATAAACAGAAACTATTGTATACAGTACAGTACTGTACTGTAGTTAGAAAAATCCATCTCAATTAGATGCAACAGTGAATTTTTACTTTCAAAAACTTTGTGATTCATGGATTCTTGATATAATAAATTATTGTTATTGCTACCATATGATTATTACTGTCATTATCTTGATACATCTGTGGCTTTTATTGTCACCATTATTACCAAGAAATAATTAACACCACATTACAAAATTTAAACATGTCTCATTTACCCTGAAAAGTTTATAGAGTTGCTTGGTAAATGCAGTTACATCATGAGAAAATGTCTGGTGCTAGGCCTCATGACCCTCCAACGAGCACTTACTTTTAATTAAAAAATATATGTGAAAAACTAATCTCTGCTACAAGATTATAAAGGTCATCTTTGCATTAAAATGTCACTATAGCTTTCTTTGAGAAAAATCTGACCAGTGTCATTATATAATTATATATACATATATGTATATATATTATATATATAAATATACATATATATACATATATATATATATATATATATATATATATATATATATATACACATACATACACACACACACAATATGTATGGGTATATAAGGTATCCACTTAAATACTGTTTGTGTAAAGTACTGTTCTGCGCTTATGGTACACATGTATGAATACGTACATACATGTGTTGTTAGTAGATCTATGAATATCAGCATATTTGCATATATAAATACTTGTATGTATGTATGCAAACACATGAGTGTATATATGCATGTACATTCTCTATATGTACAGATGTGTGTATATGTAAACATACACTAACAGTACGTCTGAACAATTTACATAAACGACTGGGCTTTTCTTGAATATTATACAGTACAAATTTAATCTAACAACACAGAGTCCAGCAGGTTAAAAGAATTAAGAAAGAATAAGAGAGAGATAGAGAGAGACTTCAATCACACCGTTCATTAATGAGTGCTTTCATTCTACAGTCCTGTTGAAACAAAGCAGTTTTAGAAGAAAACAGATTAGAAACTTTGTCAACAAAGAAATTATGTAAATTTAACAGCTTTAATCATGTATTTAATGAATAAATTTTAATATTTTGATGCTTGGCTGAAATAAAATACTTTAACATAACAGTGACAGAAATACATTTCTTGTGATTGATACTGCAGTCTACAATAAAATGCAATTATACAGTAAAAAAAAAAAAAAAAAACTTGCTTGAGTTAGTACATAGTGTGTATGGGTTATGTTGTGGAACCATCCCCCCCTCCAAAAAAAACAAAAATGATATTGTTAAACTACAATAAAGTTTTGTACATACTTACCTGGCAGATATATACAATTAATGGCCCACCCAGCCTCCCCTCAGGAGACAGGTGGAAGAGAAAAATCTGACAAGCTAACGGGAGTGGTTCGTACATCCGCCACCCAGCGGCGGGTAAGGTAGACCACCTGACCTACCTGTCGCGTGTGCCGCGAGATTTGAAATTCTGTCGGGAACGTCGGAGACTATAGCTAAGTATATATCTGCCAGGTAAGTATGTACAAAACTTTATTGTAGTTTAACAATATCATTTTTGTATATGAACTTCCCTGACAGATATATACTTAGCTGATTGGCACCCTTGGTGGAGGGTAAGAGACAGCTAAATAATACAGGTAAGACGGGAAACTACTAATGTTGTAGGATATAAAAACCTTGGTTCTCACCTTTTCAGGATGAAGACTTCATAGATACTGTCTCTGAGTCTGCATTGCCTGGAGAGCTACAGCTAGGACGTGACCTGATGCTGAAAGACTCTCGGATCTACCACTGGGATATGTGATCCCCTATTGTGGTAGAATCCAAGTCGGATCCTGTTAGAGGGACCTTGTCCGCTTACCTAACAGATCCTTACCACTACCTCTGCAAGGAGCCAAAACCCACCAGACCACATAACCAAAATACAAAGGGTTAATATTACGACAAAAAGAGGTGCCTCCTGCAACCTCTTTTAGACAACCAAAAAACAACAATATAAAATATAGGGTAACATACAAAAAATTTACACAGGATAAGTTTCAGCTCCCTGCCCCAGCATCGAATCCGCCGATACGAAAGGACCCAAGGCGAAGCATTTATCATATGTGATTTTTACATCACGTAGGTAGTGGTTTGCGAAAACCGATTGGCATCTCCAAAAAGTCGCCTCCATCAAGTTCCGCACAGACATATTTTTTCTGAATGCAAGCGAAGTTGCGATGGCTCTCACCTCGTGAGCTTTCACTTTCAGTAGTCTAAAATGTTCTTCCTTACAGGCAACATGTGCCTCTGTAATAAGGCTTCTCAGAAAAAAGGAAAGAGCATTCTTCGACATGGGCCGAGTGGGGTCCTTTACAGAGCACCAAAGCACATCTTGGATTAGCCTTAAGTTGTTCCTTCCTCTAAGGAAATACTTCATAATTCTCATAGGCAAAGAGTTCTTCAGGCTCTTCCCCTACTAGAAAAGATAAACTACGAACTTCAAAGCTCCTGGGCCAAGGCCGTGATGGGTTTTTCATTCTTTGCAAGGAAATTTGGAAGAAACGAACACACCATAGAATCTTCCTTAAACCCTACATTGCCCTCGATAGCTTGGAGCTCACTCACTCTCTTAGCTGTAGCTAGGGCCAAAAGGAAGATAGCCTTCTTCGTCAGATCCTTGAAAGAGGCTAAGCCAGGAGGTTCGAAACTAGACGATCCAAGGAATTGTAGAACTACGTCTAGATTCCAGTTCGGTACTATATGAGGACGCTTAATGGTTTCAAATGATCTAATAAGATCATGCAGGTCCTTATCATCGGATATATTTAAGCCTCTATGCCTAAATACCGCCGCCAACATACTGCGGTATCCCTTAATAGTTGACACAACCAGATGACATTCTTCTTTGAGGAAAATAAGGAAATCCGCAATTTGGGTCACAGAGGTACTGGAAGAGGAAATGTTCTTCCTCTTGCACCAACGTCTGAAGACATCCCACTTTGACTGGTATACACGCAAGGTGGAAGGTCTCCTCGCTCTTGCGATTGCTTTAGCAGCTGTTGCTGAAAAGCCTTTCGCTCTGACCAAACTTTGGACAGTCTGAAGCCAGTCAGACTGAGAGCGAGGAGATTTTTGTGTACCTGTCGAAGTGGGTGTCTGAGTAGATCGCTCCTTAGCGGGAGCGATCTTGGAAGGTCCACCAACCATTCCAGTACCTCTGTGAACCATTCTTGGGCCGGCCAAAAGGGAGCGATTAAGGTCATTCTCGTTGAATTGGACTCTACGAACTTCTTGATGGTTAGCCCCAGGATCTTGAAGGGGGGAAACGCGTAGAAGTCGAGTCCGTTCCAGTCTAGAAGAAGAGCATCTATTGCTAAAGCCTCTGGATCCGATATCGGAGAGCAGTAAGGATCCAGCCTCTTGTTCTTTGACGTGGCAAAGAGGTCTATGTGTGGCCTGCCCCATAACTTCCACAGGCTCTGGCATACATCCAGATGAAGGGTCCACTCTGTGGGAAGGACCTGATCTTCCCTGCTGAGGAGATCTGCTCTTACATTCCTTTCTCCCTGCACGAACCTGGTGAGAAGCTTGATTCCTCTTTCTTCTGCCCACAGAAGAAGGTCTCTTGCTGTCTCGTACAGGGAGAAGGAATGCGTCCCCCCCTGTTTCCTGATATATGCCAGAGCTGTAGTGTTGTCCGCGTTGACCTGCACTACCGATCTTCTGACTTTGGGCTCGAAAGCCTTCAGAGCCAACCACACAGCCATCAACTCCTTTCTGTTGATGTGCCAGGCTACCTGGTCCCCCACCCAGGTACCTGACACTTCGCTGGTTCCCAGAGTTGCCCCCCCACCCCGTGTCCGACGCGTCGGAGAACAACACCAGGTTGGGGGTCTGGGATTGAAGAGACATTCCCTTCGCAAAGAGGTTGGGATCTGTCCACCATAAGAGATGTTTCTTGACGTCCTGGGATAACGACAGGGAGAACGTCAAATCCTGAGAACGACGACTCCAATTCCGATGAAGAAAGAATTGGAGCGGTCTCAGGTGCAACCTTCCTAGGGAAACGAATTGCTCCAGCAAGGAGAGCGTCCCCAGCAGACTCATCCACTCCCCCACTGTGCATACTTCTTTCCCTAAGAAGGTTGTTACTCTCTCGAATCCTCGGGCTATCCTTTCCTGAGAGGGAAAAGCCCGAAAACTCAGAGAGTTCATCTGTATCCCGAGATACACACACTCTTGCTCGGGAATTAGTGACGACTTCGTTGATTGACGAGAAGTCCCAAAGCCTTCGTCAATTTCTAAAAGTTACTTGTAAGTCCTTCAAACAACGATCTTCTGAAATTGGCCCTTATTAGCTAATCGTCGAGGTACATGGATATCCTCACCCCTTTCAAATGAAGCCATTGAGCCACATTCCTCAAAATCCCCGTGAACACTTGAGGGGCCGTCGAGAGGCCGAAACACAGAGCCCTGAACTGAAAAATTTCCCCCCCCATCATGAATCTGAGAAACTTCCTCGAGGAAGGATGGATCGGTATGTGGAAGTTAGCGTCCTGTAAATCCAAGGAAACCATCCAGTCCCCTGGACGAAGTGCTGCCAGCACTGATGAAGGCGTTTCCATCGTGAACTTCTTCTTTTCTACGAAGAAGTTCAGGGCGCTTACGTCCAACACCGGTCTCCATCCCCCTGAGGACTTCGGAACTAGGAAAAGGCGGTTGTAGAAACCCGATGAATGATGGTCTGTCACTAGTTCGATAGCCCCCTTCTCCAGCATCTGATCTACTGCTAGATGGAGAGCTTGATTCATGATGGGGTCTCTGTACCTGGCCGTCAGTTCCCTTGGGATGGTCGTCAAGGGAGGTCTTTCGACGAAAGGGATGAGGTAACCTTTCCTCAAAATAGAAAGGGTCCAAGGATCCGCCCCTTTTTGGGCCCAGACTTCTGCAAACTCTAAGAGTCTGGCGCCCACCGTTGTTTGAAGGACTTGCAAGTTATTTGGGGGCTTTAACAGACTTGGCGAAAGTCTTACCCCTTCTTGAGGTCTACGACCTCTAAACTAGAGGTAGAGGTGCTTGATGAAGACGCCCCTCGAAAGGGTGCTCGAACACTTGCCTTTTCCTTCTTAGCCTTGGTAGGGAAGGAAGGGCGAGGTTTTCTTGCCGACTGTGCCAAAAGGTCCTGGGTGGCTTTGGCCGAAAGTGATCTCGAAATGTCCTGCACTCGATGTTTAGGGAACAACTGAGCAGACAGAGGAGCAAACAGCAAGGAAGACCTCTGGGCATGGGAGACAGACTTCGTTAAGAAGGAACAATAAACAGACCTCTTCTTCACGATCCCGGCCCTTACAGGGAGGCGATTTCACTCGCTCCGTCTCTTACCGACTTGTCCATACAAGACAAAACACACATGAGATCTTCTGGCGAAAATGACTCTGGCACTTCAATTTTCTTGGCTAGGACCCCCAACGACCAATCAAGGAAGTTAAATACTTCTAGCACTCTAAACATGCCTTTTAGCATGTGATCCAATTCATTCATTGCCCAAGTCGTCTAGCAGAGTTAAGGGCAGTTCTCCTTGTCGAATCTACCAGCGCCGAAAAATCCGAATCAGCCGAAGACGGTAGACCCAATCCTAAGGACTCTCCTGTTTCATACCAGAAACCAGCGCGTCCTGATAACTTCGAAGGAGGAAAAGCGAACATCGTTTTCCCCGCTTCTTCTTTGGAAGCCATCCAGGAACCAAAACTCCTCAGTGCCTTCTTCATTGAAAGAGTTGGCTTCATCCTCACACAAGAAGAACTCTTCGCTGTCTTCGCCGTTGAAAAAAGTGAGTGAGGAGAAGGAGGAGCCGTAGGAGTAAGGGAATCCCCAAAAAACTTGCAAAAGTAGCTCTGTAAGCTTCTTGTAAGAAGACACAGCAGCAGAAGTGTTCGGTTCCTCATCCGAACCTTCTAGGACGTCTTGTCGAGGCGAGCGCGGAAGATCCTTAGGTGACGAAGGGATCCTAGTAGGAGTTGAGCGAGAGGTTGGAGAACGCCCTCTCTTAGAAGAGTTCACATCCACTGGAGAACGATGAGAAGATCTGGGTTGTCTACGATGAGACTCCTCTTCGAGGTAGACGGAATCTCAGCCGAAGGAGAGGTAGGGCTCCTACTCCGAGAATCCTCGGAAACATCCACAGGGCGCTTACGAGGAGGCGAGCGCCTACTAGACTCTTTGCGCCTATCCTGAGGCGAGCGGCTGCCAGGAGAAGAGCGCCTATCGAGAGCAGAGCGCTTGCGCGGCTCTCCATACCTGTCCAGTTGCGTACGATCAACGGAAGTTCGACTGGAAGGCGAAATGCGCCTACTAGGAGAAGGCTGCTTGCGAGACTCTTGACGTCTAACAAGAGGGTAACATTCAGGAGAAGGGCGCTTCAAAGCTAACGAGCGCCTACCTGGAGAAGGGCGCTTCCGAGATTCCTGGTGCCTACCAAGCGACAAACGGTCAGGAGTAGTGCGCCTAGAAGCGGGAGAGCGCCTACACGGAGAAGGGCGCTTGAAAGACTCTTGTTGTCTGCCCCGAGGAGAATAATCAGGAGTATGACGCCTTAAAAGAGACGAGCGCCTACTAGGAGATCGATGTGCAGTAGGCTCTTGGCGCCTACCTTGAGGGGAGCGGCTAACAGCAGGCCGTCTATCATGCACACGACTCCTACCAGACTCTTGATGCCTGTCAGGAGAGAAGTCACGATCGACACTCGAGGAGAGTGACATCTGGAAGAAGAACGCCTACTTGTATAAGGGCGCTTCTAGGATCTTGAGGCTGCTGAGGAGAAGTCTCACGCGAGGGAGTTGAAGAAATAGCGTGATGAGCAGGTGCAGTGCGCTTACCGGAAGCGGGAATCCAATCTGGAGAAAAAACTTCTTTCTCCATAGAGCGTCCTACCGATGTTTGGCGCCTTGAAGTCGAAAGAGAGCCAGGCGAGCGAGGGCGCTCACGCGAGCCCCTACCTTCATACGAAACCTCCCCATATGAAGGAGAACGCCTAAAAAGAGGAGAACGATCCTCTGAAGAGCGGCGCCTAGATCTCTTGATCGGAAGAGAAACGTCCTTCTTCCTACGTGATCTAACTGCTAGAGAGTCTGCTAGCGCCGTGATCTGAGCTTGAAGTCCCGCGAGTACTCTCGTAGGAGAATCTTGTTGTTCTTCCTCGGAAGCAGGCGCCGAGCGCGGAGCGCGAGAAGAAGAACGATCACAGGATTTCTTGGGTTTCTTCGCCTCCACCGACGATTCTTCCGGGAAAACCTCCGGACTAGAAGCCAAAGGACTGCAGGGAGCCTTCCAAGCCCTCTTCAACGGGCGCGACGCATCCGGGGGAGGTTCCAACCTCTCTTCGGAGTGGGAGAAGACGAAGAGGAGAAGCATTGGCGTAGGAGCTCCTTCTTGTAGCGATCTGAGGCAGCCTGGGAGCGTACTTCAGGATCTGCCGAGGGGACGCCTGACCGGTGGGGGTTCTCCCTAGCCCTCTTGCGGCTTTCGACTTTCCTACGCCACTGGAACTGGAAGTCTGGAAGAGGTCTAGGCCTAGAGGCACTAAGGAGCCGGTCAGACGCACCCTCCACAACACTGGGGACACTGCACTGATCACTAACACTCTCCTTACCTTCCAACTGACGAATCTTCTGATCCATAGAAAGAATCGTGGCTCTCAGAGCTGCCGCCTCCGAAGGCGAATGTTCGGCTTCGGTGCGGGGAGCAGGGGCTGCAACTTGGGAAGAAGGTTCTAATTCTACGTTAGTATTAGGATCCACATCCAACTCACTCATTCTATATCTACTAGAACTTCTAGAGGAAGCCTTACACACTCTATCGCGTTCTAACTTCCTAACATAAGAAGAGAGAGCCTTATATTCTTCTTCATTCAATCCCTTACATTCACTACAAGGGTTAGCAAAAGAACATTCATTCCCCCTGCATTTCATGCAAACCGTGTGGGGGTCTACCGAAGCTTTCGGCAACCTCACTTTACATCCTTCATTCACGCAAACCCTAAACAAAACCGAAGTTTTAACTACTGAATCTAGGTCAGACATCGTTAAAGAAAATCCAAATCAAAATCAAACCGGTCCACAATCAGCGTATGCCAAGCCAAACAAAGCGAATACGTCACCAAAAGAAGTCCAAATTAACTCCAGGCAAGCGAGAATCGAAAAACTATCGAGAGGAACCGACAACAGTTGTTATCGTTCCCGCGACAGAGAAAAATCTGACAAGCTAACGGGAGTGGTTCGTACATCCGCCACCCAGCGGCGGGTAAGGTAGACCACCTGACCTACCTGTCGCGTGTGCCGCGAGATTTGAAATTCTGTCGGGAACGTCGGAGACTATAGCTAAGTATATATCTGTCAGGGAAGTTCATGTACAAAATTGTCACTTCAGAGTTACTTTACACCAGATTTTACTGAGACCTTATGGAGAAATTTATTAAATCCCCTATGCTGAAATCACCTTTTGGTCAAGATAGTCTGATTGCTCAGATTTCAGGAGCTTTTATTGTCCTGAACTGCATTGTTGGATGAGAGAATGAAGAGAATATTTGACAGTCTAATAGGATTTATGTAGTGGCCCATATATGCATGGTATAGTACTGTGTTTTCCTAGATCTGAAGAGTGTTTGACCAATGCTCAGACAGATAAAAACTTAATAAGACAGATAAGAAAGGCCAATTGGAACTGATAGGAATGCTATCCAGGACAAGGGCTTATGATTTTTGGAGCTATAATGAGTACCCATTTATAAAGTTCTCTCCTTTATAGTGCAAGCTGCTGGTATATGTAATAGATGTTTCTATAATGATAGTGGTCCCCATTTGTGGCAAACAAAACAAAGAATTGCAGGCCTAGAGGAAGAGTTCACTGGGGTAGGATTTTTTCTGAAAAATCCGGTGTCAACCCATTAGAGAAATGATATAAACTTTATGGTCTAAGAGAATAAATAAGAAACTGTCTCAGCCAATATCAGTGAAGACATATTGGCCACAAGGGAACAACAAATGCAAGAAAAATGATTGTACAGACTTAGCATGCAATTCAAGGCTTAAAAGCCAGGCAGAAAATTCTCAAGGAAAACGAGATGTTGAATTTCTACCTTTAGAATGGTAAATATTTCATTCATGCTGCTTCTCCTTGAGTATTCAGCTATCAGTCTCATCTAGATGCCAATAACAAAGCTCAAAAAGACAAAACTATTTGAAAGTGCGTAAAGAAATACAGATAGTATAAGAATTATTTTTAATTTCTCTGTTCCTGTAAAAATTCATGCTACCATATTAGAGCTGAATATTCCAATTCTAGTTGATCAGCTGAAATCTGCTACTGTGGCCCAGACTGTGAAGGTGTTAAGTAGTATACGGATTTGGAAAATGTTTTCTTCAATCTGAGCTTCTCAGTTACCCTGTGGGATTTCTTTGAAGTACAATGTCAGATGGTTATTTTAATGGGTCAGTTGTCATTCTAAGTTAAAGATGCAAGAGAGTTTGTTGCCATAAAACTACAGTGGATTAGTGGTAAGGCTGATGAGGCTTGGAGATAAGAAAATAACAGGCCACTTTTAAAGCACTGAAGTTGCTAAAAAGAATACAAGATTTTGGCATCTGTAATGTCCATTACAAAGAATGCATGGCTGAGTGTGCAGTGGTACATTGTAAAGATGGGTGCAATTATAACAGCCTCTGCTAATATAAAGGATTTTTTTTATATAATTATCACTGACACTTAACACCCTTGTATACCACCAATAGAGGCCAAAATAACAGAAGAATCAGTCAAAGCCTCAGACATTAATAGGAAATTGGTTCTTCAGGCAATCACCTCAAAGAAACTTGGTAAGAAAGTGGTCATTAAAATCCATTCTTTACTCTGTGATGGACACGTGTGAAGTCATAATCTTTATTCTGGATTCCTTTCTAATGTGGCACTGTAGGGAGAAAAGGTATGTTGGCTATGGCAGTTGCCATAAAGGAATGTAATGGAGATCCCAGAAACTCCAGAAAGCAGCAGGTAAATTCAAAAGTCTAACATCTTGATTGAGTAAAGTTAAGATGAGGAGATTGCAATGGGCCATAGAAATGGAAGGGAAACTTTCATTGTGACATCACCTTTTGAAAAATCCCAGGATGAATTATGGAAAACTAAGCTAGAAACAAAAAAGTTCAGACTGCAGTTGCAACATAGGCATGGGCTGAGTACACATGGGAGAATATCCTAAAAGAACTCAGACCTTAGGCAAAGCTGAAGTGTGCTACCAGTAAATGGGATCATGTAGAAAAATTGAATATTGTTGTTGATGTTTATGTTGTTCAGTCCTTTTTATGAAGGTTGTAACTACCTCATACAGCCTCAATCTGTCTTCTCTCATAACAGGTTTAGATGCAGGAGGAAGGTGAAAGTCTTAAATCTGTCATTCGTTCATAACAGTGGAGTAGACACAGTCTGCTGTTGTCAGCTACATAACTTTTGTGCTTCTGGTGTCCACAAGCCATAAAGGCCAGAAAAATGTTCTTTTGGCACTTGAAAACTAGTACTGTACAATCAACATATACTAGGCTATTTAATCAGCAGCATTTGCAAAATTAGTCTTGGAGAACTAGAGTGAGACTCCACTATGGAGGAAGATTTTGCAGAAAAAGAACCTTTTGGTCAATGTCAGAATTAGTTCACAGAGCTTGAGCATGAAGAGCAGTTAATTGATTTGTTACTTGTACATATCACTTTTGGATGGAAGTTTTAAAGGATAATGATGAGCAGTTAACTAATTGATTGCTGAACTGTATCATGTTATGAGTGCTGGAAGATGGCATCGTGTAGTTGAGTAATCTTAGTCCATGTGAAAAGGATCTACATATTTCATCTTCATTTCCACTGGAAGCTTGTTACTACTGTTGCATTATTGGTTTTAAATCTCCATTATCAGCAAGTCTTGGTATGCTTTATACTGATGGTTCAGTTCTTTGGAGATAAAGGTACCAAAATAGGTGGTGGGGTATCACATACAACTCCAACTTGTCTGGTGCTAGAGATAATCCATTGAGACCTATGCAGTACATAAAGGTCTTTATGCTGATAGTAATAAAATTATTCATTGCAGCAAACCAAACATAAAAGCCATTTTGAGAGTCATACATTTTGGCTAAATGGCATGTCTCTTGACTCCTGTCCTGGGACCATCAAAATAGTACTCCACAAAAGTATGGTAATGTCAAAAGAATTTATCACACAACTTGGAGAAAAAGATTCATCTAACGCTGTGTCATGCTTCACATTGTCAATGATGTTCTAGGTGGTTACCTGTCTGGGCATGATTACCCAAAGATAGAGCTCTAATACTGAATTTTAATAAGTTTACTGGCTCTAATGGTATTTTTTAGCAGGTATGCAACTTGCTTGTATCTTTTGTATTTGAAAGCATACTTGCAATATCATGCCATCAGGGTAGGGATGACTTATTGCTTCAGTTCAGGCGTTTACATATTTACCTGAAGATTTAAAACTTCACTACATATTACCTGAAGATTTAAAACTTCATTACATATTCTAAGTCCTTTTTATATAAATTCTCGTAGATCTGAAGCCTTCAAGGCCAAGTTTATTGCTGAGCTGTATGGGCTCCCATAGTGCATAGTTAAGTTGTGCTTACAACAATGATTACACCATAACTTTCAATTTAGTGTTTATATTTTGGTGAATAGAAATGAATATGATGCTTGACTGTCAGTACTTGTTGCCATCTGATGTCTATAATGTACATACATAATAGCTTTTGTTTTAATAAGAATTGGAATTCCTGTGATAAAGACCAGATATCTACTTCAATTAACACAATAATGAAAAGTTGTGTGTACATTAGAGCCATATACAATGAGTCATTATTGGTTTCAAATCGCCATAAGCAGCAAGTCTTGGTACAGAAAATACTTGGGTCTTTCAGGATAAACTGAGCCAGATCATCATGGACAGGAAATTGGTATATCTTTGATGATGAGATGATCTGGTTCCCATAATTCTGTAGCCAATGGTTAAGTGTACTTGAGCCATTGCCACTTCAAAACAATGGCAGGATTCAAAGCATTTAAAGACTGTGTTTTAATGCTTTCAAGGGAGCGCTGATCCCATTTTAAAGCCTTTTCTAATTTACCATGCTGTTTGGCAGTGTGGGGAAATGGGAGACTTGAAGATGACAAAAGGCCAAGATTCTTGGCAAGATCACAAAACGAATGAGGAAAACAAACAAATATCGAGGCAACAGGATCACAACCAGTGAAAATGCTCAGAAAATCACCTGTATCAGATGGGAATTCAGATAGAATGTGCACAAGATGTAGAGATGGCAAAACTCACTGCAGGTCTGATCACATAAAGGCAGAACCTGATTTAAAAACAATAATGATGACCTACCATTCAGAAAATTACTTGAGGATCTAAGTGAGAATATCTTGCTGGTGTATTACTGGCATAAGAAATCAGGCAAGATCTTAGTATTGTTTGTACACTACATACATACTGTATTGGTATTTGCACTGTTTTATTACCCAAGTGAAGTAATATCATCATACAAAATTCTGATCATGGATAAAACTGCTTGTAAATCCATCAAACTTAGTGATCTGCATCCTGACTTTTAATTAGTCTTCCTCATCAACATAAAGAAATGCTCAGTCAACTACGTGTCAGATGTAAGACCTTTTCATTGGCTTGGTTCTACTGCATGTGATAAATGCTTTAAGAATCTAGTTCTGTAATGAATTCAACATTTAGTGTTTTATACAAAAAATCTTCTTTGCAGTGTGGAATGATGTGCTAGTTTAAACTATGAATGTAATATGGAGGAAATTAAAAAAATATGTGAATGTTTTAAAAGTAGTATTTGATAAGGACAGCAACAACAGGAACTGTAGCTGGATGAATAATTTGTTGACCAGCTGCTAGTTTAACATTTTTACCTAAATGGTAAAAATGTTAGGAGTAGAAAGGGAAGAAGATAATAGAGATCCTTTCCATCTAAAACACCAGTGTAAAGCGCTTCAGATGCTTAATTGAATGGATGTACATGTGGTTGCAAAAGTTTGCAAGAGGTTAATCATCAGTACTAGATACATTTTCACCCACTGATTTTCTTTATCTTCAAGGAAATAATAGTTTTCACACTTCACAGCATTCATTGCACTTGGTGCGCTTTGAGCCACTACATAATGGTGCATATAAAGGAACTTAATACTGTACTTTCAAATTTTAGTTTTCTTTAATGTGCGTAGTTGTCTTGTTAATGACATTAGTTAGGATTTGCTGTTATTTTACTTAAAATGTAAGTGGAACACCCAAATTGTATGTTAAATGCATATATGTAGTATATACAGAAAAGTTGAAAGAGCTTAACCTATTATATGTTAATTTATTGATGCAAAGAAAAAAGAAAAATAAAGTTGGAGGGAAA
This sequence comes from Macrobrachium nipponense, assembly GCF_015104395.2. NCBI lineage: Eukaryota > Metazoa > Arthropoda > Malacostraca > Decapoda > Palaemonidae > Macrobrachium > Macrobrachium nipponense. The sequence goes on along the minus strand of NC_087200.1, from coordinate 181,767,974 downwards.
TGGGAGGCATAACAGTGGAGAGAGTGAGACATAATCTTCGGTCAAGATCAAAAGTTGTTCAATTCTCTAGCTGTAAATAAGTGAGTGGATTCTGTTTCTGTGGATACCTCACTTTAACTCCACTTATATCAGTTGTGGATGTCACTTTTCACCATGTCAAGTACATACAGGCAGTATAAAACTAGAGGGCTTGCATTTGTATCTACTCTCACAAATATGGTAATTACTGTACTGGTATAAAAAAGCAAGTACATCGTGAAAATAAGTTTAGTGTTAGAACGTCTGCAGACAGAAAACTAATTTTCCATTTGACAAGATAGACTGCAGTATCAACCATAATGCATAATACTACAGAGATGATTTTAGTGTACGTATTTCTTTACCAAGCTATAAAGATAAGTTGCTGTTTCCACAGGGCAAATGTGATCACAGGTCAAGATATTTGTGAATAATGATCATCATCAAAACATAAATAAAATAACCCAAAGCAAAGCTAATGAAAAGTGGCAGTTGTACTTCTATATAATTCTTGCTTCTCGGCATTCGAACTATAGACTAAAAAGGTGGTGGCAGTTATGAATGAGCGTTAGCATCTAATTAAAACATTTCTCATGCAAAATTTCCATGTAATGGTTGTAACATTTTGAATGATATAAAGCACTCAAGGACATACAATTTTCTTTCAAGATGGCAGTTTGTAAGACTCTCAGCACCATGGTATTGCAAACATTCAACAGCATGAAAGCATAGTCAACATTTAAAGGATGCAAAGGGCCGAAGTAATACATGGAAGGGCTTGAAATCTCACAGGGTTAATGTTTCACAAAAGGTAATTTTAAACAAACTTTCTTGATTTTTAAAATACGTAAATATTTAGTCGTATTTTTTGGAGGAAAGATAAAAAACCTTCATACACTATGCTGGCAATCCTTCATAACTATTGGACTTCCAGGAATGCAAGTTGGCATATAAATTTTATGGTATTGCAGCACTAAGGTTTTTCTTATAGTTTTCTGCATCACTTGTACTACTACAAGTAGGTCCTGGGATTCAAAACTTCTATGTACAATCAGGCCAAAATGATGCATCGAAGGAATATATGTGTAATATGAAAAACTTGTAAAAAAAGACCTAGAACTACACGTAAACAATCACTTTACTATAAAAATAGAACCAGGCTCAAATGAAACACCATGCAATATTAGAAAAGAAAGAAAGAATAGCAATCTTTTGATCTACTGAATACTTGGATGTACACACTAGTATTAAAAGTTATGCATAAAAGCATTGCTCTCATAAAATTGCCTATTTTGTCGTTATTGTCACTGTGCATTCTACTTATGCCCAGTACCATTAGTTTGGAAGTTAACTTTGATATCATTATCACTGTTATGGTTGTGAATCCAGCATCAAAATAAGCATGTTTCTCAACTCCCCTCAAAACCTAGTCTTTGGCATAGTATATAATAAGTAGTATAATGGAAGAATTGTGTCATCAACACCTGGTATGGCAATAGTTATTTTTACAGAAATTTACAGAAGAATATGCAGAGAAAATGACTGAATACCTCCTAGCGCTAAACCCCTTAAATTCCATTTCATTTGGGCTTATCATTATAAGTACTACTGCTTTTCCTTACAAAGAATAGTTGAAGATATGGATACAATAGCTTTTATAGTATGCTGTTATTTTTTTTTTTTAAGTCCACTGATGAGATAAAAAAAATTAAAATAACTGCCACAATAGCCTTTGATTGTCTAGAGCAAAAGCACAGAAATAAATGATGAAATTGTTATGGCAACAGTACATCAAAATGGACTTCTAAATGTAATATAAAAGCTATCTCTTAAAGCAACTTGAAAACTAACAAGTCATTGCATATGTGTATTAAAACTTAGTTTATCAAAACTTGTCAATGCTATTCATTGCCCTAAAAAGCTGCAAAGCGTGTGGTGGTTTGTTCCCTATACAGTAATATTGATTTATGCTTTCAAAGGCAGAAGCTGAATAATATACTGTCAGTGTTTGCGGAAGCTATTTGGCACAGCATTTCGCATTCTAAATTATATGAACTATATTTACATTGATAAGTTTCATTTCTGGTTAGGTTGGAACTTGTGTTCCCAAACAGCCAACCATTACTTTGATGCCAATGGGAATGATCAATTAAAAAAATATGTTACTTCAGCAATCCGTGTTTAGAAAAACTAAAAGCATTAAGTTCTGCAGAATAGTTTGATTTGATCAAGGCCTTTTTAAAGAAGTGTAATTTGGAAGAAAGTTTGTATGGAAGCACATTATTTTTACTCTGCATTTGTTATGAGTCCAATAAATTTAATTTTGAATTTCAGTTTTGGAGTAAGTATCATTACTTCCCATATATATAAGTTACATAAATATATTGAATATTAACCCTCTTACGCCGATTGGACGTATTAAACGTCGAGTCAAAATGTCTCCCGTATGCCGATTGGACGTACCATACGTCGACTCAAAAAAGTTTTTTTTAAAATTCGCGGAAAAATACTTATAGGCCTACCAGCCGAAAACTTTTGAATCACGCGCCTTGGGGGATGCTGGGAGATCACGGATCAAGGCCTTGTTTTGTTTTGAAGCGTGACCCAAGTGCGCATGCGCGGAATCCTTCCTTCTCGCTCCAGCCAGCATCATCGTAGCATCATCCGTCAGCGATCTTTTGCCGCAATCGTGTTTGACTGAGCTTGTGCGAGACTTTGAACATTTGTGTTGGTACAGAACGTTCATAGAGATGTCTGACCGTCGTATGACACGCGAAAGGCGCGTTTTACCCGTCGGAAGGGATCGTGTTAGAAGAGTTTTGGACTTGGATGCTGGCGAAGGACCCAGCACCCAACCTGACCTCGCTCCTCAACGCCGTTCTGTGCGACCACGTGTCGATGAAAGTGCTTCGAATGTGTCTCATTTGCCGTTAGTAACCCCAAGGAAACATCGTGCCATCCTTAGGGGCATTCGTAGGAATTTGGGAGGGCTCAAACCAAGAGACATTGACGATTATTTATCGGAGCTCGATCGAGAGCATTTGGCAAGTCCTCATTTTGATGGCGGTTGGTCATCCAGTGACGAGGACATTACTCCCGATCATAGTGATGACGAGGATTATTTGCCCCCAATGTCCGTTCGAGGGTCACATCCCGAAAGTGAACTAGAATTTAGTAGTTATAGTGCTTATGAGGGGGAATCTGAGGAGGGGGAGGACGATGATTTAGGATCAAGTTTTGTTGGCGATGATGATGGGATACAGAAAGCGAAGGCTTGAGTGAGGGAGATGGGCCAGTGAGGGGGGTTCGTGTGGGAAATCGTGCCCGCGCTCGTGCCCGCGCGCGCAGGGGCACGTAGAAGGTCGGATAGTCGTGCTAGCCTAGGGTCGTCCGAGAGCGACGATGGGTGGACAGAGGACCCCACACCACCTACCATGCATCCATTTACGGCAAATCCTGGGCTCACCGTACCTGTTCCCCTGACTGCTCTGGGTTTTGTTCAGCTTTTCCTTACGCGGGGAATTGCTGGAGTACCTGGTAGCAGAGACGGTGGACTACGCCAGGTATTGCCGTGATGAACTACGCACGACATTATCTTATCACTGGCGAGGCTGCGACCTCCCTGACATGGCGCATTTTTTGGGGCTCCAAGTTTTTTTTGGATTGATTCCTGCTGCCGACATCAGGATGTATTGGAGGCGTAATTTTCTTTTATGTACGCCCTATGTGCCCGGCATTATGCCCCGTGATACTTTCCTGGCGTTGGACAGATATTTTAACGCCTTCAACCGAAGGGCCATACCCCGGAATAACTCTGATCGCCTCATTTTAGTGCGCCCAGTGTTGGAATATATTCGTGAACGCTGTAAAACTCTCGTGATTCCTGGAAAGAACCTTTCTTTAGATGAGGGGATGATGCCTTACAAAGGACGTCTAAGCATCAAAGTGTATAACCCCAAGAAGCCGAAGAAATATGGCGTGAAATTTTTTTTTATTACCGAGGCCAACACTGGCTACGTCGTGGACTTTTCAGTGTATTCCGGGGTCTTCTCCACGATGCGTGACACTGTTTTCGAGCTTGTGGATCGTTTCCGTAACCAGGGATACCACCTGTTTATGGATAATTATTATAACTCGGTATCCCTGGCCCAGGAACTGTATGATGCAGGTGTTCACGTCAGTACCCTTCGGTTGGTGCGTGGGGCCCCGAATTCCCTCAAGAGGTACGCTAGCCATCAGCAACATCTGGCAAGAGGAGAGACACAGTGGCGGCGGAAGGGAGCTGTCTTCGTCATCTGTTGGAGGGTGTCCGACTCGTCCCCCGATGATTACGACGAGCCATGAACCTGTCCCAAGAGGAGATCGTGCAGCGGAAGAAGACGCGTCGACAGGGCCGAGTTGTGTATGAGCAGTTTCGTGTTGAGCGCCCTACCGTCATTGGGCACTACAATAGGCACATGGGAGGAGTTGATCTCTTTGATCAACTCATCCAATATTATCCCTTCGCCAGGAGAACCAGAAGGTGGACACAGAAGCTCCTCAAATACATCCTTCAGTTGGCCCTCCAAAATGCCTACGTACTCTACTGTGGGTACTACGGTCCCGATCTACGGAGGATGAGCCACTTACAGTTCCTCGAGGCAGCCGGGGAAGCCCTCATCAACTTTGATCCCAATGAGTGGCCTTCCATGTCTGCCCCCCTGCCCTGAGCTGTAGATCTACCCATAGAGGAAAGGGCAGACCTTCTTGGGGTGCCAACTTCGGTCATCCTTCTGCCGACGCCCCTGCTGCGCCGCCCCTTGCTGCTGACGCCCCCACCCGCGCCCCTTCTCGTCGGGTAGTGGACCCTCCGTGTCGGCTGATGCCAGGGGATCACACACTGGATCTCCTAGAAGGGGCGCAGGCAGAAAGGTGGTCCGGGCCTGTGCCATATGAATGGCAGAAGGAGAGACACCCGGTTCTTCTGTCGCACCTGCAAGATAGCTCTATGCAGGTTCGGGAGGGGAAGTGTGACCGCAAATACCACAGTGTGGTCTTGTATTGGAGTGCGACTCAGCGGCGGTCAAGGAGGGCGCACGGAACCGCGCCCTATCCCAGCGGCCGTAAGGGCGCGCGTCTCCCTCCTCCACCTGTACCTCGTCATGTCGAGAGGAAAAAAATGCAAGACTCTTCAATGGAGGAGGGACAAGAAAAGAACAAGAATAGAACGAAGATCAGGATTACGAGTGAGTATTCTGCATTTATTTTATATTTAGTTTTATATTTATTACAATTTTTTATATATCTGAATGTGTGCATGATAAAATAATAATAAGACATTTCATTGTATGCGAAAAGAGAAGTGTCACCCTGCATTCCTTTTATTTATGTATTGGTACCAGAATCGAAGAATGTAATATATATATATATATATATATATATATATATATATATATATATATATATATATATATATATATATATATATATATATATATATATATATATTATATATATATATATATATATATATATATATATATATATATATATATCATATATATATATATATATATATATATATTTTGGGGTAAGCAAATTACTTACAGTCTAGTAATATTCAATCATTTATCTTCATTTTAAAACATATTGCAAGTCTCTAGAACAATATCTCGATTTATGGTGAATATTTGAAAAAATATTTTTATTCCGTCCGCGCGCCGATTCTCGGCCGAAAACTTCGGAAACGCGTAGGTCACATTCTCCTAATATTTGTGCCTTTTCATATTACGCTTATTTTATAGTTTTATATATGGGAATGTGCGCAAAAACATGCACAATATAACAAAAAATATTGGAAGGTTGTAGCATTTATCATTTTTGAAATATTTGCATTTAAAGTACGATAAGTACGAAAAAAAACTACGATCGGTCAACTTTGACTCACCGAAAAGGTAAATAAACGCATTTCATAACATAAAAATCTTACAGTCTAGTAATATTCAATCATTTATCTTCATTTTTAAAACATATTGCAAGTCTCTAGAAACAATATCTCGATTTATGGGTGAATTTTGAAAAAAATATTTTTTTCCCCTCCGCGCGACGATTTTCGGCCGAAAATCTCGGAAACGCGTAGGTCACATTCTCCTAATATTTGTGCCTTTTCATATTACGCTTTTTTTAAAGGTTTATATATGGAAATGTGCGCAAAAACATGCACAATATAACAAAAAATATTGGAAGGTTGTAGCATTTATCATTTTTGAAATATTTGCATATAAAGTACGATAAGTACGAAAAAAAACTACGATCGGTCAACTTTGACTCAACCGAAAAGGTAAAAAAAAAACGCATTTATAACATAAAAAATCTTACAGTCTAGTAATATTCAATCATTTATCTTCATTTTAAAACATATTGCAAGTCTCTAGAACAATATTCGATTTATGGTGAATTTATGAAAAAAATATTTTTTTCCCCTCCTTGCGACGATTTTCGGCCGAAAATCTCGGAAACGCGTAGGTCACATTCTCCTAATATTTGTGCCTTTTCATATTACGCTTTTTTTAAAGGTTTATATGTGGAAATGTGCGCAAAAACATGCACAATATAACAAAAAATATTGGAAGGTTGTAGCATTTATCATTTTTGAAATATTTGCATATAAAGTACGATAAGTACGAAAAAACTACGATCGGTCAACTTTGACTCAACCGAAAAGGTAAAAAAACGCATTTATAACATAAAAATCTTACAGTCTAGTAATATTCAATCATTTATCTTCATTTTAAAACATATTGCAAGTCTCTAGAACAATATCTCGATTTATGGTGAATTTATGAAAAAAATATTTTTTTCCCCTCCGCGCGACGATTTTCGGCCGAAAATCTCGGAAACGCGTAGGTCACATTCTCCTAATATTTGAGCCTTTTCATATTACGCTTTTTTTAAAGGTTTATATATGAAAATGTGCGCAAAAACATGCACAATATAACAAAAAATATTGGAAGGTTGTAGCATTTATCATTTTTGAAATATTTGCATATAAAGTACAATAAGTACGAAAAAAACTACGATCGGTCAACTTTGACTCAACCGAAAGGTAAAAAAACGCATATATAACATAAAAATCTTACAGTCTCGTAATATTTTTTCATTCATTTTTATCTTCATTTTAAAACATATTGCAAGTCTCTAGAACAATATCTCGATTTATGGTGAATATTTGAAAAAAAATTTTTTATTCCGTCCGCGCGCCGATTCTCGGCCGAAAATCTCGGAAAACGCGTAGGTCACATTCTCCTAATATTTGTGCCTTTTCATATTACGCTTTTTTTAAAGTTTTATATATGAAAATGTGCGCAAAACATGCACAATATAACAAAAATTATTGGAAGGTTGTAGCATTTCTCATTTTTTTTATATTTGCATATAAAGTACGATAAGTACGAAAAAAACTACGATCGGTCAACTTTGACTCAACCGAAAAGGTAAAAAAACGCATTTATAACATAAAAATCTTACAGTCTAGTAATATTCAATCATTTATCTTCATTTTAAAACATATTGCAAGTCTCTAGAACAATCTCGATTTATGGTGAATATTTGAAAAAAATATTTTTATTCCGTCCGCGCGCCGATTCTCGGCCGAAAATCTCGGAAAACGCGTAGGTCACATTCTCCTAATATTTGTGTTTTCATATTACGCTTTTTTTAAAGTTTTATATATGAAAATGTGCGCAAAAACATGCACAATATAACAAAAATTATTGGAAGGTTGTAGCATTTCTCATTTTTTTTATATTTGCATATAAAGTACGATAAGTACGAAAAAAAACTACGATCGGTCAACTTTGACTCAACCGAAAAGGTAAAAAAACGCATTTATAACATAAAAAATCTACAGTCTAGTAATATTCAATCATTTATCTTCATTTTAAAACATATTGCAAGTCTCTAGAACAATATCTCGATTATGGTGAATATTTGAAAAAAATATTTTTATTCCGTCCGCGCGCCGATTCTCGGCCGAAAATCTCGGAAACGCGTAGGTCACATTCTCCTAATATTTGAGCCTTTTCATATTACGCTTTTTTTTAGTTTTATATATGAAAAATGTGCGCAAAAACATGCACAATATAACAAAAATTATTGGAAGGTTGTAGCATTTCTCATTTTTTTTATATTTGATTTTGCATATAAAAAAAACTTTTAACAAAAATTCGACATTCGGTCAACTTTAACTCGTTCGAAATGGTAAAAAACTGCATTTGTAAGCTAAAACTCTTACAGTATCGTAATATTCAATAATTTTCCTTCATTTGAAACAAATTGCAAGTCTCTATAACAATATTTCGATTTATGGTGAATTTTTTTAAAAAAATTATTTTTTACATCCGCGCGCTACGAATTCATGCATCATTTTGTGATAATTTTTTATTTCTCTGTGTTGCTTTTAAATCGTTTTCTACAATGTTGGTTTTGATATATCAAAATGATCGCAATTTAGTGCACATTACAACGAAAAAAAAAGTAACTTGTTACCTCTAACTGTTTGGCGCACAGCGCGATTTGAATACAATTATATAAGAAATTTCATTTTTGCGCTATCATATATCGCATTATTTCCCTTTATTTTATATGATAATGATATTATTTTTCATTTCTGATGGTTGCATTCTAAACTTCAGGCAATGACAAAAAAAGGAGCCAAAAATGAACTCTTAATCTTCAAAAGTACGCGCGCTGTAAATTTTTGAAAAAATTATTTTTTCCACTTCCGCGCTCACTCCAAACCAGGCCCGGCATACGGGAGACGTTTTGATTTTTAGGGCTCCAGCGTAAGAGGGTTAACAGAACAAGTTGTACTACACAATAGCTAGATGACTGGTTTTAAATACAGTATAACCTTTATGTGGATACGAGAGCATTACATTTTGTTTTGTGTAGTATTGCATTTCATATCTTCATAGAAAGTTTGCAGAAAATTTGGCACATGCATTAGCTAATTTCAAATGAATTTTTTTCTTGTTAAATTACCACTGAATTATATATGCTCCTCCCCAGAACCTCAGAGCTATTTAGCTCAAATATAAACTATGTACTAAGGTAACTGTATTTGTAGCAGCTTCTCATCAAACATTGGGTCTAAATAGATTACAGTACTGTGCTCCACAAATTATCTATTTATCGTGAACATAATTATGAGATGAGTTTTTAGATGATACTTATATTCTCTGAACCATTTAGTAATGAGTAAAATGAACTGACATTTGTATATACGATTCTTAATTTTTTTTCTCGTGTTGCCTTCATTTCTGTTTCAATCAAAAAGTAGACCCTACATGCTTTCAATAAAAGCCCCCAAGCAATAAAAAGATTTTGGACTTATTTAAGTAGAAGCAGTTGGTCAGCTAATAGCAAATTAGTGAAAAAAATTTGCAATGGGAAAAAGTTTAGGCATACTTCACACTCGGGAAGCAATTTCAAGTACAACAGCAAGAAAAGCACTACTAAGGAGGAAGTTGGAATTTCCTGTAGGTAAATCTAGGGTTAGACTCACATAAAGGCATATCAGGGGTATGGGTTTAGGCTGCAGCCACAAAATATTTCCCTTCTATAAGAAATGAATATGTATCATAAAACTAGTAGCAAAAGTCAACAAACGCATGACAATACAAGCTTTAAAAAGGCTACTGCCATACCAGGTATGCTTTACCCACATCTAAGTAAAAGGATAATCCATGTACAGTATTTGAATTAGGGTACATTAATTAATAACTAAAGTTTCTATCAACATGACACCTAAATGTAATGACTTAAACTCTGAAAATTTTGCACATCAAGAAGCTGAACAGAAGCGACAACTTGGGTAACCCAAAAATAGTACCCTAAAACATAGAGGGAAATCACAACTAGACAAGCAATAATAATAAAACAAGAAAGTCAAAATTTCATTTCATAGCTATTGTAATTTAACATCCCGTCTGGCTCTCCAATTTCAGGCGGTGTAAAACTGTCAGGAGATTTCATTTTTGTTAAGTATTTGGGATCACCTGATAATATAAGATTAATCTCTTCTTCGTGTGTTAAGGTTCTACGTAATTTGCCTATTTCCAAATCTTTTAAATCATAAGTATTCTCTCTATGAAATTGTGCAGCTTGCCGTTCTAATCTCCAAGGTCCTTGACTACGAATAGGACTTGGAGACCTGTCTCTAGTATGTTGAAGGGGAAGAGAAGACACTTTGTGTATAGAGGTATAAGTGCTTATTATGCTTAGGGGTGGGTGGAAGGTCTTTCTAATGATCTTGACGTAAATAAATGCTCATTACGACTGTGACCTCGAGATCGCTCCCAGGAAGACGGTGCCTCAGGCTTTTTTGGCATATAAGTCAAACACATCTCTGTGTGACTTGGTGAGACCTGAGTTGTTTTTGATAACAATTCATAAATATTTGAGCCGAGTGACATAGAACTGGTGTCTCTTTGTAAAAGAGATATATCGTCTCGAGCAGACCGAGTCAACTCAAAAGTCTTTTCAGGTTTTAATGCAACACTTGATTTTGATCTATTATGGGAAGAAAATGGTTTTTTAGGTATTGGTATCGGGCTACTTTTAACTGGACTTTTCTTTGGCGAAAGTATTATAAAAGATTGCATTGAAGACAACTTGTTGGTGGATGGTGATGTTCCACGTGACTGAGGGGCAGATTTTGCTATCATTTTGTCAGGCGTTAAAGTTGAACATAATTCTACTTCATCCAAACTATGGGAGGTTTCTAGGTGAGGCAGATCTTTAATATTACTGGTATCTCTCAAAGGAAAACATTCTTGAAAAAATCTACTCGGGGTTAATTTGGCAGAAGTGTCAAAGAGGTCCGCTGGCCTAGTATCAGTAGCCTCTCCTCGGGCTTTACTTTTATCCTTGGCCTCAGGACCTACCTCTAAATGAGAATGAGTTTTCTGCATTACCGGAATTGCCATGCCTGGATAACTCTTGCCAGTGGAAGAGTGGGTTGGCACCAGTGGGGGATCATCGATTGATCCTCCCGGGGAATCCTCCTCCATATCACTAAAAACACTACTTTTTCTTATGGGATGCTGACGAGAAGTGAGTAAAGTCCCTCGAGAGCGACCGTGACCCTGATTATGCGTGAAGTTTGGGGGTGGAAGGAGGACATCGGTGTCAGGATTAGGGGAGGGGGTCAACATGTACGGGGAATAGAAATACTTACTGCTGAAGGGTCCCAGAAGAGAGCGTGCAAAGAGAGAACATTTGTGAATAATAGAAACAATGTCCTACCCCTCTAAGGGTACAAGTTCCTGTAAATACTAATAGTAGTCAAAGATAACATATGTCAAGAAGACATTACAGATGTTCCACAGATGTGTCACTTCAACACTGATATAAAGAGGGGAAAATATTTCTACAAAAACATTATTTTTCAAAAATACAATAATTTGGGATGAAATGGGGCTATACACAAAATATATACAGAAATTTTTCTACTATTTTTAAAGTGATAAAAAGAAGGCTACTGGTGCTAATATGGGTTTATATTATTTAAGATTTGTCTATTTAAGCCATCTAAATTAATAAGATTTGTAGTAATAATTGTAAATAAAGTACAAGGATATTTAAGAGTAAAATAAATACTTTATATGGGCTACATGGTATTACTGCAGTGGGATTTATTTACACTTTGATCAAAATTATCCATCTACTTTTGGAAATTGGAAAAAGGCTGTTAGATATTACAGTATTTTTGGTCATTTCTCGAGTATCATACTACGTAAACCATAACCTGTCACCTCTTTCTATAATTTTGTAATTAAATTTTTTCTATTTCTTTTTACAGTATCTCAATATATGACTGAAATTTTAAAATTTTTTTTCCAACAAACAAAATATGTCTGATCTCTATTTTCCCCTAAAATAAGTTTGTTTTTTTATTATCTGTACAAACTGTGATAACCTGGTTAGCCCCAACTTGAATGAACCAGGTAACAAGGAATTTTACTCTGATTAAGATTCATGAGAATGCATTTCACAAAAATACCATACACAAAATTTTACATGTAGTAAGACAATGTAAGTAATAGCTTGTTCCGTTTAAAAAATGACAAATGCTAAGATTTTGTAAAATACTACCTACATGAGATAATTCCTGAATACATCCATTATTCACCTTCATCCCTTATATTGCATACAACTTGCAAAAGAAAGGACTTCATTGGGCCTATGTTTCCACCACAATTAAATACCTGATACTGTACTCATTTTCTACTAAAGTTTATCTGTATACCTGCATCATCATTATGCATAAACCAAGATCCAAAGATCTGTTTTATAATGTGGTCATCCCATGGAGAAATAGCAGAGCAATTCTTCAAGTTAAATAAGATTATTAACATACGAAAATGTAATGAAGGTACTGTATTAGTAACCCTGCAGACTATGGTAGATTCACATCAACCATGTATTTGATATCAAGGCCAGTCCCTTACAACGCTCATAATTGGCTGTTGATAAGCCAATGACAGGTCTGGAAACTCTCAGTCTCTTGAGAGTTCACACAAGGAGGATCTATGTTCCACCTCTCTTGAGGTATATGTCTTTCAGGAGAGGTGGAACATACATCCTTCCTATGTGAATTCTCGAGAGCGCCCGAGAGCTTCCAGCCCTGTGATTGACTTATCAACAGCCAATCAGGAGCGTCGTAGGGGACTGGCCTAGACATCAAATGCACGGTTGATGTGAATCTACTATAGCTTGAGTTGTTGTAGAGTAACTGTTGACTGATATGAGTGAGTCATAGCTAAGTATCATATGTGTAATTAAATAAAGTTATTGTGTTTAGGATGTTATTATATTATGTTATTATGAGAGTGACTATCTATTTACAGTGTTCAATTCTAATTCCCTTTACTTTTTGTCTACCAGTTATCTTGTGCCCTTCCTGAAAATGTACCCTTAAGAAATTCCAAAAAGCTACTAAAATTAATACGAGAAAAACACAAAAGTGAGAATATAAGTTGCATACATGTGAAGGAAAAGAATGTGGAAAAGGGTACCTTTTGCCTATAAAACTTTTGATGAGCAAACATCTAAGAGGTCTAAAAGAGAGACTCGTGAACTATGCTGCTAGAACTTTTGTAGTACAGTAATATAGCAAGTGAAATATTGAATTCTGTGGGTTGCTGTTACAATTAGCAGTGCCTACATCAAATAAAGTTTTGATACCCTGCTCTATATCTCAAATTTTAATTTTCAGTATTTTAATCAAAATATCAAAATTACACAAGATACTCCACTAAACTGTCATTTTGGGAATACTGGACCTTACACATTTTCAACTTTTAAGATTTTACATATCTTTATGATGCATCTTGAAAGGTTTACAAATAAGACTTGCAGATAGGTTTAAAACTGCCTCAGTTTTTCCACAACATACTTCAATACAACTAACAATTTCTCACTTATGTATCCAAGATTCCAATATAATATACATATAGGGTACTGTTCAAAATTACTTTTCTCAAATTAAAACATTTAATTCAGCATATCTATAAAAAACATCAAATTATTGATGCAGGTAGGTGGGATTTCTCAATGATTCCATGTGAGTAACTACTAAGCTACTAAACAAATAACTGCAGGTCTCAAAACATACTGTTTAAATGGAAAAAAATATATTTGCATATTTCCAATATACTTTTTTAAGGAATTATATTACTGGCAACTGACCTTGCATTTTGAAGTATTACCACACTACTCATCAATAAATACAAGATTTCAAGAGAATATAATTAAAGGTTTAAACTTTCAAAAGCTTGAGCTCAGCCAGTATTTAAAAGCCATAGTGTGCAAAGTAAAGTTAATGGAAAAGGGGAAAACTAAAGGGGAATAAAATGAAAACTAACAAAGATACTTTATTTCAATGAATTTTCCATGCTCATCACATATCAATAAAAAAGAGAACCTACTTTCTGACAACATTTCCTTCATGAGGTGGCAATATCTTAGTTGAAAAAAAAGAAGTAAAACTGATTTCTTGTTACGGCACAGCCAGTTTATAAACTAGAATATATATCAAAGTTACTTGTCACTTAAATACCGTATAACAAAACACCCTTGTAAAATTGAGCTTTCTAAAGAACCTTAATTTTTAAATCCTCTTAAGGGGGTAAGGCTCATCAAGAGGCACTTTATGGTTTCAGAAAACTAAAAGCATATGTTGAGTAAATAAATGTAAATAATCATGCCCAAAACCGTACTTAAAGATGAACACTACTGCTGCTAGTAATACATCAACTCAATATTATTTATCTGAAAATCATAAAACTGTTGCTGTTATTATTCTAATACCATAAACCAATAAAAAGGCACACTTCCCATTTGATAAAAATAATCCAAATATATTGGCTTTCGACCATGACTGTCATTACAGCAACTTTCTTCCTTGCATCAATCATGAGTCAGAGGAACTTTCTTCCCTGCTTACAAATTCATTTATAATCCTTTTAATCAGAACATATGAAGATGAGCTTATCATAATGCCATATAATATCAATTATGTACGACTGCATATAAACATATGGGCATAAAAAAACACCCAGAACTATCAAGACTATTACTATTAGGAAATTGTAATCATAACCACCAGGCTGGCCAGAACTGTGGAAAATTTACTGGGCTCTTAATACTGATGATGCAATTAGTTCTATGTAAGTAACATCTTCCTTAATACTCTATTATCACAACAACACCTACAGCTATTCTATCATACTATTTGTAGTCAGACGTAACATAAATTTACTGTTCAATTTCATATTCTGATTTAATTTTAATTTCGTTCCTGTGATGAGAAGGCATCAGTTACACATTTTGATATCCAAAAAAAAAAAAAAAAAAAAAAAAAAAAAAAAAAAAAAGGGAAAAAATGGTAAGAGAATTATACTTAAGTCTCACGAAAGCAATAAAATTGGAGAAAATATTATGACACAATTGCAAAATAAGCATAAATATTATGAAAACTTATAAGACTGAAAATTAAAAAATTAAAAGTTACCAATGACACTGAACTGAAAATCTTTATGACTTAATTTGAGCAAGCTGACCACTGTGCTATGTGAAACTTTTTCTATTCAGATAGATGTTTCTTGGGTATTATGGTCAAGACAAAAATACCTGTATTAGTCTACATTTACTTTCCTTGAGGACACCAAATATCCTTTTTGTTAAAAACCAATTTAAACATTTAAATTCTAAAGTTCTGACGTTTTGATACTATTTTCCATTCTCCAAAACCAAGATTTCTTGTAATACTAGGAACAGATTTGCTCAAAAACTCTAATTTGCAAGTTACATAACTATCTTGGAGAGAATCCATTTTTCCTTCAAGTCTGAATAAACTGAACCTTAATGCTGATCACACCTCTTGGACATGATACGTACAGGTAAAAATACTAAGTATGGTAAAAATACTACCTAAAACCTACACACACCTTAATCGGTCACAGTTTTTTCCTGACAAAAACCATGGCTATACTAGTCCCAGCAATTACCCCTCCAATGATCACAGTATTGAATAGAGGCTGAATAAACCTGCCATGTGTCTAAGGACAAATCTATAAAGTGTGACAAATTCTTATGACTATTTCTTTGACAGTTATGTACATTAATAAATAAAAGGCAGTTCAACAGCTGAGCATTTCTGGAAAACACCCAAATATATCATAGGTGTTTTCGAGGTGTGTCTGGGATGACAAACAAAGAATAAAAACCAAGCAGTAATGAAGAAAATAATAACATAAGATAAACTGCATACAAAAATTGAGTAAAGAAGCCTAGATGCAGCCACACTCACTTGTTGTGTGTGTTGAATAATGCATTCTTGTAGATATAATCAATAACTGAATCCTGTACTAAATATTTGACGCTTTCCCCACGTCTCAGAGCTCTGCGGACTTTTGTGGAGCTGACTTCATTCGTGATCCACTCTGTCACAATGTGTATATTTTTCTGAAAGCAGAAAGAAAGAGAGTTAATGGTTTCCTTTCGGTAAAATTCAATACTTTTCTTACAACACAGTCACATTAGCATAAGTACAATGGATAACAGTGAGCAATGTACTGGTACCAAAAGAAACAATCTTCAAAATTACTATAGAGTCATTCTCATCTACAGAAGTCAAGTATGTAAGGAATGCCCTTGCTCCCTTTTACCTTGTTTACACAGAGCATGATTTACCCTCTGGGTTGCTCTTCATCTTTGCCCAGATGCTCCCAGTACTTGTGTAAAAACTGAGGCTAAAATATGTCTTGCTAGGCATACACAAAGGCATTAAGTTCACAAAACACACCAAACCCCATTAATGGAAAACTTGACTTAAGTGTTAAAGACAATACCTGACTACAAGTACACATAAAACTTGGTAAAGAAACATCTGCTAATAGACTGTTGTGCATTAAGAAAAAATCTAATTATTAAATGGAATCTGATGGTTTAATGCAAACGTTTACCACAAAGTTAACAAGCATGAATACCTGTAATACGTACATAAGTACATCTTACAAAGTAACCAAGACTCACCTGGTGTTTAGTTAAAACATCTGATTCGTAGATGAACTTATAAGGATTGCTCCCTTCTCGAGTTATCACAACAATGCCGTACTTTCCCACAAGTGCTTCAATCTGTAAATTAAATAGGCAAGTCAGGAAAATTCATGATATGGCTACATATTTTATCTCTGCACTTAGAATTTGGAAATGAAATAACCAACTTTGATTTTATAATTAATATGAACTATAATGACTGGATGAAGGACAAAAGGAAATAGTTTTTTTTAAACATTGGGAACTATGCATGACTGAGTATGGTTTCTCATGCTTCATATATTTGTACTGCTGACAGTACTGCTGGTTTAGAAGTCTCTACCATGAACCAATTGGAGTTTCAAGTGAGAAGAAAAAAACTACCTCCAAATAAACAAGCACATGTACTTTGTATAAAATAAAGTACAAAGTAAAGTAAATTTTAATAAAAAGGACTAAAAGAAAAAAATATACAAGTTTGTAAGAAATGAACTGAACTCTTGATCTACTTAAATATCTATCAATACTAAAATACTACTAGTATATGTAGTTACAGTACTTACATCTTCATCTTTCCATAATCCAGGCTTTGCGAAGGACTCCAAAAGATCTGCCCCACAGAGCAACTTGACGCAAACTGGATCGGTTGAAGTTGTAAGGTGGTTAAGCCACGACTGGCTGGCATCCAGTCTCTGTCGTTTTACTGATGGGTCTACATTACCGTTGACTACAGAATCGAGAAGCTCCTACAAAACAGATAATGAAGTAAAAACCTACTTGATTCAAATAGTGTCCTCATTGTCAATTTCAATAGGAAAGTACATATTTACAAAACAGTGCACTTTTATCTTACTACAGTGATACATACTAAAAAAAAAAAATTGCAAAAAGTATGAAAATATTACTGACTGATGTCATCAAAACTAAAACATCCATTCTTTAGAGCCTATGAATGGTCTGCAGTATGATAAGTGACTGACAAACTGTCCAAAAACATATCCTTCTCATTCAATTACCTAACAAGATTTCAGTTATCATAAACCTAGTTCCCAAAGTGGTAATCTATTAATATCCACATGATGAACACAGCAAAGATTACCATAAAGCAAAAATTTAAAACACAGAAAAATATAATAGTAGTCCATATATCTCATAAATACTGTGCTTATTTTTTTGCAATTCAGAATGACTTCTCTGATAACATGCCTTATTCATATCCTTCAAACAGAACCAAGTAAGGTGCTGGGGTAAAAATATCAAGACAGAATGTTTCTCAGGATGAGCAAATAATTTCCCAAACACTTGAGTTGTTTAAGTAAACCAAATAATGGAAAGAGTAACTAAAATAAAGCAAGTAACCCCCAAACCACATTTCCACCATTAGGTTACATCAAGGCAGATCTTCTTGAAAGAACTGCCTAGTGGGTGTTATGAATTCCTCCACCAGCAAAAATCAACCTCTCTTTATGCAATGACAGTATGCAAAGCGGACTTTGAGCAAAATGTCATTGAAATTATCAGATAATTGCGAACATTAGATTCTCAAAATATCAGTTTGGTAAACAAAAAGAAAAAGTCAAGCACACATGACTTAAAACCCATTTAAGGTCATGCTAGTGCCAGTTATATGCAAAATGTAATTGAAATATCATAACTGTACATCACAAAAGCCTCAAAAGATCAACATAGTACATGACAGATTTCTCAAAATCGCAAGTACATAAAAGAAAGTCCTCAAAAACCCATTGTACACTTTCAAAGTGTATATGAAAGAAAATTCTGAAATTTCCAGTTGTGCAATAAGTATACCTATACAAATCTGTCCAGAAAAAACTGTCAAACCTGAACCATCTTAAAACCTACCTAAGTTCATGAAAAACAAAAGCTACATATTAACTACAGGCGGTCCCCGGCTTACGACGTTCCGAGGTTACGACGCTTTTTCTTAAATATTCATTGAAAAATCCGCCCTGGGTTACGACGCTGACGCTTCCGACGCTCTGAGTTTACGACCTTTTAAAAAACACATACTATGATAAGATAAGAATCCTTTATAGTTTAGCACAGTTTCTCTCTCTCTCTCTCTCTCTCTTTGTATTTTCCAACGAAAATAATCACTATAATTCTCTCTCTCTCTCTCTATACTACAAAGATGTATGTTTTTTAGTATGATAAATAAATGATTTACTATTTTCAAATATTAATATTAATTTATACAGCAATAATATCAATTCATTAAAGAAAATACCATAGTGAATTAGTAAGATTTTAGCTTATATTTAAAAAATTATGGAAGAATGAAGGAAATCCCAGTCTTCTTGAAGTAACTTCCAGTAACCTTTTTCGAGATCCAGGTACTAAAACTGTCAGCTATATATCAAGTTCTGTGACAGCCAGGAAGGGGAAGAGCTGGGGGAGAGCTGCAGTGTTGCAATCACGTGGTCCTGACATTTTCTCCTCTCTCTCTCTCTCTCTCTCTCTCTCTCTCTCTCTCTCTCTCTCTCTCTCTCTCTCTCTCTCTCTCTCTCTCTCTCATTTACTGAGACTCGAGATTTTTTATGTACTTGTACTATTTGTTTTTAGTACTTTCAAATAATAATAATAATAATAATAATAATAATAATAATAATAATAATAATAACTGTAATTACAAAAATCATATGTGATAGTATTTTGAAGAAATACAATACGTACTAATCTATCCATGTCACTTTTAATTAAGGTTAACTCTCTCTCTCTCTCTCTTTTTGCCACACAAGATAATAATGTGTCATACATAGTGGTAACTCCCTCCCTCTCTTTCGCTGGAAGCGTTATAAACAGAGAGAGATAAACACTCTCTCTCTCTCTTTTACCGAGATGAAAGAATTTTTATGGTACTAGTATGTAAAATGTTTATTGATAATTTCAGTTATTTAATAATAATAATAATAATAATAATAATAATAATAATAAAACTTTAATTACAAAATTCATAATGGTCGTATTTTAAAGAGATGAAAATGACCTTTCCATTTCACTTGTAAGGATAATTACTCTTTCTTACTGAGATGAAAGAATTTTTATGGTAGATGCACGTGTTTATTATATTTTCAAATAATAATAATAATAATAATAATAATAATAATAATAATAATAATAATAATAATAGAAGTAGTAATAATACGATAACTAATTTCAAAAGAAAATTCTTCCCTTTGTCTTTTTCTGTATCAATTTCCCCACCTCAACTCGAGTGACACTCAAGCTTAACAATGCCATACAATGGTCAACGAATTTAATGGTTTTATGTAATCTCTCTCTCTCTCTCTCTCTACTGAGATGAGATCATTTTCATGGACGTGTATGTAATAAGTTTATCATTAATATTTTCCAATAATAATACTATAAGTACAAAATTCATATCTGAGTATTTTAAATACAATAATCATTCCATTTCTCTCTTTTAAATAATGTAAGGACAACTCTCTCTCTCTCTCTCTCTCTCTCTCTCTCTCTCTCTCTCTCTCTCCACAAGATACTTGTCATACATTTGGTGTTTCTATTTCTTCCTTTTATCTCTCTCTCTCTCTCTCAGCAAAAGAATTGATAGACAGACAAACATAATTGCACAGTCCTCTCTTTCTCTCTTCTCTGGAGAAATATATGTATTTATGGGAGGGGGAAAAAGTTGCCTACAGACTTCATTTCAATCTATTGAAACCTAAGGAGTTATTTCTCTCTCTCTCTCTCTCTCTCTCTCTCTCTCTCTCTCTCTCTCTCTCTCTCTCTCTTGTATTTTGATGAAAATATACAGTAATTTGTGAATACACAGTGTTGCACATGAAAAAAAGTAAATTAGTGATAATTTTAGAGATACGGCCCTAAGAAAAATTGTAAATTAGTAGTGAAATTTTCCCTGTGGACATGTTTTCAAGAACGTCGTTCCGGCTCACGACGATTTTCGGGTTACGACGCGTCTTAAGAACGGAACCCCCGTCGTAACCCGGGGACTGCCTATACTGTAACTGAAATCCACTAAATGCCACACAATGTTTTGAGTAAACATTGTGTTTACTCAAAGATCGAGGCATTTCCTACATCCCCTGAACTACTCGGGGGGTGAAGGGGTTGGAAATACAAGAAGAATTTCACAGAATTGCAACCATCGATTACTCCATTCAAATGCATTACCAGAATGGTTTTTAATAATAAATAACATAATGTATCAGAAAAACAGAAATGCCTCTAAACAGCCAAATGGAAATCTGACTCCTTTTGTATCATTGGTGAAGTTCCGGAAATTATTGTGAGTGAATTTGGTCTAAAGTGGACCACTCAGAAAGGCCTTAACCCAAAACCCAACCCTAAACCGAGGTCTGGACGCATTCGTTACTGTTTGACAGCTTTTCTTGTGAATATGCTAGTCAAATATGTACTGGCAAGTGATACTGTTCATGTACAGTAAAATTAATCTTGCTCCTTTTGATCCTACCTTTCTTCTCCAATACATATAAGTATACAATAAGCAATTATATGATGAATCTGAACTTGAGAAAATGAGTGGAAATCGACTACTGGTAAAGAGCAATGCCCCACAAACTGCAGTGGTGTCTGTAAAACAATGGTTTTACTTAAATGAATATGTACTCTGAAATCTACAACTCAAGGAACTTGAATGCTCCATTATTAAAATAAAATGCGACAATTTAAAGGGCAAGCACAAAACTTTTATGAAAGTATAAATTCGAACATACTGTAAAGCTCATAGAAATATACTGTATGAGGAAGTAAATTCAGTGAAAAAAAACATGACTTAAATCAAACTTCTAGTTTTAAGGAGGAACTACACACTTTATAAAAATTTAAAAAACCACATTGAAAAGACAAATATCTGATTTAAATCTTTCTGTAAGATTTTGCGTTTTTTTATGTATGATTTTTTTTCTATTTCTATGTGAATGTACATGCGTCACTTCAAGCATTGTTCAGTTACCAGTGACTGCTTATAATAAAGTGAAGAACTTGTCAAATAGATTTGTACGTACAGTGAAACCTCTCAGAATATAAATACAATTGATGGTACAACGCTTGTAAATACACAACAAATTATCAAAGCAGCTTGGGACTTCTTACTGTCACGTCATGCTTTGTTTAATTTTATACATCATGTGCTGTACATCACATACATAGATAACACCTATATTTTCCACATGACAATGGACAATTGCATTAAAAAATTGAAATGGATGTGTATTTCTTAATGCACTACAACAATCCTATTGTGCTTACCCTTTAAAAACTTGCATCTCATTTTCACTCTGAAAAGATCTAACTGCAAATTAACTATTAAAACTAATTCCATACATGAAAACATGAATCTCAGTAAATAAAAAACGTCTGTACATCACACAATAATATACAATTTACATTTAAATGATTAGGAAGTCACTGCTCCTAAACAACAACATACTAATGAGCTGTGGTGCTGTTAAAGCAGGGAAATCAATCCGACACCAACATGAATGAACTACAAATCTAAACTACAGGTAGAACATTAAGATCAGGGAGGAGTGATGTCATAATGCAGTATTACAGTGTGCTACCTATGCAAACATGGATAATCCTATAAAAATAGTGATGGATACACAAACAAGTTGGATAAATTTAAGGGGGGAGGGAACTGGGAATATGCAGCCTTTACACTATGTATTCTTAATCATCACTACACAACACTATTATGTAAAAATAGCTGCAGATTCTCAATTACTTGCAAAAATTCAGTAGAAAATATTACAGATTCATAATTGTTGTTAACTAGGGTAAAAATACAGTGAATTTTTCTCGGAAATAGAAGGCCTGCTTTTGTTTTCTAGTCAAAATACAAAGGAATGCTAAGCTACATCCTTATCCAGATTTTAAACTACATTGTAAAACTATTTCACTTTGCTGAGTCATAAATTCAAAGTTGCCAATAAAATTCCTTTTTATCAACACAATCTGTCTTGTAATAATCCACAGCAAAGCGTTGAGTTGTGAAAATGTAGATTACTTAAAAAATGACTGAATGGTACATCACTACTGTTGACACCCAAAATATTCACAAGCAACACCAGAAACAGGTAGGAAGGTGAAATGTCTTGTTCTCATGCAAGTGTGTTTGAGGAATTTCATTTCAACTTAAAACCTTATACAATTACAGACAACCAAAGGGTTATTCGCAGACATTTAAAATAGGTTTCACTTGCATTCATCCATCACAGATACTCGACTGTATACCTGCCTGGAATTTATTCTCTTAACAATATCAAAAACATCCTTTTATTGTCCTGTGACCTTTGCAATATGTACTTATCCATTCTTCCAAGATGCTCCTTAGAACCAAAAATTGATGTTTTTCAGGAACCAAGTTGTTATAACAAATAACTAGCTTTATCATACAAATCAACAATCACATACGTACATGCCCACTTCCTGATCATAAAACGCCCCCAAACTCAACAGTCTATCATATAACATATAAAAGACGAATGGTAATCTCTCAGTGCACTGCCTGAGTATCTATCATTCCCATTCCTTACTTTTCATGTATTCTGGAAATTAGGCTGATAGACCAGTAGGGCTGGGAGGAGGGAAATCACTATATAACTGATGGACTTGTATATAAAGTAGTTTTGTGTTATAATAAAAAGTGAATTACCCACTAAAAAATTATCTGTAGAAATGGTTAATCATGTGGAAAATAGAAATCCTACTGTGAGGAAACAGTTGAGAAATTCTGGATGTAAATACTGACACCTTGCCAACTCGCAAAAAGTGAAGAAGGTAATTGATATGTACTTAAGGGTTTGGGTCGTACTAGTGTCATGAGACTCTTATTCTCTTCTCTTTTAGCCAAAAGACTGTTGAGCCTTGGGACATGGGAAGACCAGGCTGTGGGCATATATATGATTGATAAAGTTTTAATGAAAGAAACTGAGGTTATACCCAATAACCTGTTTCACATACACCACTACTTACGCTACCTGTCATTATCGAATGATATTAGTGACACATGGAAATTCAGATGATGTGCCATTTTTTCCCTAAAGTTAGGGTTTATCTTTGACTAAAGTCTATTGCTGAAAAATATAGTTCTGTGTAAAATTTCAATATGTATTCTACATAAGACTGTGAATTACAAATTTTAGAAGGCAAAATGTTTGTGTAGGATAACAACCTGACAATATGTAAAATGATGTCATTCATTTCCTTATTATAAAAATACCATGCCTGGCTTTACAGGCTAAAAACAGCTTACACATCAGCTGTGAGTAAACTACACGATATGAAGACATACTGAGGAAAAAATATTTGCTGTACACCAACCACACTACCAAAGAAAATATTGTAACTACTACTTGTATAAGAGGGAAAGAAGAGTCAATCCTTGGAGATGAAATATCAATATGTAATGGAGAATGGAAACAATACACATGCCACAAGCACTTTTCACAATTCGTCACTTAAAATGAGACTGTAAGGTGAACAGGAAATCAAAATGTACACAAAACAAACACCAGTGAAAGAAAAGAAATGATCTAAGGACGTAGAGCAAACATATCATTACCATATGTAAAATATATATTATATTTTGTACTCATTACAGATACACAACTATTTACTTCTCAACTGCATTTTCATCAGCTTAGATTGCCCAAGTCTTTGAATTGTTAATTAGAAATAAGCAGGGTGCTTGTTGTATGGCAATGAAGACCTCCCTTGTTAAGGTCCCGAGGCTTGGCCTTTGGCCTAAATTCAATATTCAATTCAATTCAATCAAGCATTCCAAGTCTATTAATACGTACAATGAAACTGAGAGAAAAGATTTCTATTAATGCAAGATGTAAAGGAAGGAAAGACTTCATCTGAACTGGATGTTACTTTATATGTTAGTGATATACTAGTGATAAAATTCATCAAATGAAGCAAAAATGTTACGCATACATAATGATATGAGACATATGTTACCACAATGGTCACTCCTGCAACGCGAAGACTCTCTTGGCATGAGAAAAGTTAAGTTTCATAAAGTCATTTATATAAACAATTGTTAAGCACCAAAAAAAATAGAATGTAAAACCTGATACAATAATTACATAATTATGGCCACCTCTGCATAAGAATTGCATGCAGTACGTACTAGCAAGTATTTATGGTTAGGAATGACGTACAGTACTGCTTGATACTAAGTGGGGAACGTCATATAAAAGTGATGGGGCACAATTTTGCTTTTTCTGCTTCATTCAAATTTTGGTCTATAATCTTAAACTGACAAATAAAGCTTTTTTGTAAAGAAATAGTTTTGCTCTTTACACAAACACAACTCTATATGTACTCTGTTTAAATTGCCAAATACACTACGTATTACTATACATTTTGTCACCACTATGGTACTCTGGTACTGTACCTTGCAATGAACTAAGATTTGTCTTATGCATAGCTGTAAACCCCAAGTTACATATAAATCAAAACTTAAATTACCAAAATTTACATTAAGAAGTGTAATAGATGATGTTACAAAAAAAAAAAAAAAAAAAAAAAAAAAAAAAAAAAAAAAAAAAAAAAATAGTAACTTGACCAATTTTGTTCAAAAAATGCTGTTTTCTACACATCGTAGCTAGTTATTACCAATGACAAAATAAAAACACACAGTACAGTACTGTCCTACGCACAAAGTAACCTGGTGTTAGTTGGAAATTAGTGAAATCTGTACATCAAAGGTTGTTAAAATCATCAGCCTGCAAGGTATTGATGCAGCTGCCATATACAATATGAAAACTTTGAAGTGTTTTTGCTACAGTCATCCCTTGTTGCTGTAGAGTTACCACTGACAATAATTAAAATACTCAAATCACCTATGTATTTAGCAATATTGAAAAAAGAAGCTACCCCCTTTTTATTCATAAGATTGAAGTTCCTTGACTCACCATGTCTTTTTTGCTAGTGACTGCCATTGTTATCCTAACCTAGGTTATGTTCAGTTCATACCTCTGCATCTAACAATGTTCATGAGTACCCCATTCTGTTTACCAGCTTTGTCAAATTGTGGAATTTTTCTTTTAAATATATTTTCGAAATAAACTTCCAACACCCAAATCCAGGACCTGAATCTCTTTTTAGTATTGAAACTACAGGTGCATGCTTGCCTATGCCTCTATTTAAACAAACCACACATTACAACAGTTAGTAAAATCCTGCATCATATGGTGACTAAGATATCGAATGACATGATGTGAGAAGGGAAGGGCTTCCTGAGTGGAGTACTTATCACAAAGTTATTCAACCAGACAGGTTGTTTTCTCTAAATGGAGAATGCTAATACAAGAATGAGTCAATATTCATTTTCTTACACTCAACTTCACATTAAACACTGCTCCTACCAGCCACAGGTTGATAACATAAGAGGTATCGTAAAAACATTTTAATTTTGTTTCTTTGTCAATACAAATCATCAAATTAGCCAACGATGAATAAAACACTCAACATATATAAAGGAATGACAGTAGCAGTGTCACTTTCATATTATAATATTTACAAGATTAAAATACACCAACCAACTGCAGCAGGCCACAAAACAATCAGATAAGTTAAAAACATGCTCTTCCAGCTCTGGCTTTTTCTGCATCATAAGAAGAAGAAATTCTGCACATGGGGCTGAGACTTTACCAAACTTATGAGATATTATGAATGTTTTTTCACTCAATGACAGAACAGTATTCGCATGAAACTATCATACATTCATTCACATTCAAGTGAGGAGATTGCCAATGTACTACATTACAAATATATAATGTTATGTACTAAATGTACTATACAATTATAGTAGAGGTAGAGAATTATAGTAGTGGTATCTATAACTATTCATGCACACCCACTTCCTATAGACACATCACACAATTCATACCCGGGCATGATGCCTGGAACTGGCAGAGGAGCGTCCTAGTTTGTGCAATGTTGTCTGAATCAAGTTCTGTGAGCATTAGAAAAACACTGAATATAATCATTTCCAAGGACATACCAGGGGGAATAGAACGTACACATATATAACTGCAAATATTCTTCATTCCAGTATTTCTGTGGAATGTTAATGGTATCAATAAAAAAAATATGAAACAGAATACAAGAAAAGAAAAATATGAAACTGAATACAAGAAAAGAAACATCAAAATAACAACAGTATCTGTAAGATCAATGAATAAAAATTACTGATAAGATAAAACTTGTAAATTTGTAACAAGGTTAAGACAAATTACACTATCAGATTGGCAAGGAAAGATAAAAATGGGACTTCATACGTCTGACACACTGGACTACAGCTACAACATTATCTGTGTCCCTGAAATAGTAGACTGTGCCAGATATGCATTGGATGTCTTGTCATTATTTCACTGATAACAGGTTTTTGAAAGACCTACCTAGTCCTAGAACACAGTAACACCACTGAAAATGCCACAATCTGAGAGATTATCTTGGTAAAACAAATATGTGAAGCTTCATGGCAAGGGTTCAGCTGACAGAAGTCCTATTATTTAACTTTTGCTTTACAATTAACTGAAACTTTAAATATGTCCACAATAATCTTGGTGTGACATTGCCCTACATGTGCACATCAACCAGCCTATGGCTCGGTATCTGGACAAGAGCTGTGCCATCAAATTGTTAACTTTTCATTGCTTGGAATCCACATAAAAATGAAAAGGTTCAGGGAGACATAGCAAGGCAGAACATATTTTGTCTTGAGGGGCAGGGGTAGAATACAAATTGTACCCTTAAGAGTTCAATAAAATATCTGATTAAATTGCACAAGTTAGGAATAAAATGCTGAAGTCTTAATTCAAAATGAAATAGTTTTCTAGGAATGAAATGGCAAAGCTTACAACTTGTTACAATGTTTCCTTAGAGTACAGTATTCTGATTTTCTGTTGCATTACTATTAAATTTGTGATTGTTGCTGTAATCACTACAATATCCATTTTGTTATGACACTAATATATCACTAGTAGTACTACTAATTTTCCTCGGAATTCAGGTTAGTTTATAAAACCTTCCACACCAGCATCATAAATACTTTGCAATTGACAGTATTTTAGATTTCTATTGCTGGTTAAAAAGTAATTTTGGAGATCAGACATCATGAAACTGTTACTCTACCACATATACTATAAGCAATTATTCTTTGACTTTATGGTATATTTTAAAATGCTTAGCTGTGAAGTATGTAGTGTCTTTCAAGGAGGTGATAAGTCTACTCAAGATACCTTTAAATGAAATATTACTAAGACATCCAATAAACCAAGTTCACCACTTTTCAAGGATACTAACTGATGTGCTTACACTAAAATATACTATAATACATGTTAGAAATTAAGAAGGAATTTCAGCTTTCCAAAGAAGTTATTCAGATTCATTATGATAGGTTCCTGAGTGATTTAGGTTAGGTTTGAAATTAAGGTAGATCTGTTTTATAAGGTTAAGATGTAAACAACTGAACAATGCTTTAAACTGTAGTAATTATTACACTTTATACAGTAGTACTTCACAATAACAGTCCCACTTTACTGGATTTTACTTATAAAGGACAGTACCTTCTATCAAATGGGGCACCATAACACAGTTCCATACTGACAGCCATGAAGATGCTCTGATTAGTGGTAATTGGTAGTGGATGCTACATACGAGCTTGCATAAGCGCATGACAAGCGCATTAATCACACTACTTCCCCAAAGTCTCTTGAGCATCCTCTATGACGTTGTGCATCTACCATGACTAAGTTGTGATAATGATTAGTTGTACAGTACATGGAGCCAACTGCACAGTGCATCCTTTGGTTTTACTGTGCATCTCGTTTCTATCAATGACATGATCTGAATTTACTTGGATAAACAATTTAACTAAATCCTTGAAATGGTTGTTTGTGGAGTTTTGTGCCAATAAATTGCACAAGACATTTTCCTTTAATAAATACCCCCAAGTTTCAAATCGTTATTGTAAGGTACTACTACAGTACTTCTTATTTTAGAACAGACCTGTATTTACTGATAGAGCAAAAATCAGATGACAAACTAAGTACAGTATTCCAAAATATTTTATTTTGTATTTCAACAGCCTAACAAACTGCCAAATTCCTGCATTACCCATTACCTACAGAGGAGTAAAAAATAATTCTAAAAATAGTCTAACCAAAGTACTTTTGATTCAAACTAAGTACCAAGACTCGTTTACACACTCACATTGGGAGATTTGGAGATGTCATTCATGACAATGGTACAGTCAACTCTCTCCATGTATTTAACCTCATACCATTTGATACATTTGATACTTACTTTGCCTAAACATAATATAAAATACTTCTTATGCCAGATATATTTTCTAGGATTTTGAGGATTACCATAAGCATATACTGCAGAATCTACTGAAATCAAATATCAGTGACTACAAAAAAAGTATGTATGCAATACCACTGTTTACCAAAGACAAGGTTCCATCTACAAAGAGTTTGTGTCCCAGAAAATGATACAATGTAGCCAAAAGAAATGAAAACTAATTTCCTCATTATCTAACAAGCTGAAAAACTCCACCTAAGTAATGTAACACACCTACACATAAAAACCTTTGCTAAGGTTTTACAATTCCAAGAGTGTAATAATCTGTGTCCCAGTGGATAAAACAAGACTGGACTCCAGGGGTTACTCAGGAAAGGAAGGTATAGTAAAATAAATAACTGAAGACCAAGGGTAAGGAACAATTTTATTACCATTCAACCACAAAAGATATACACAAGTCTAATGACATTTGAAATTAACTTACAGAGAGGGATGGAAGAAAACATGAAGTCAAATAAGATGCTTTTTACAAAAATAGTACCATGTGTTTGGAAGAATGTGGTAGAGCTGGCAGGAGAAACTAAATTTCTATGCCGGGGGTATGCATCTATTCCAAATACTTTGTGCAAGTTAGAGATGGTAAAAAAAAAAGAAAAAAAAAAGAAAAGAAAAGAAAATTCAACCTTAGTAGGGTCCCAAAATTG
The DNA here is from genome assembly GCF_015104395.2 of Macrobrachium nipponense. Classification (NCBI taxonomy): domain Eukaryota; kingdom Metazoa; phylum Arthropoda; class Malacostraca; order Decapoda; family Palaemonidae; genus Macrobrachium; species Macrobrachium nipponense. The sequence continues at coordinate 181,738,326 of NC_087200.1, read as the reverse complement.
TATGTGGCAAATCACACTCCGTCATATCTTTCTTGTTCATTGTACATACTACATTTATTTTTCTTGGTTGAAAGCTCATTATGTTTTCATTATGAAACTGAATATACTCATATATCTTACTGTAGCAAAAAATGGAAAAAAAATCAAAATGACATTAAAGTTAGCTAAATATCTTGTATTCATATCATCATTTGATGTCTTCAAAATTTCATTGGTTGGGAATGGATGATGGATGTCAGAATCACAAAAGGCTAATATGCTAGTGTAAAAATTCATCTGCTATACTTTTAGAAAATGTCAGTTCATGCATCCGTAAGTTCAACAAAAATGAGAAAATTTCCATAAATTTTTAACAGTTCCTTTTACAACTCTCTTTTAGTTACTTAATAGTCTCTGTTTGAGGTCTACAAGTACAGGCAGTCCCCGGGTTATCGGTGATCTCGGTTGATGGTGGTCCAGTTTTATGGGGCTTGTCTAGTACCATAAAATATGACAAATTTTCTGAGAAAATTTGATAGTTATGATACAATAAAGTTTGTTCATACTTACCTGGCAGATATATATATAGCTGTATTTTCTGAAGTCCGACAGAATTTCGAAAACTTCCGACACACGCAGTGGTCGGCCAGGTGGTTAGTACCCATTCCCGCCGCTGGGAGGCGGGTATCAGGAACCATTCCCATTTTCTATTCATAATTTTTATTTCCACTGTCCCCTGAGGGGAGGTGGGTGGGTACTTGATTATATATATCTGCCAGGTAAGTATGAACACTTTATTGTATCATAACAATATCATTTTGTTATGAAACTTACCTGTCAGATATATATATAGCTGAATCCCACCGTTGGAGGTGGGAAGGGACAGAATAGAAGGATTTTGGGAAACAAATGCATGCAGATGATTTACATCTTGGTTCCACCTGTTAGCATAGCTGGCTTCGTGGTTATTGCCACGTAAGTCTGCTTGTGCTACTAGAGTTGCCAGCGAGGTAGAGACCTATATAGCTGGTGCACTCCAGATGATCTGTCAACAGGGGCGAGACCACGACGTGACTAGACCATATTGATCATACCATGAGGGCTAAGAAGTAAAATAAATATATATATAAATATATATATCACCACCTGACCAACCTAGCCAAAGTTAAGGTGTGTTAACTAAGGCTTAAGAGTTAAGAAGTCGCTGTTGTCGGCGACTCAACAACTAAATTAAGAGCTCTTCCTAACCATTTTCTACAAGATAGGATGAGTGGTACTTCTTGCCCCCAAGATTGTGTCTGCAGACACGTATGGCCCTAGCGAGCAGCAGATCTCATATGCCATCTTCACATCTCGCAGGGAGTGTGAAGTGAACACAGATTTGCTTCGCTAAAACATGGTACTCAGGATGTTACTGAGTGCCATGCTCTGTTGAAATGCTTCCGAGGCCGCGCCCTCACCTCGTGAGCATTCAGATCAAAAGATTTCAAATCTTTGTGCAAACACAATGAAGGAGCATTTTTGAAAGAACTCCTTAACACGAAAGCCAGGGTGTTCTTCGATATGGGCAAGTCTGATCTTTTTCGGAACACTGCAGATTGCCCGAATGACTTCGACTTTCTTGAGTTTTATGTAGATAAAACTTGAGAGACCCGACAGGGCACAGGACTCTCTCTGGCTCCTGCCCACTAACTTGTGCCATCCTTGCTTCCAAGCTCCTGGCCCAAGGACAAAACGGGTTTCCATTCTTAGGCCAGAACGGAAGGCTTAGAGGGCACACCGCCTTGTGTTCTCTAAAGCCAAAACTTGTGACGATGGCTTAAAATCTCACTAACCCTCTTTGTTGTACCTAGGGTGGTTAGAAGAAGGCCTTCCTGATCACATGCAAGAAGTTAACAGGTAGGAGAGGTTCGAATGCTTTGACATAAAGAACTTCAGACTACGTCTAAGTTCCATATTGAAAGCTTCGATCTGGACATGCACAGTCAGTCCGTCTGTACTAAAGTCAGGTGACCGACCAGTTGAACAGTCAGACGAATCAAGGACAGCAAGGCTGTACCCTGAAGACCATAAGGCACTATTCTTCGCTGAAGGATGAGTGTCTGGACTGCCTGGGCGATTCAATCTAAGCAAACCTTGGGGGGTGTATCAACGCAACCCAACGTCGTCAGCGAATCAACTCCTGAGCAACTCCTGACTCGAGCTTCTGGTGCCAAGGAGCGAGGAGCAAAAAGGCGATTCAGTCCCGAAGGAAGAATGCCTGACAGTCCAACCTGGTCTCATGTTACACGATCATCGGGGGTGTATAAACGCAACCGACTTCATCAACAAGAAACTCAGGGCTACTATATGTCGCCTGATCTCGCACGAGTGTCTGACTCCGAGAAAACAGGTGAGACAAAAAGTAGATGGTGAGCGAGTTTCAAATTCCACAGAACTCAAAGATCGTGAGGGGCTTTGTTGTTTGACAGAAGCAAATCTCTGAGCCCAAAGGCCGGCAACAACATATTTGCGTATTCTTTAATAGTTGTGACTGCCAGCTTATCCCATTCTTCAGACGGAAAGGGAAGACGGTAATCTTATTCCTGTCAACATCTCGATAGTCTGAACGTAGTCAGACTCAGAGCGGAGAGGTTATAGGTACCTTTCGAGTTAGAGTAGACCGACTCTCTCGGAAAAGGTCCTTGGAAAGTGAACTAGGAAGGACGTGACCTCTGTGAATCCAGGATCCTGAAGGCCAACATGGGGCGATCAGCGTCATTGTTGCTCCCTGTGACATCATAAATCATCTTATTACATTTCCTAAGCGATTGAAAAAGGGGAAAAGAGACTAAACATCCATCCCTGTTCAATATCATAGGATGGCGTTTAATGGTACCGATCCCGGATCGAGAATAAGGGAGCAGAGAAGAAGAAGCCTCTTCGTCCTCAACATATTGAAGAGATGAATGAAAGGACGCCCCTAAAGTCTCCACAACTCTCAACATACTTCTAAAGAAAGATTCCACTCGGAAGTCAGTAGTTGCTGCCGTCGATCGAGACGATTCGAACAGACTTTTGCAATCCTGTAACGAACCTCTAGAGGATCGTTACATTCTATGCCTGTTGTTATAATAGGCTCTTTCTCGTAAACTCGAACAGGGACCGAGAGAAGATACTTCTTAAGATATGAGAGAGCTGTGGAATATCAGAGTTGATCTGGACCACTGGTTCCAAAAACTCGTTTCAAGGACTGGAGGGACGACCGAATTGCTTCTTCTTCTTTCAGATTAAGATCCAGGACATCTGAAACCCTATCCAGATGTCCGGCACCTTATTTCTATCACCTCAGGTGATACTTGACGCACTGAGAGATGTTCAGAATCATTCCTAGATCTTGAATAATATTTCAGTTTCCCGGTAGGAAAAAACTGTGGAGGTCTGAATTGCAGTCTATTCAGGGAAACAAACTTCTTCAGGAAGGAAATGGTCCCCAGCAAGCTCATCCACTCCCTCCCCGAGTATGCTTACTTCCCTAATAAGGCTGCGCTTTGCCTAAGCAGGAGAGCATATAATAGTGCAATGTTGCGGTAGACTCGTAGTTCTATACCGTGCAGTAACGAGCACCGAAAGGATTAAGAGATATCTCTGTTGAACGTAGTAAGGCAAAACGAATGCAATGTTTATTCATTCATGTAAGAAATCCCCTCAATCTTAGGCTAAGTCCTTGATTGTAGGGCAGAGATACAGTTAGTCAGTCAATCCCGCAGGAGAGAGAGACGTAAACTACCGCGCATGACAGCGAACGAGCTGGGACTGGCTCGGTTGGACTGGAGCGGACAATGACGGCAGCAGCTTACATTCGTCGTCTCTTACCGTTATACGTGGGTTGCCAGCTACTCTATTCTACGAAGAAATAGGTTCGTTATTTTTGAGCAGAAAGAGACTCTCAAGCTGGTATATTTAAGCGAAACAGAAGGCGCTAAATATAGAAGTGCGTTTGTGTCGTCATAACACTATCATACAACGGTAAAAGAAAAATCGGAAACTCCTGGTAGGCTGCAGGGAGTAACGATTAAATGCTCTTAAAATAAAAGACAATAGACCTCACGGTTGTCATCCGAAGAGGTAACTACAGCAAGCGTATATGACTTGAACCAACCAGTAGTAAAATAACGCAAGGCAAAATATGAAATTGTTATGAAACAACAAAAGTTTGTTCATACTTACCTGGCAGAGATATCTATAGCTGAATTAGGAAACACAGCTACATACATATCTGACAGGCAAGTTTATTGAACAAATCTTTGAGAATTGAAGTGGATAGCTCAAGCTTCTTATGTTATTGGACATAAGCGTTCATTGACGTAGTCTACAAGTCTATTACTTGTACGAGTCTGCGATTGATGAATGAGGGCTCTTACGAATCTTGTCAAAAAGAGCTTATCCGCTTACGCAATATAAAGTTATTGAGATGTTTGTCAATCAGAACTAACCCATTTACGGGACAAAGAGATATTTTGTCAATGAGGGGATACCCACTTACTTGACAAAACGATAGTATATTGTCAATGGGAGAAAGTCACTGAATTGACAAAACATAATCCAGGAAGTCGAGCATATTATTTTTCCCATTCCCGTATCAATCGAGGAAGGGGCAAGAATCCTGATAAGAGACTGGGCTTTCAGCAGGTAGGACCCCGATGTTCAACTTCGGCAGCGTAGTCCCGAACTTAGGAACTAACAAAATCTATCATCTGAAAAGCCCTTTCAGATGGACTAAAAAGCTTGCAACTTAAATTTATTGGCAGTATGGCAAAGGAAGTCCTGTCTTGCGCTTTCCTGAAGAGCGTCCTCTTGATGAGTGCTTTTGCAAGAATCCTACTGAACGTAGCCGAGCGTCATGACGTGCAGGACGTCGAGCTTTTACATAACCCGTAACTGCCTTATCACAAAGTCTTGACTGCGGTAGAGCAAACGAGATCTTCCCTTGAGCTTTCCTTAACTCCATCCACCTTTGCGAAAAGCAATATTAATTGACAGAGACCTCTTGAATTCGCGAAACCCGATGTCTTGCTGGGTTTCGAAGAAGTTGCCTGCTCACTTTAAGCTTCCTCCGAAGCACTGGTTACTTCACATTCTTTGCAGTTGAAATAGAAGGTATCACCGAAGGTAGAGGTAAAAATTCTTTAGGCCCAAATCTGAAACAAGAGCTTGAAGAGTTCAACAGAAACGTTCAGCCAGGCGACACACCTGGCGTGCGCTGGTGCACGCTCGGCGTCCACTGGCGCACATTCGGCGTCCCTGGCGCGCGCTTGGCATGCACCCGCGCGCGCCTGGCGTCCATCCGAGCGTCCCGCCCAAGCCGAGCGTCCAAAGAAGCGTGCAGAAGAGCGTCATGCTCCTGACAGGCGTCAAAACAAGTGAGAGAAACTGCCTTCAGGGAAGAGCGAGATACATCTCGGAGAAAAATCCGACTGCACGAAGCAGTCTCAGGAGAAGGGTTGATCGTGTAAGAATACGAGGGGCGAGGGAACGCCTTCTTATTCTCACAGAACAAAGCTTGGATGTCAGTGCTCAAAAGCGTCCTGCTACTACGACTTCTTTTTCGTATTTCTCGGTGGAAAGACGTACACTTGTTCAGGCGACGTTCGCCTTATTACTTCTCACTGAAACGCATGACGAGAGAGAGAGAGAGAGAGAGAGAAACGTGAAGCGTCCTCCTCTATAAAGCTTCTATTTAGAGGGCGCGAGTCCTTCCGAAAGCTCCAACCCCTGCGCGGGGAGGACGCTTCGGAGGACGAGAAGCAATCCTTCAGGATTTGTGCACATGCACGCACTTTGGCAGTCTGGGGATTTTCATCAGAAACTGCCGAAGGCACGCCAGATCGGTGGGGGTTCCTCGTAACCCTCCTTCGGCTTTCGACATGCTCTCTCCCCGGGTCCTGGGAGTCAAGCAGAGGTCCCGGCCTAGAGGCGAAATAAGGCCGATCTGACGCACCCTCCACTACACAAGGGGCACTGTCACTGCACTTGGCCACTTCACTATTGCTCTCTAAAGCAAGCACTTTCGATTCTAAGTTACGAATCGAAAGAGTATTAGAGAAAGGGCAATAACCTCTACAGACACTGTTTTAGGGCCCGAAGGCAACATTACAGGGTTAGGAGTAACAATAATAGAAGTAGCACTCTTCACAACAATGAAGGAGAGCGATCACCTCTCGCAGACATATTCATAACCCGTAGGCCATACTACAGGGTTAGGCAAAATAAAGTCTACAGGAAGGTTAGCAGGATCACTACCCTGACTTTTGTTTACTGATTAATTGCGTACATACGAATCATACGTCTTTCTTACGGAATTAGACATGTTTACTGATTAATTGCGTACATACGAATCATACGTCTTCCTTACGGGAATTAGACAAAGTCTCACACTCCTTACAAGACAAATCTCAACAAAGAAGCAAGACCCATACCCCTCGTGCATACCAAGTGCGGATCTACCGAAGCTTTCGGTAGCCACACCCTATCTTTGCAGACAACTCCCTCTGAAACTAGCCTAACTAGATTCAGATATCTTATGCAAAAATGAATCAAATTCAAATCAATTTAAGATAGCGTATGCCTAGCCACAAATCCAAGTAAATAAATCAAAAGACAATTAGGATACTTAGCGGCAATGAAGTTTCCAAAATCCTAAGACGGAGGTACTGAAAACAGGTGTTTTCAGCACCGGCGACAGAAAAATTATGAATAGAAAATGGGAATGGTTCCTGATACCCGCCTCCCAGCGGCGGGAATGGGTACTAACCACCTGGCCGACCACTACGTGTGTCGGAAGTTTTCGAAATTCTGTCGGACTTCAGAAAATACAGCTATATATATATCTGCCAGGTAAGTTTCACGAACAAACTGAGGTCTTAACAATAGGATAATTTCTAGCGCCTAGCTGGATCCGGTTAAAAAAACAGATGAAAGCAAGGAATCTTATGATATCTTGCATGCATGCGTATATCGGGTGAAGGCTTCACCTACGATCACATCTCAATCTTTCCCAACTCAGGATGTCTTAACAAAAAGAGTGGTGGCTAGCGGCGGGCAGTATAATGTTAAGACCTCAGGTTTGTAGCTATGAAAAATACAAATTGTCTTAGAAAATTTGTCATTGTTCAAACGCGAACAAACCTTCGGTCTTAACAAGATAGACTCATACCTGGAGGGAGGTACAAGACATCCTTGAAGCTGGGGGCCCACCCACCAGTCCAGCTTCCAGAAGAAATGACTTCTGGAGAGGGACTGAAGCCTGTTGAGAAGCTAGATAAATTGATATCTACCCACACAGACCCTGAGTGATGTACAATGATATATGGGAGAATCATTGCATAGGGAACCAAAGAGAAACTCTGACTGTCAAATAGCAAACCAACACACCATGGTTTGCGCTACTCTCAACTCCTCCTTGCCTAGGAGTGGAGCATATGCTAACGAATAGAGGGTTTGACATTTGCATAATAAGTGACCACACTATCATTATGACTACCCTACTTATTGTATCAGACCAGTCCAGTGAATGATGTGTATTCCTTAACCCGCCCGAAGGAAGAAGGAAAGGTACAGGAGAAAGGAGGAGACCAGCCAACTCCCTCATTCTCTCATCTACACAATCATCTTAGGAAAGATACAAAAGTGCCCTGTTAGGGGCAGCTATGAGTACACACAACCTGTTGGGCAGCCACCACAGGACCCAGGGAAAACGCGTCCGCATATCTGTGGGCAACATCTTTAAGATAGAAAGAGGCGAACATGGACTGGCGTAACCAAGTATCAGCGCTCAGCCCTCCATGCACAGCCAAGTTCTTATTGAAAGCAAGAGAGGTACCAGTACCCCCTAACGTCATGCGCTCTAGCCTGCACAGACGGGGTGGTGGAATCAAGAGACAAGTATGCCTGTCTGATGGCTTCCCTTATCCAAAAAGAGATAGTATTCCTAGACACCTCTTTCTTGTATGGTCTGTGTTAACAAAAAGTCTCTGGCAGCCTGGTCCAAGGTGCCGAGTCCTTTTAAGATAGCAACGCAGGGCCCAGACAGGGCACAACAAACGCTCTTGAGCATCGCCACCCACAAGTCATTCAGTGATGGAATGGAAAATGAAGTGAGCTTATAATCGCACACAGGGATTTTGGGTCTTGGCCAAGGAATCTGGGACAAATTCGAAGGACAATGACCCCAACCCCTGGCGTACTTCACGTCATAGCTCAGATCGTGGAGCTCTCCTACCCTCTCGGAAGATGCCAAGGCCAGAAGGAAAACTGCCTTGAGCGTCAAGTTTCTGTCAGCTGAACGACACAAGGGCTCATATGGACCCTTAGTGAAGCACTTAAGAACCGAGGAAACATCCCACGTCTGAGGCTTGAGCTCTCTAGGAGAACATGACTGCTCAAACCCCTGAAGAGATGTTGATACCTTTAAGACGTAACATCAAACTCTGGGCCGCCCTGTAGCCTCTAATGGCAGAAGCGGGCAAACGTTTCTCGTCTCTGAGGAAGGTTAAGAGTCTGCTATTCGTTGAATAGAGGTTGCGAGTGGAGAAAAACCCTGTTACGACACCAATCACAGTAGGTCGCTTATTGCCTTGGAAACCTTGGAGGTCAACTCTCCTAGACTGTTGGACATATGCCCTGCTGTCCTCTGAGAAAAGCCTCTCACTCGGAGGAGAAACTTGAAAGTCTCCAACCAAGAAAAGACAGGGATTCTACTGACTGATGGAACACTTATGCATGGAAATGACACAGGAGACGTCGCCATGGGGGACATCTCCCTTGGAACCTCTGACAATAACTACAGCAGATCCAGGAACCACTCTGATTGAGGCCATAGAGGGGCTACCAAAGTCATCCTGAGACTTTGTGAACTCATTAGCCTGTTCAGAACTTGACGGATCAAACAAAACAGAGGGAAGGCATACACCTCCACGTTGTCCCGGGGATGTTGGAATGCGTTCTCCACCAATGCTAAAGGATCTGGAACCATTGACAGAAAATCTCCAGCTTCTTGTTGAAGCAAGTCGCAAAAGGGTCCAACATGGGTCTACCCAAAACCTAGAAAAGCTTGTCTTCTACCACTTGATGAAACAACTACTCAGTGTCAGGATCTAATTCCTGACGACTGAGTTTGACTGCGACTACATTCAGATTGCCTGGGATATACCTGGCCGAGAGCTCTTCCGAACTGCTGACCGCCCACTGGTGAACCTCGATGGTCAAGGCGTGAAGTTGACAAGAAATCAGGCGTCCCTGTTTGTTCCCATAGGTTACCACCATGGTGTTGTCCGACATGAGAACGACAGAATGACATTCTACCTTCTCCCAAAATTTCTTCAGACACAGGAAGGCTACCTTCAACTCCAAGACGTTGTTATGTTGCTGCTTGTCCTCCAAACGCCTGAAGCGATGAGGTCGCCTACATAAGGCCGCCCAACCTGCGAGGGAGGTGTCTGAGAACAGAAGGGGAAGTCCGGTGGAAGAGAACGCAGAGGGACACCCTTCAAAGGATTCTGGTCGTCCAACCACCAACGAAGGTCTTCTCTTACTTCCAGAGACAGAAGGAACATTAACAGGGATGAATCCCCCGCCAAGGGACCAGAATTACACCAGTCTCCATTGCAGAGACCGAAGAAGAAGAAGACGCCCACAAGGGACCTGCCTCTTCAGGGATGACAACACTCCCAGAAGAACCTGCCACTGATGAGCTGACTGATGTGGTTCCGACAGGAAGTTGCGCGCCCCCAACCTGCAACTTCTCCAATCTCTGGTCCAACGGGAAAACTTTTTCCACCGCCATATCGATGACCATGCCCAAGTAAAGAATCCCTTAACTGGGTACAAGGTACGATATCCCTGGTTGACCACGATGCCCAGTTCCAGACAGAACCGAAGTAGACTATCTTTGTTCTACAGCAGCTTTGACCTAGAACTGCCAAGACCAAGTAACTGTCGAGGTAGTTCAGCAAACAGATCCCGAGCATGGGTCCAACTTGACACGAGAGAAGACCCTTGTGAACACTTGAGGGGCTGTTGTCGGTTCGAAGCACAGGACTTTGAACTTGAAGACCTTGTTCCCAAGTAAGAAGCGAAGAAATTTCTTGGACGTCGGATGAACAGGGATTTGGAAGAATGTGCCCCTTAAGTGTATCAACAGCATGAAGTCGTCTTCCCTCACAGCTGCCAGCACCGAACGTGGGATCTCCATCTTGAATCGTGGCTTCCTGATGAAGTGATTCAAGGTGGAGAAGTCGATCACAGGTCTCCATCCTCCTGATGCCTTGAGCACCAAGAAGATGTGACTGTAAAATGGAGGCAGGCGCACCACTTCCCCTATCGCAATTTGTCCAGCATCTTCTGCACCTCCTCCCGAAGAGCCCAGAACCTCAGAGAATCTAGAGGATATGCCTTCGTGAGCTGCGGCTTGTCCGACAGAGGGGGAGAGAAATCGAATGGCAGTACGTACCCCACCCAAAGGGTATCTACCACCCACTTCCCTGCCCACAAGTCTGCCACTTGGCCCAATGGCTTGCTAGGCAACCCCTCTGTCCCAGGAGAGGCGCCTAACCTACCGAGGGCCCCATATCTCTGCCCCTTGGGCCCATCTTGGCCTAAAGGAATGGGAACGAAAGGGACGATCCTCTGACTAAGGGTGAGTTGAACGGGAAGGCCCTGCCGAACTCGAATTCCTCGATGGCCTACCAAGCGACGGTCTTCTTGACTACTGCTGGACAGGGGGAGGAGGAGGAGCCAGATGTCTCTGAGGACAAGACTCCGACTTAAGACACGGCCTGGCGCACCAGTCTGTCTTTGGTGTCAGCATGACGATGGCCTATCGCATTCTAATCAGTGGCAGAATAGCCCATAAACTAACACTGAGGTGAGCTATATACAAAATCGCCTTGCCTCCATACTGCAACAGATTGACAAGAGAGGAAGTAGTCACCAACTCTTCTGGGGACTTGTCGGGAGCTATCCTGGCAATGACCACAGACCAGAAGTCCGGCCAAGAAACTGTGAGCAGCATGGAGGCTGCCACAGATTTCAATGCTGAGGCATCCTGCGGAGCCCCATGAGAGGCAGGAGTAGTAACTTGGCAGAGCCTCTAGAGCGAAGTGAACCGTCCCGGTCCGAAACAGAGGCGTTAACCTGAGGGAAGCTGGGGAGAGGATTGGGATCCTGCGTAGCTCCACCCAAGGCTTTCAAGCAATTCAAGCAAGAACGAGGGAAGACGACCGAGCCTGAGACGTACTTTGCAAATTGTTGAACCCACGCATGAGATCAACAACTTCCGAAAAGGAAGACAAAAACTCTTGCGTGTCTCCCTCCTCCTGCTCTGGCAACGGAGAAGAATCAGCAGCCAAACAGCCCGAAACACCAACTAACCTGGTTGGGGTGGGTCCACACATCGGCTCCCGAGACGAACCCACTATAACAATACGAACATCACTACGTTCTCCTCCAACAGATGATTAATTAACATGTCCGTGAATGGTCACAGGCGTGGCCGACTTACGAACGTGAGTTGGAGAGGAATCCTGAACACTCGAGATTGAAGAAGAATCCTCGGGAATCGAATTCTAAGAAGCATCAGTGCGAGGGGCAGGTCAAACACTCCTGTTGCAGCAACTTCAAGCACACCACCTTCGACCTATTGACAGGCGCCTTGAGATCTTTATGGCAATGAATAGGCCTTGGAGAAGAAGTAGCGCTTGCATCAAGTGCACGGACAGGGGAGGTTGCAACACGCTCGTGATTTGCATGGACAGGGGAGGTTGCAACATACTCGAGACGTGCACGGACAGGGGAAGTTGCAACATGCCCATGATTCGATGCAGAGGACGAAGCAGCCGCTGCAGAATACACAATGGAAGATACACTACACTCTCAGGGGAGGTTGCAACACGGTTGTGATGTGCAGGGACGAGGGAGGTTGCAACACTCGAGACGTGCACAGATGGGGGAAGTTGCAACACGCCCGCGAATCAATGCAGGACAAAGTCACTAACACTCTCCGAAACATCAACAATCTTGAGAACACGTCCTCGTAGTTCCTCCTTCATAGGCCAAGAAAGAGCAAAATCCTCAGCTTTTCAACGCTTGATACGCCGTGGCGCAGAGGGGGAAGAGGCAGAAGATAGCACTGGTTCCACAAGTGATCTCTTTGCAGGAGGCGAGGACAAAGCAACGCGTTTCCTTCCAATGCTCCCAACCGACAAGGCAGCCAACTTAACATCGAAAACAGAGTCCAACTTCTTAAGCACTGCCTGGCATATAACCTCGGACTGATCTGCAAAAGAAGGCTCCGATGACATGGAAGGAAGAAGTAGCGAACGGGGCGGCAGAGATGACGTCATGACGGAGAGAGGCAGAACTCAGATGATGACTGGGAGTGACGTCATCGATGGGAGTGACGTCACAAGCGGTGATGACATCACGGCCTCCCCTCGGTGAGAAGGGGAATCATCAGATGCCACTGGCAGAGGAATACACAACAATGGGTCCCGTGATGTCACAGGTTCCCTCTGACTCGAAGTGGCAACAGTCACTGGCAGAGCAATACAAGATGGCTGACCTTGACTACCCATGAAGACGAGGCTGGGAGAAGGGGGGATGGCCTGGCCAGCCTGAGGAGGAGGGGGGGGGGGGGGTAGGGGTTGAGCCTCCAAACGGCGGGCAAGCAACCCCTCTAGGACGGGGACCCCCTAGCCCGAGCGTCTTCCAATCGCCCCCATCTTGGGCGCCACCAACTCTGGAAGAAATGAGAATGATGAAAAAATAAAGCCTCCCCCCTTCCTGCAAAATAATTCCCGAAGAAGAAGGGGCGACATACAAACATCAGCCTGGTGGCCTCCCAATACTCCCATCGACGAATCAAAGGAAGAAAAGGGAGGAGACACAGAAACTAGTCTACTATGGGGGTTGATAGTGCAGGAGACAAAACATCAGGAAGGGGCGAGAAACCTACCCATGAAGGAAGAGTCGAAACCCCTGATGTTCTCTCTAGCCATAAAATGACTTCAACTGCTCTAAGGCCACGCCCGGCATCCCATGCAAGGATTCAAGTACTAAAATTAGAACAGCACCTACTGCACTACGCTGGGGTCAGTCGCTGCCGAAGCCAAAGATGAGAACACGGAAAACCTGGAATTCCGGGCCACACACGTTGACGAGGCAGAGAAGGAGAAGAAGCCATAATATCTATCAAACACACACACACACGAAACGCAAGCGAAAAGGGCGATGAACCGGGTAAAGGCCAAGAGAGGAAAACACTACTCTCGCCCAGGCGGTCAAAGAAAAACTGAGGCGGGATCGTAGCTGAAGCCTTCACCCGATATACGCATGCATGCCAGATATCACAAGATTCCTTGCTTTCATCTGTTTTTTAACCAGATCCAGCTAGGCACTAGAAATTATCCTATTGTTAAGACCGAAGGTTTGTTCGCGTATGAACAGCAGCAATTTATGGCCCCATAACAGGCCTAATTTTGGTTATTAGTGCCATAAGGTGCCAATAATAGAGTTATGGTGCCATAACATACCTAATAGACGCCATTACCCGATTATTGGCGCCATTAACTAAAACTTTGTGCCATAAATTGCCGAGTTTTGGTTACTGGCGGTTTTCGCTTATCAGCAACCAGCCGAGAATGGAACCCCCGCTGATGGTGCCGATAACTGAAACTCGGTCTGTTACGGCACCATAAATCACCAATGAAAAAGCAATATAAGTATGTATGTATGTATGTAGTATGTATATATATATATATATATATATATATATATATATATATATATATATATATATATACACACACACACACACACACACAGTGGGCCCCCTGTATTTGCGTTCTCCAGATTTGCAGACTCACACATTTGCGGATTTCTCTCGGGAACGTTTCCCCGCATTATTCGCTGAAAATTAGCGCATTCGCAGTATTTTTCTATGAGAAATATCCACAAATTCCTGGTTGTTTTGATCAATTTCATCATAAAATGCACTTTTTGTGATAAAACTATTAAAAAAAACAAAGTATGAAAAATTTTAGTGGTTTTCTTGAGTTTTAACTAACAAAATAGGCTGATTTTAGCATTTTTATAGGGGTTCCAAACATTCGCGGGTTCTAACTATTCACGGGGGGTTCTGGTACGCATCCCCCGCGAATACGGGGGGACCAAGGAGCCAATAAAAACACCAAAATATAGAGAAAAATACTATATTTCAGAGACTGCTGTCTCCCTCTTCAGGTAAATGAATGAGAAAAGTTATAGAAAAGGTGGTATTTATACCAAGAGGTCCACCCACAGGTAAGCCAATTTAGGTCACTCCCGCTGATAATCTTCCTTTAATCTTCTTCTTAAGTGTTGGTTGAATGAAAATCTTGTCAATGACATCTGAATCCCATGCTCCTTTTGAGATGTTCATTACCTGCCTCTGTTTAATAAAGGCCGACTCCATCATTTGACTCTTGTACTGGCAGTTGCTGCTATAAATTATATGTGACAAATTCCAGTTCTATTCAATGGTTATCTTCATTTATATGGTTGAAAATAGCTGAATTCTGTTGTCCATACCTAACTGACCGTTTATGTTGTATTAATCTCTGGGGAAGTGATTTCCCTGTAAATCAGATGTAAGACTGGTCGCAGTCCAGGCATGGGATTTCATAAAATGCTGTGTCCTTGGGGGATGTCTTTTGTTGGACGTTAATCAGGAATTTGGCTAAGGTGTTTGGGTAACGTCCAAGAAAAGACATCCCCCAAGGACATAGGCGTTTACGAAATGCCGTGCCTGGACGGCGACCAGTCTTACATTGGATTTACAGGGAAATCACTTCCCCAGAGATTAATACAACATAAACGGTCAGTTATGTATAGACAACAGAACTCAGCTATTTTCAACCATATAAATGAACATAACCATAGACAATGCCGTTGTGATGAAGCTTCCATAAGAAACACCAAAAACTACACACACAATAACACACAAGGAAGACAAAGGAAACCGGCCAGTAAACGGACGACGAGCTGGAGCGTGTAAACGCTACAGTGACCAGGAAAGGACTGTAGGTCAGAGGTCCTGAGCTTCGACCCTGGGGCATACCTGACTAGGGGTCAGCAGGGAATAACCTGTTTTTTCTGGTTGGTAACGGATTGACATTCAGGATTATCCTACAGTACTTCGGGGTAAGTATACAGCATCGGAACAAACCACCATTTCTGTAACCTTTCTCATTCATCTACCTGAAGAGAGAGACAGCAGTCTCTGAAATATAGTATTTTTCTCTCTATATTTTGGTGTTTTTATGGGCTCCTTTTATTAGATGGAATTCTGTTGTAACGGAACATTTTTACCAGTCATATATATACATATAATATATATATATATATATATATATATATATATATATATACAGGCGGCCCTCGGTTAGCGGCAGGGGTTCGTTCCCTGGCCACCGACGCCAAAGCGATTTTCGACGCTGAGCGATTTTAAAGCCTACGGCTGCTGCACACCTTCTTTCGAAACTCTAGACCAGTCAAAGGCGCCATAATCCCATAACGGCGCAATAAGTAAAATTATATTTATGCAGTATAGTACTATAGAATTTACTGTACAGTACGTACATGTGGGTGTCTAGAGTATGTAAAGATATAATAAAGTTTATACAGTGTACAGGTAGCTGTAGTGTTCAGGTTATGATCATTAGTCTTACGATAGTTCGATTTTACATAAGTTCAATAACAGCTAAAGAGAATGATGAAAGTATTGGTTTTAACGTTATACTCGTTGCGTGAACGTGTACAGCCATGAACAACCAACCGAACGAGAAACGACTTTTTTTTTTTGGTTTTAACTAAGTACAACCGAACTGGATAACATCTGTTTGGCTTGTATTTCGATCATCGTACTACAGTGCAACATTACCGTTTTTGTTATAAATGGCGTTATGTATAAAATATAACTCAGATATCTTAATGTAATAACTTTATTCGCTATAGATCAGAGATCAATATAGATTAAAGATCAATCGGGAAATATACCGTTAAATTTAAACCTAGTTATAACTGAAGCTGAGAAAACTGTTCAAGCTGCTAATGACTATTATCGTACATCGGCAACAAGGATAAAACTGCAGTAAACGTCTGCCATCACACACAACTGTAGATAAAATTGGGATAAAATCATTTTAATCAAAACTACTGAGCTTGAAAGAACAGATTTTACTGTTGGTTTCACGCCGATATAAGATAAATAACGTAAAGTTCGTATTACGATGACATAAAGGATTACGTATTGCGAACGGAATCACGTAATTTTTTACGCAATAAACATGCCGCCAACGTAATCTGTTAACGAAAAAAATAGTAGTTCACATTCACAACGATACATATTCAATAAATATTTCCACCTAAAAACACGCTGTATATGGAAAAATAACTTTGTCTCATATAAGTCAAGTATATAGATATTCGTTTATGCTAACTAGAAGCAAGAGCATTCGCTCAGAATTGCGTTATGGTGAAACAGTCTCGTATTCATCAGCTGATTTCAAACCACAACATTGGCCGCTCCGCGGAATACGGGCTTAAGTTTGCCGTAGTATTTTAAAATACAATAATATGAGAATACATACAATATTCTTGGATACAGTGAAATAATGTATAACTTTTTAAAGGATTTATGGAAAAGATGCATAATTAATAAAATAACACAATGCATTTTTCGGAACTGGCGGACAAGAACGAACATGAAAAACCATCCCCTGACAACGTGAAGCGAAGTTACAAAGGCTGCCTTAATTTGTATCTTATTTCTGTACAAAAATGAAAATACCTTTACGCAATATATTTTCATACACATTTTAAACATAAAAGCATAAACATTTGAAAAATCGACACATCGATCGCTAAATTTGCACTCATTTTTTTAAACTCGATATTTTCGGAAGAACGAACTTGAAAAAACATCGTAGTCGATAACTTGAAGGGGAGTTTCAAAAGCTGCCTTTTTATATCATATTCTGCACAGAAATAAAAATACCCTATTCGTAATACATTTTCATACACATTTTAAACCACATAAAAGCATAAACATTTATAAAATCGACACATCGATCGCTAATTTGCACTTTTTTTAAATCTATGTTTTCGGAGGAGCGGCAGAGGACGGCGGCATACAAGAACGAACTTGAAAAAAACATCGTAGTCGATAACTTGAAGGGGAGTTTCTAAAGCTGCCTTTTTATCATATTTCTGCACAGAAATAAAAATACCCTATTCGTAATACATTTTCATAAACATTTTAAACATAAAAGCATAAACATTTATAAAATTGACACATCGATCGCTAATTTGCACTTTTTTAAAATCGATATTTTCGGAAGAGCGGCAGGCGGCGGCTTACAAGAAAGAACATGAAAAAACATCGTATTTGATAACGTGAAGGGCAGTTTCAAAAGCTGCCTTTGTATCATATTTCTGTACAGAAATAAAAATGCCTTTCACGTAATACATTTTCAAACACATTTTAAACAAAAGCATGAACATTTATGAATCGACACATCCATAGCTAAATTTGCACTTATGTTAACTCTATATTTTCGGCATAGAACAGCGTCAGAGGCATATTTTACCCTAATACCTACAAAATAACTCTCCATAAAATTTGTTAATATAATTTGCATAACCTTTATGGTCTGAACGGCATTTCTACATATGTATGAACTCGTTAGACAACGGCGCTAGCGGCGCTGTTAACTGAAATTTGTGCCGTAAAGATACCTTTAAAATGCCTTATTTTTTTAATGATTATTTTTGACGACCGCCGCCGTAAAACCGATTCGCCGTTGAGTGATTGCGCCGTTAACCGCGGGCCGCCTGTATATATATATATATATATATATGACTGGTAAAAATGTTCTGTTACAACAGAATTATATAGATATATCTATCTATATATATATATATAATATATAAATATATATACACAGTGGGGCCCCCGGGCCCCCGTATTCGCGGACTCACACATTCGCGGATTTCTCTCAGGAACGTTTCCCCGCATTATTCACGGAAAATTTGCGCATTTGCGGTATTTTTCTATGAGAAATATCCACAAATTCCTGGTTTTTTACTATTTATAAACCAAATTTGAAAATTTGTAGTGGTTTTTGAGTTTTAACTAACAAAATAGGCTGTTTTTAGCGTTTTTATAGGGGTTCCAAACATTCGCGGGTTCAACTATTTCACGGGGAGGTTCTGGTATGCATCCCCCGCGTAATAAGGGGGGACCACTGTGTGTATATATATATATATATATATATATATATATATATATATATATATTATATAGTGTGCATATATATATATATATATATATATATATATATATATATATATATTATATATTATATATATATAATATATAATATATATGTGTGCATATATATATATACTATATATCTATATATATATATATATATATAGTATATATATATATATATATATATATATATTATATATGTGTGCATATATATATATATATATATATATATATATATCTATGATCTATATATATATATCATATATATATATATAGTCTATATATATCTATATATATATATATATATATATATATATATATAGATATATATATATATATATATATATATATATATATATATATATATATATATATATATATATATATATATATATATATATTATATATGTGTGCTATATATATATATATATATATATATAATATATATATATATATATATATATATATATATATACTATATATATATATATATATATATATATTATGTATATATATATATATATATATATATATATATATATATATATATATATATATATATATATAATATATATTGGTGGTCCAGTTTTATGGTGCTCAGCACATAAAATTGGTGATTTATGGTGCCGTAACAGGCCAACTTTCAGTTATTGGCGCTATCGGTGGGGGATCCATTCTCGGCTGGTTCCTGATAAGTGAAAACCGTCATTAACTGAAACTCGGCGATTTATGGCACTTATGATGCAGAGTTTTAGTTAATGGTGCCGATAATCGGTAAACTCAGAGAGTGCTTTCACTGAGCTTACCAAACAGGTGTACGTATATATATATAAAAAAAAAAAAAAAAAAAAAAACCGGAGCTAGCTAAAGATTAATACCACACAACTAGGAGCGATAAGGGAGGTAAACAAAAGGAACAGTGAGGTTACTTCAACAATTTTGTTTACAGAACATCATCTCTTTATTCGTGTATGCTCGCTTGCCTTCTCCAAAATAAACTTACATGAAGTACAGTCGACCCCTGCCTTTTTGCAGTTCTAGATTCCTGGCTTCACCTATTCCGCCTTTTCACAGTATTTTTCATAGAGAAATATTAATTAATTACTCCATTATCATATAAATTTTGAATACATTTTTCATGATAAAACTTAAAATTCTCACGTTGGTGGGGTGTCAGGTATTTGTACCCGAGTTCCATTTTTCTTGAGCTATGTCAATCATCATTTCCGTATGGCTTGGTTCAGTTTTTGCCCATTTTAAGTAGCAGTAAAACTTCATGTCTTTCTACAAAGACCAATAATTCGGTCTGGTTTTGAATTGAATAGGGAGCAAACTCTGCAAGATTTGAAGGTCTAACATGGAAAAATGATATTGTAATGATACAATTAAGTTTGTTCATACTTACCTGGCAGATATATATATAGCTGTATTTTTCCGAATCTGACAGAAATTTAAACACTTACGACACACGCAGTGGGAGTCAGGTGGTTAGTACCCATTCCCGCCGCTGGGAGGCGGGTATCAGGAATCATTCCCATTTTCTATTCATAATTTTTATTTCCACTGTCTCCTGAGGGGAGGTGGGTGGGTACTTGATTATATATATCTGCCAGGTAAGTATGAACAAACTTAATTGTATCATTACAATATCATTTTGTTCATGAAACTTACCTGTCAGATATATATATAGCTGAATCCCACCTTTGGTGGTGGGAGTAGACAGAATAGAAGATTTTAGGAAACATATAGTATACGCAGATAATTGATATCTTGATTCCTTACCTGTTAGCATAGCTGACTTCGTGGTTACTACTGCCGCGTAAGTCTGCTTGTGCTACTAGAGTTGCCAGCGAGGTAGAGGACTATATAGCTGTGCACTCCAGATGATCTGTCCAACAGGGGCGAGACCACGACGTGACTAGACCATATTGACCATACCATGAGGGCTAAGAAGTAAAATAAATATATATATAATATATATCACCACCTGACCCACCTAGCCAAAAGTTAAGGTGTGTTAACTAAGGCTTAAGAGTTAAGAAGTCACCGTTGTCAACGACTCAAACTCTAAATTAAGAGCTCTTCCTAACCATTTTCTACAGGATAGGATGAGTGGTACTTCTTGCCCCCAAGATTGTGTCCTGCAGACACGTATGGCCCTAGCGAGCAGCAGATCTCATATGCCATCTTCACATCTCGCAGGGATTGTGAATTGAACACAGAGTTGCTTCGCTAAAACATGGTACTCAGGATGTTGCTGAGTGCCATGCTCTGTTGAAATGCTTTCCGAGGCCGCGCCCTCACCTCGTGAGCATTCAGATCAAAAGATTTCAAATCTTTGTGCAAAACACAAAGAAAGGAGCTTTTTTTTGAAAGAACTCCTTAACAATAAAGCCAGGGTGTTCTTCGATATGGGCAAGTCTGGTCTTTTCGGAAAACACTGCAGATTGTCCGTACGACTTCGACTTTCTTGAGTTTTATGTAGATAAAACTTGAGAGACCCGACAGGGCACAGGACTCTCTCTGGCTCCTGCCCACTAACTTGTGCCATCCTTGCTTCCAAGCTCCTGGCCCAAGGACAAAGGCGGGTTTCATTCTTAGGCCACAACGAAAAGCTTAGAGAGCACACCGCCTTGTGTTCTCTAAAGCCAAAACTTGTGACGATGGCTTAAAATCTCACTAACCCTCTTTGTCGTATCTAGGGTGGTTAGAAAAATGCCTTCCTGATCACATGCAAGAAGTTAACAGGTAAGAGATGTTCGAATGCTTTGACATCAAGAACTTCAGACTATGTCTAAGTTCCATATTGAAAGCTTCGATCTGGACATGCACAGTTCAGGTTCCGTCTGTACTAACGTCAGGTGACCGACCAGTTGACCAGTCAGACGAATCAAGGACAGCAAGGCTGTACCCATGAAGACCATAATGGCCCACCTAATTCTTGTCGCTGAAGGATGAGTGTCTGGACTGCCTGGGCGATTCAAGCTAAGCAAACCTTGGGGGATGTATCAACGCAACCCAACGTCGTTAGCGAATCAACTCCTGAGCCACTCCTGACTCGAGCTTCTGGTGCCAGGAGAAAGGAGCGAGGAGCAAAAAGGCGATTCAGTCCTGAAGGACGAATGCCTGACAGTCCAACCTGGTCTCATGTTAAACGATCATCGGGGGTGTATAAACGCAACCGACTTCGTCAACAAGAAACTCAGGGCTACTATATGTCTCCTGATCTCGCACGAGTGTCTGACTCCGAGAAAACAGGTGATACAAAAAGTAGATGGTGAGCGAGTTTCGAGATTTCACAGAATTCAAAGATCGTGAAGGGCTTTGTTGTTTGACAGAAGCAAATCTCTGAGCCCAAAGGCCGTCAACAACATATTTGCGTATTCTTTAATAGTTGTGACTGCCAGCTTATCCCATTCTTCAAACGGAAAGGGAAGACGGCAATCTTATGCTGTCAACATCTCGATAGTCTGAACGTAGTCAGACTCAGAGCGGAGAGGTTATAGGTACCTTTCGTGTTAAAGGAGACCGACTCTCTCGGGGGAAAAGGTCCTTGGAAGGACGTGACCTCTGTGGAATCTAGGATCTTGAAGGCCAACATGGGGCGATTAGCGTCATTGTCGCTCCCTGTGATGATATTAAATCATCTTATTACATTTCCTAAGCGATTAAAAAAGGGGAAAAGAGACTAAACATCCATCCCTGTTCAATATCTAGGATGGCGTTAATGTTACCGCTCCCAGATAGAATAAGATAAGGGAGCAGAGAAGAAGAAGCCTCTTCGTCCTCAACCTAGCGAAGAGATGAATGAAAGGACCGTCCTCTAAAGTTCATCCAAAACTCTCAACATACTTCAAAAGAAAGATTCCACTCGGAAGTCAGTAGTTGCTGCCTTCGATCGAGACGATTCGTACGGACTTTTGCAATCCTGTAACGAACATCTAGAGGATCGTTACATTCTACGCCTGTTGTTATAATAGGCTCTTTCTCGTAAACCCGAACAGGGACCGAGAGAAGATACTTCCTAAGATATGAGAGAGCTGTGGAAGATCAGAGTTGATATGGACCATGGTTCCAAAACTCGTTTCGAGGACTGGAGGGACGATCTGAATTGCTTCCACTTCTTTCAGATTATGATCCAGGACATCTGAAACCCCTATCCAGATGTCCGGCACCTTCTTTCTATCACCTCAAGAGATACTTAACGCACCGCGAGATGGTTCAGAATCATTCCTAGATCTTTTAACTAAAATTCAGTTTCCCACGGTAGGAAAAAAACTGTAGAGGTCTGAATTGCAGTCTATTCAGGGAAAAAACAAACTTCTTTAGGAAGGAAATGGTCCCCAGCAAGCTCATCCATTCCCTCACACAGTATGTTTACTTCCCTAATAAGGCTGCGCTTTGACCTAAGCAAGAGAGCATATAATAGTGCAATGTTGTGGTAGACTCGTAGTCCTATACGTGCGGTAACGAGCACCGAAAGGAGTAAGATATCTCTGTAGAACATATTAAGGCCAAACGAATGCAATGTTTATTCATTCATGTAATAATCCCCTCAATCTTAGGCTAAAGTCCGTGATTGTAGGGCAGAGATACAGTTAGTCAGTCAATCCCGCAGGAGAGAGAGAGACGTAACTGCCAGCACAGAGATACAGTTAGTCAGTCAATCCCGCAGGAGAGAGAGACGTAACCTACCGCGCATGACAGCGAACGAGCTGGTACTGGCTTGTTTGGACTGGAGGAGAGGACAGTGACAGCAGCAGCTTACGATCGTCCGTCATCGTCGTCTCTTTACTTTATGCCTGGGTTGCCAGCTACCCCTATCTACGAAGAAAAAAGGTCCGTTATTTTAGCATAAAGAGACTTCAAGCTGGTATATTAAGCGAAACAGAAAACGCTAAATATAGATGCGTTGTGTCGTCAGAACACTACCATACAACGGTAAAAGATAAATCGGAAACTCCTGGAAGGCTGCAGGGAGTAACGATTAAATGTCCTTAAAATGGACAATAGACCTCTCGGTTGCCATCCGAAGAGGTAACTACAGCAAGCGTATATGACTTGAACCAACCAGAAATAAAATAACGCAAGGCAAAATATGAAATTATATCACAATAAAGTTTGTTCATACTTACCTGGCAGACATATATATAGCTGAATTCAGAAATACAGCTACATACATATCTGACAGGCAAGTTTCATGAACAAAACTTAGGAGAATCGAAGCAGTCAGCTCAAGCTTCTTATGTTATTGGACATAAGGGTTCATTGACGTAGTCTATAAGTTTATTTCTTGTACGAGTCTGCGAATGACGAATGAGAGCTCTTCTGAATCTTGTCAATAAGAGCTTATTCGCTTACGCAATATCAAGTTAATGAGATGGTTTGTCAATTTGAGAAAACTAACCCATTTACGGGACAAAGAGATATTTTGTCAATGAGGGGATACCCACTTACTTGACAAAACGATAGTATATGTCAAGGGGGGAAAGTCACTGAATTGACAAAACGTAATCCAGGAAGTCGAGCATTTTATTTTCCGATCCCCGTCTCAAACGAGGAAGGGGCAAGAAGTCCTGTTAAGAGACTGGGCTTACGTCAAGTAGAACGACGATGTTCAATTCGGCAGCGTAGTCCCGACTAGGAACTAACAAAATCTATCATCTGAAAAGCCCTTTCAGATGGGCTAAAAAAGCCTGGCAAAATTATCCTGGGAAGAGGAAGAAACTCTCCAACCAGCTTCCTCTCCGTATCACAACTAATGCCTGCTAAAGCTTTAAATTTATTGGCAGTTATGGCAAAGGAAGTCTGTCTTGCGCTTTCCTGAAGAGCGTACTTTGATGAGTGCCTTTGCAAGAATCCTACTGAACGTTGCGAGAGTCCTGACGTGCAGGACATCGAGCCTTTATAACCCGTAACTGCCTTATCGCAAAGTCTTGCTGCGGTAGTGGCAACTTAAATTTATTGGCAGAATGGCAAAGCTTGCGGTAGAGCAAACGAGAACTTCCCTTGAGCTTTCCTTAACTCCATCCACCTATGCGAAAAGCAATATTAATTGACAGAGACCTCTTGAATTCACGAAACCCGATGTCTTGCTGGTTTCGAAGAAGAAGTTGTCTGTTCACTTTAAGCTTCCTCCGAAGCACTGCCTACTTCACATTCTTTGCAGGTGAGGTAGAAGGTATCACCGAAGGTAGAGGTAAAAAATTCTTTAAGCCCAAATCTGAAACAAGAGCTTGAAGAGTTCAAACAGAAACGTTCAGCCAGGCGACACACCTGGCGGTGCGCTGGTGCACGCTCGGCGTCCACTGGAGCACGCTCGGCGTCCAGTGAGCGCTCGGCGTCCACTGGCGCGCACGCTCGGCGTCCACTGGCGCGCGCTTGGCGGCACCCGCGCGCCTCGGCTTGGGCGTCCACTCTCAAAAGCTTACTGCTACTATGACTTCTTTTACGTATTTCTCGGTGGAAAGACGGACACGAGTTCAGGCGACGTTCGCCTTCTTACTTCTCACTGAAACGCATAACGAGAGAGAGAGAGAGAGAGGACGTGAAGCGTCCTCTTCTATAAAGCTTCTATTTGAGGGAAGGCGCGAGTCCATCCGAAAGCTCCAACCCTGCGCGGGGAGGACGCTTCGGAGGACGAGAAGCAATCCTTCAGGATTCGTGCACGTGCACGCACTTAGGCAGTCTGGGGATTTTCACCAGAAACTGCCGAAGGCACGCCAGATCGGTGGGGGTTCCTCGTAACCTCCTTCGGCTTTCTTGCGGACATGCTCTCTCCCCGGGTCCTGGGAGTCAAGCAGAGGTCCCGGCCTAGAGGCGAAACGAGGCCGATCTGACCGCACCCTCCACTACACAAGGGGTATCACTGGCACTTCTGCACTTCACTTTTACTCTCTAAAGCAAGCACTTTCGATTCTAAGTTACGAATCGAAAGAGTATCAGAGACAAGGGCAATTTCTCTACAGACACTGCTTAGGGCCCGAAGGCAACACTGCAGGGTTAGGAGTAAAAATTGATTACAGAAGTAGCACTTCACAGCAATGAAGGAGAGCGAGCACCTCTCGTAGACATATTCATAGCCCGTAGGCCATACTACAGGGTTATGCAAAATAAAGTCTACAGGAAGGTTAGCAGGTTCACTACCCTGACTTTTGTTACTGATTAATTGCCGACATACGAATCATAACGTCTTCCTTACGGAATTAGACATGTTTACTGATTAATTGCGTACATACGAATCATTACGTCTTCCTTACGGAATAGACAAAGTCTCACACTCCTTACATGACAAATCTCAACAAAGAAGCAAGACCCATACCCCTCGTACATACCAAGTGCGAATCTACCGAAGCTTTCGGTAGCCACACCCTATCTTGCAGACAACTCCCTCTGAAACTAGCCTAACTAGATTCAGATATTTTATGCAAAAATGAATCAAATTCAAATCAATTTAAGATAGCGTATGCCTAGCCACAAATCCAAGTAAATAAATCAAAAGACAATTAGGATACTTAGCGGCAATGAAGTTTCCAAAATCCTAAGACGGAGGTACTGAAAACAGGTGTTTTCAGCACCGGCGACAGAAAAATTATGAATAGAAAAAAAAATGGGAATGATTCCTGATACCCGCCTCCCAGCGGCGGGGAATGGGTACTAACCACCTGACTCCCACTGCGTGTGTCGTAAGTGTTTAAATTTCTGTCGGATTCGGAAAAATACAGCTATATATATATCTGACAGGTAAGTTTCATGAACAAACTCAATTACAAGGGATATGAATGTGTATACCTTGGCCACATTTCTGTTGAAGCATTTTGCTTCCTTGCCTAATAAAGAATAACCAGATTACCTTCACCCAAACATATCCTCCCCAGGTTATAATTTTAAGAACTGTTTTGTTTTCACCAACCAGTTTTCTTCCATAAGATCCAGTGATTAAAAAAACATTGCTTACAAGCTGATTCCTTACAGATGTACAATCATATCTGAAATACTTATTAGGTACATAGATACTTGGAGGCATCGATACACAGGTTAGTTTAAAATTGTAAACTTGAAGACTTGAAATAAAAAGGGTTGGAAGAATAAAGTCTTTCAGGGAAACAAAACTTACAAACTGGTCAGGGAGGGGAATCTTATTCTGTGCGGGCAGGAAAAGGTGGTTCATTCAACCCTGTTTATAAATCGATCTTACATTTCAAATTTATTGCAACATAAGATGTATAAAATGTTGTGGAAAATGATATTGTTATAATACAATAAAGTTTCATACATACTTACCTGGCAGATATATACTTAGCTAAGACTCCGTCGTCCCCGACAGAAATTCAAATTTCGCGCCACTCGCTACCGGTAGGTCAGGTGATCTACCTGCCTGCCCTGGGCGGCAGGACTAGGAACCATTCCCGTTTTCTATCATATTTTCTCTCTTCCACCTGTCTCCTGCGGGGAGGCTGGGTGGGCCATTAATCGTATATATCTGCCAGGTAAGTATGTATGAAAATGTTATTGTTATAATACAATTAAGTTTGTTCATACTTACCTGGCAGATATATATATAGCTGTATTCTCCGAAGTCCGACAGAATTTCAAAATTCGCGGCACACGCAGTGGGCGGCCAGGTGGTAGTACCCATTTCCGCCGCTGGGAGGCGGATATCAGGAACTATTCCCATTTTCTATTCATATTTTATCAGTGCCACTGTCTCCTGAGGGGAGGTGGGTGGGCACTTAATTATATATATCTGCCAGGTAAGTATGAACAACTTAAATTGTATTATAACAATAACATTTTGTTCATGAAAACTTACCTGACAGATATATATATAGCTGAATCCCACCTTCGGATGGTGGGAAGAGACAGAATAGGATTTTTGGGAAACTAAATTAAGTCGATGATATACATCTTGGTTCCTCACCTGTTAGCATAGCCGACTTCGTGATTACTGTCACCAAAGTCTGCTTCTGCGTTACTAGAGTTGCCAGCGAGGTAGAGACCTGTAATGCTGGTGCGCTCTAGATGATCTGTCAACGGGGGCGTGACCACAATGTGACTAGACCATATGACCCATACTTCTGAGGGCAACGAAGCTAAAAAACCACCTACCTGACCTAACCTATCAAAGTTAGTTCCATAACTTCTAGGCTAAAAGAAAAGGAACACGCCTCAAGCGACAACCCTTCAAAGTTAAAAGCACACCTATCCCGTTTCTATAGGATAGGATTCGTGTTGCTTGCTGCCCCTAATAATATATACTACGGATATGTATGGTCCTAGCGACTTACAGATCTCAAATGTCGTCTTCACATCCCGTCGGGAGTGTGAAGCGAACACAGAGTTGCTTCGCTAAAGCGTGGCACTCAGGATGTTACCGAGTGTCATGCCCCTGTTTGAAATGCTTCCGAGGCACGCCCTCACCTCTTGAGCATTCATATTAAGAAAAAAATCTCAAATCTTTATGCAAACATAACGAATGAGACTTCTTAAAAGAACTCCTTGACTATAATGCCAGGGTGTTCTTGGACATGAACTAGTCTGGTCTTTTACGGAACACCGCAGATTGTCCGTTGACCTCGACTTTCTATAGTTTTATCAAGATAAAACTTGAGAGACCCGACAGGGCACAGGACTCTCTAATGCCCTTGCCCAATAATTTGTGCCATACCCTTGGTCTCCAAGCCTTCGGGTCAAGGGTTAGACAGATTTTCGTTCTTATCAAGAACGGAAGGCTTAGAGGACAGACCGCATTATGTCCTTTAAAGCTAAAAAACTAACCTGAGATGATGGCTAAAAGCTCACTAACCCTCTTTGCCGTGGCTAGAGCGGTTAGAATGTTAGCCTTTCTGTCACGTGTATTAAGTTCGCAGAAATGGATAGGTTCGAAATGCTTTTGGCATCAGAAACTCGGACTACGTCTAAGTTCCATGCCGGAACCTGCGATCCAGAGAATTTCAAGATCTCCCCAGACCTCAAAGATCGTGAAGCTTTGTTGTTTGACAGAACCGAATCTCTGAGCCTAGAGGCCGTCAACAACATATTTGCATATTCTACAATAGTTAGGACTTCTATCTTATCTCATACTCATACGGAAAGATAGAAGCATAATAAAGAAATTCACAGAGGTCGAGTTGGAGGAACAGTCATTTCCCTTCACTATCTCCAGAAACGGCCCGCACCGATTGAACACTGAAAATAGGCAGCACTGCTTTGCCTTGGCCAAGAGCTGCCATAATCTTGAAGATCTTATCGCTTCTCGATAGTCTGAAACGCCTTCAGACTCCGAGAGGAGAGATATTAGTACTTCACTAAGTGACGATGTTAGATTACACCGATTCTCTCGGGAAGGGTCTTTGGACATTTCTCTGAATTACCTGACCTCTGTGAATCCAACCTCTTAGAGGCCAACATGTGGCGACTAAAGCTAATCCTCTAGGATCATGAATAAGGGAACAACTTAAGAGGAAGCTCCTTCGTCTTCAATATTACGAAAAACTTAACGAAAGGACGCCCTCAGTCTCTCCTCACTTTCGACATACTTCTAAGTGAGGATTACTCAGACGTCAGTAGTTGTTGCCTTCGATCGAGAAGACCCGCACGGACGTGCACTAGTTTAACGAACCTTTTGAGGATCGTTACGTTCCGTGCCCAAGCCCATAACTAATTCTCTCTTCTTGAGCTATGAGAGAGCTGAGAAATTATTCGAGATGATTTGGGCCACTCGATCCAAACTCATCCTTCGAGGAACTGGAGAGCCGACCAATTTGGCTTCCAATTCTTTCAGACAATGTGCCAGAACATCTGTTCCTCTGTTCGGATGTCTGGCACCCTCTCGCTATCACCCGAGGTGATCCTCAAGGCGTTGAGAGAAAATGATATTGTTATAATACAATAAAGTTTCATACATACTTACCTGGCAGATATATACATAGCTAAGACTCCGTCGTCCCCGACAGAAATTCAAATTTCGCGCCACTCGCTACAGGTAGGTCAGGTGATCTACCGGCCTGCCCTGGGCGGCAGGACTAGGAACCATTCCCGTTTTCTACTCATATATTTTCTCTTCCACCTGTCTCCTTGCGGGGAGGCTGGGTGGGCCCTAATCGTATATATCTGCCAGGTAAGTATGTATGAAACTTTATTGTATTATAACAATATCATTTTCATACAATCAACTTACCTGTCAGATATATACATAGCTGATTGGCACCCTTCGGTGGAGGGTAAGAGACAGCTAATACTGGAATAGACAGGTAAACAACATCTGTTGTAGGTATAAATAAAAACCTTGGTTCCTACCTGATAGGTGGTAGACTTGTGTGGGGTTTGCCCCGTAGTCTGCATCACCTCAAGAAACTTTAGCGAGATATGTGATCTATGGCCAAGAATTCTTGTGAACTGCCGAAGGGGTCTTATCCACTTACTCGGCAGAGCCTGCAAGGACTTTGTCAATGGTGCTGCTGATTCCACTTATATGCAACACACCTTATTACGGAGCACACAATCCATCCCGACCACCTGATCCTAACACCATGTTAGTATTAAAAATTGCTCCGAGTTATCCCCAACTCTTCGCAACAACCGTAACTCAAACCAAATTGCACACGCACACAATAATTTTTCAAAAAAAAAGATACTCATCTACTAAAGATATCACAAGAGTTCCTTACTGACTTGAAGTGACTGGCCGCCTGTGCGGTATCTGCACTTGTTCAGCAGAAAGTCTAGAACATATCTATTAGACATAAGTAGTAAAAATTAAGGATTGTTGTCAGCTCCTGTATCCAGGATTGTGCCCGCAGACACAAAAGGACCTAAGGAAAAACATTTTTTCATAGGTCACACGCACGTCCTTCAAATAGTGAGAAGCAAACACAGAATTACATCTCCAATTTGTCGCTTCCAAGATATTCTTTAGTGACATATTTCTCTGAAAAGAGAGAGACGTCGCCACTGCTCTCACTTCATGAGCTCTTACTCTCAGGAGTTTGAAAGAATCATCCGTGCAAGCCTTATGAGCGTCCGTAATTACGTTCCTGACAAAAAAGGCTAAAGCATTCTTAGACATAGGTCTTGATGGATCCTTCACTGAGCACCAAAGACCTTGTCTAGAACCTCCCAACTGTTTCTTTTTCTGTAAGTAAAACTTTAACGCCCTTACTGGGCAAAGAGACCTCTCCGGTTCCCTGCCGACGAGACCCGATAATCCTTTTACCTCGAAGTTTCTCGGCCAGGGATTCGAAGGATTTCATTCTTCGCCAAGAATAATTCCTTGAAGGACAGATGGCTGAATCTATATTGAACCCGACTTTGTCACTAAGTGCGTGCAGTTCACTAACTCTTTTCGCCGTCGCCAGTGACAAAAGAAATAAACATTTTCTCGTTATATCACGAAACGAGGCCAAATGTAGGGGTTCAAATCTCTCTGAAGACAAGAACTTCAGCACTACGTCTAGATTCCAGTTAGGGGGAGAAGTAATCTTAGACTTCTTGGTCTCAAAAGACCTAATCAGATCACGTAGATCTTTATCGTTTCCCAAATCTAGGCCTCTATTCCTAAAGACGGCCGATAGCATACTCCTATAGCCCTTTATCGTGGCCCTACGGAGAGACGCGATTCTTCTCTCAGAAATAACAGAAAATCAGCTATTTCTGTTACAGAGGTACTGGAGGAGGACAACTTCTTCGACTTACACCACCTTCTAAAAACTTCCCACTTGGATTGGTAAACCCGGATAGTGGAAGTTCTCCGGGCTCTAGCGATCGAGCTTGCTTGCTTTGCTAGAAAAGCCTCTCGCTCTGACAAGTCTTTCGATAGTCGAAAGGCAGTCAGAGCGAGAGCGTGGGGAGGTTTTGATGAAACCTCTCGAAGTGTGGTTGTCTGAGAAGATCCTTCCTTTGTGGAAGGGATCTGGGGAAGTCTACTATCCACTCCAGTACCTCTGGGAACCACTCTTGAGCTGGCCAAAAGGGGCTATCAGGGTCATTCTTGTCCCCTTTGAAGTCACAAACTTCCTGAGCACTTGCCCCAGAATCTTGAATGGGGGAAAGTGCGTAAACGTCTACCTGAGACCAATCTAGCAGGAAGGCGTCTACTGCTAGAGCTCTGGGGTCTTCCACTACTGAACAGAAGACTTCCAGTCTCTTCGAGAGGAACGTGGCAAAGAGGTCGACATGAGGAGTCCCCCAAAGAGACCAGAGATTGCGGCAAACGTCTGAGTGGAGGGTCCATTCGGTATGAAGGACCTGGTTCCTCCTGCTCAGCCTGTCCGCTCTCACGTTCCTTACTCCCTCGAACGAACCTCGTCAATAGAGAGTGTTCCTTTGCGATGTCCACAACAGCAGGTCTCTTGCGAGTTCGTAAAGGGCATACGAGTGAGTACCTCCTTGCTTCCGAATGTATGCAAGAGCGGTTGTATTGTCCGCATTCACTTGTACTACTTGTTGCTCACTAAACGGTTCGAAGCTCTTTAGAGCTAGGTGTACAGCCAACAGTTCTTTGCAGTTTATGTGCCAGGAC